>NC_060956.1:15528498-15888498 GCF_910589235.1 Vespa crabro | reverse complement strand
TGTATCTTTCAGTTATAATTACGAAAAATATTCTACAATATTAATTAAGCAAAAATGTATTTGAACATTATTTCAACTATTTTCTATCTGACATCGAAGATTAAGGAATAAAATTTCTCATCAATTTTAATAACTATCTCTTACTGTTGATAAATATTCACAGTAGCATGTGCAATACGAATCTTATCATCTGAAACAAAGTCAAATAATTTTCGTGTAGTAAATAAAACAGAAAAGAACGTATGTGTTTGTTCATTTATTATATCGTACGATGGAAAATTTCGTTGCAACGAGGAATGACTCAATAATGAGAGGATGCACGCATTTCTTCCATTTTATTTCCCTACCTTCTATTTTCTCGTTTAGTCCGCTTTTATGTACGCTACTTCGATTCCATGTTGAAAATCAATGAATTTCCACGCTTCTATAAATACGAAATAAAAATGAAAAACGAACATAAAGTAAACAAACAAGTATTATGACTTTTTTAATCTGAAATTCTATGGATAGATTGAGTTTCATAGATTTATAAATATAATAAGTATTTATATATATATATATATAAGTAACGAATTTATTATAATAAAATACTTAAAATACTACAATATTTTATTTTAATACATATCGTAATTATTTTTACTTCTAAATTCATTTATAGTAAATATAACTTATATGTATGAATATATTATATATATTATACATAAACTTCTCTTAAGTAGTTATAGCGACTCTTATTTATGTGAATCAACTAAATATTATATTTTAAAATTATGAAATGATTTAATATTCGTGTAATAATCTATTATTCAGATTAAACTAATTTAAATTCGATTTATTTTCTTTTTTTATTTTCTCGAGAAGAATTAATTATTGTATTATGGCATATATAATACAAGCACTATGTACGAAGGTTGTATAGCCATTATATCGAAACTATCGGACCACTGTTTGTACGGCAAAGAGAATAATTTTTTAATAAATATCCGTTCTATCTCCTCAGAGAAGTCTTCTATGATTTTATATTATACAATTACAGCAACGATCCAATTACATTGACGTTAAACAAATCATTTGTTCATTTGTGTCGTTTCGAAAAGACGTACGAAATAACAATGTGGTTATACCGTTAATTATCACCAACTCAAAAGAGGTTAATTATCGATCGTCGATTGAACGACATATACTATCCATATCATCTTCTATCTAACGTATCTTATATATATTTATTAATTTATTTTTATATAATAATTAACAATTATAAACAAAATTAAATTATTTTCATTCTTTAATAGAAATTTATAGAAAAAAATTCATCAAATTTTGACTAAAAATTTTTTCTTAAATATTATTAAAACATAATATCGCAAATTTGTTGCCATTTACCATCGCAATACGAAAAGTAACAATAAATTTTGATTGAATGTAATGAACTTGCAAAATTATTCTCGTAATTAAGTTAAATACGCAACCTGATTTCATCCATTTTAATTTCCCATTTTACCAACCCCAGTTATTATCTTTTATCTTGTTTCTTTTCTGTAAAAAGAAAACCCGCTATAATTAATACGAGACTTAAGAACGTGGTTGATTATTTTCTTTTCTGTTTTAGTAATCGAACAATGATAAGAAGGAATAATCGCTAAATAAATTAACAGCAAATAACAAACTTGCGGTAAAGTATTACGGAAACTAGAAAGCCGATATTTGTTATTCGGAGTACGGATAGCATAATTGTAACAGTATATTTTAATGAGCGGTTTCGCTAAGAGAACATAATGTTGAAAGTTTCAAGACGCGAGGATTGTTTTATCACAGACTCCTAATATCGTGAACATACAGACACACACACATACATAGATACATACATACATATATACATGGATTTCCATAAGTGAGAACACAATCCGGGAAATACTTTATTTTTTATGAGAAAGACGATTCAATCTAGAATTACGATTCTATCGTCTAGAATTGTTCAAATGAAAAAATTGTTTGAACGAGTATTGATCTGATCATAAAACACATACACTTATGCATTTAAATAAATGGTCAAAAGAAAAATCTATAGTCATAGCTTTGGATAATTACAATAATCAAGTTGACCCTTGTAGTTCAGATTGTGTTAAAATTTCATTAAAAATTAAAATAGACAGACAGAGAGAGAGAGAGAGAGAGAGAGAGAGAGAGAGAGAGAGAGAGAGAGAGAGAGAGAGAGAGAAAGAATAAAAATACATAAAACAAAGAAAATATATTTCATATCTTGTGATAATAATAAATAATGAGTACTATTATAAAAATTAAATGAATCAGAAATCATCAGATATTTTACTGCGTGCTTCAAGTCGTTTACTCTACATATAGGTACCGTTACGAACAAGGAAAACTACTTGGAATTAATTAACTGTCGGGGAGAAGTTTACTGAAGTATTCTCTGGTTACTGTATACATGTATATACGCATTTATACATATACATACATATATCCATCCTTGTGTCTTGCATATGCATACGTGAACATGCAGTAGGCGTGACCAAAATCATAAGCATAATTTCTTTACCGAACTAGTTCATAAAGATCATTAGTCATTACTTTCAGTATGTCGATGTATTATGGAAAACCAGTGCATGATTTTATTCCTTTTAACAAGATATACCATCGATCATTTGTACGTTTATGAGTCACCGACTAACGCGTATAACTAGACAAACACTTTCTAATCCTTTTTTGTCATTATTTGGCTATATAGTTCATAAAAATAACTGTAAAATATTTCAAGCTACATGAATATAGCTTGTAAAATTTTTCGTGGTATTTGAAAGCTTGCGTTCGATAATTTAAACGAAAAATTTATCAATCGATCATCCAAGGTTATTAGGTCGATAAAAAACTTTACGAACATTCTGCTATATTATAGTTCATAGCTAAGCTTTATATGATCGCTGCAAATGTTGGTCATCATAGAAATTCTAACGTTATGGAAAATTTTTTTTTGGATTATTCACACGAAGAATATGGGATTATTTATAATGTGTACAATAGTACGTACGTATGTATATTCATATATGTATATAGACGTCCATTTTAGTGAGAGAGAAATAATACAAAACTATAGAAACGTAGGAGAAACAATTCCCAAGCGTTCCCGATTCGTAATTAAGAACAGCATTAACCTTGTTCCGCAAATTTACAGCAATGAAAATAATTTCTCTTACAATGATATCTTACTCGAAACAGCTTGAGCTTCCAAGACAAGTGCTTTTAATTAAAAACAATACCAACTGACTTTGTCCACGTCGAAAGTATCATAAACAATAGTCAATGTCAATTCCTGTGATTAGTTTAACAGGTGAATTGTATTATTAATTTTTACGTATACTATTATATGCTATTTAATTCACTGTTAATAGATTCTTATAATACTAATTAATTTTTGTAGTAATATCTTGTAATAAATAGATTAATTTTATTGAAGGTTACCAAATATCCTATATAAAGGTCGAACAAAAGTGGACTCGATCAGTTGCAGAAACAACTGCAATTACGTTACTGATTCGTTCCAGAAATGATCACTTTAATTGATTTCTCTGTCCACCTTTTCTTTCCCCCTTTTTTCTTTTTCCTCCTGCCTCTTATTGCTCTTTTTCTAGCAGCGTGTAACACTATAGGAGGTACTATATTACCAATAATGTATAATCGATGTATCGATTTGTGTACACGCTGACAACCCGTCACTGAAAGGTCTGTTTCCGAGTTTGACAAATTATCAATAGTGCATTGTTGCTTGAATGAAACTAGGATATTTTTAATATTATAAAATTCGTGTAGAATGAATTCGTAACTGTACGTAATTGTTATACTTCATAATTCTTCACAAGTTAAATTATTTATATTCTTTATATATTTTATTATATTATAAAATAATATTCTTTTTATCATATTTATTATATATCTATGTATTATCATATTTATTTCTATTTATTTTTACTTATTGATTTGCAAATGTACTTACCTTCAAAAATTTACTTAATTATTAATATTAAATATATAATATCAAGAAAGATAAAGATATATTTTTTTAAATATAAAATAAAAGAGAAATGAATGAAACTGAAAGAATACGATACGACTAACTTATACATTCGTATAAAATCAAAATATACGATTATTACAGTATTGATTGAAACAGAAAAAAAGCTCGTGATATATCGAACATTCGATAATTCAAACATATTTTTCGAAAAACCCACGCGAATTATTAAGTTCACTCGTCGGACATTTTTCATCTCCTGGAGTGCTAACCCTCATCTAAGTGTGAATTACTTTTTATCGACGAACACTATGAGCCGTGAAAATAGTTTATTTCCCATAGTTAGACATCTCTTTGTATATATAGCCGTTCGATTGCATTCATCGTTAATTTTTTCATTTCGATGAACAAGTTCATGTAATTACAACGAGAAACGTATTGAAATGAAAAAAATGAATGATTTAAAGAAATAAAAAAACAGAAGGCGAGAAAAAACTAAGTTTTGTTACTTTACCTCTCTCTCTCTCTCTCTCTCTCTCTCTCCCTCTCTCTCTTTCTCTTTTTTACTCTTTCTCTCCGAAAATCATATTATATTTATATTAAAATAAAGAGAGGATATTTGTTTTCTCGAAAGATATCTAATTGTTGCTCGGAAGAAACTATTGGACGAAAAATGATAATGATTTAATAATTGTGGGAACGAAAATTTTTTAATACGCACAATGAATCTATAAATGAGTTGCTTTAAGTGACAATGAATGCTGATATTTATCAGACAATCCATTTAATTTGATTATAGAAAACTATTTTTTTCTGCTATAAGGAATAAAAATTTGATGGTTTTAATAAACCAGATAAATGAACGAGACCCTTTTATTACATATTAATTTTCAATTACTATCCATCTTTCTTTATTAATTTAAGTTTAATTTAAGAATTTCTATATTCAGAAAAATTACAGTCTTCATTTTTAGACATTAACAATACATGAAATAATTATATATACCTATATAATATATTTTTCATGAAATAATTTTTGATTAGATTATGTCATTTAATTATTTTATCATCATATTATAAAAATGTAAATTGAAGTTTTTTCAACAAATAATAAGATTATATTGTAAATATACATACGTTATAATAGGGGATTTAAATATTTGCACAAAAGAAATATGTAAATACATTCCTAGTGTACGAATATTTAAGTATTCCATTGTATATACTCTGTATATATATATACAACACATATACAACAAGAACTCAAATAAAAAGAAAGATACTCATGCGTTCTCTTCGTTATCAACGATGACCCGGTTAAAAGCACAATAGCATTCATGTAAGTTTTCCTAACTAGAACTTTTTCAACACTTTTGAAATCTGTCAAGACATAGAAGCAACGTTAGTTTCGTATGAACTAATGTCGTTATTGCTCTGTCGTGTAAATTTAAACGGAAATTTACAGAGATGAATATAATAGGGAAGAATAAGTTACTCAGAGAACATATGTCACGTATACCCTGCGGCACATTTTCGAATACTTGAAAGCTTGACAGCCATCACGTTTCAGGCCAGTCCAAATATTTTCTCTATATCTTACCATCGACCTTTATTGTCTCTTTGTATGTTACTTCTATCTAGTTCGAGTATGACATAGGTTAGTTTAGAATATCAAGAATTGTAACTTGTATTACCGAGTATTTGTACATCAAATTATTCGATGTAATATTATATTTTCAAATAATTACTTTATGCCGTACATTAATGCCGTACATTAAGGATTAATAAATTAACAGAAATTAATAATAAAAATAAATATAATATATTCAAAATTATAAGATAAATATCAGAAAAGCGAACGAAAATTTATTTAATATATGTATATTTAACGTTGATTAAGGGAATAAATTCTAATGCTATATTCACATTTGAGATATCAAACGTGAGATATCAATAAGACCGAAATCGAGCAAACCTAGAAAGTAAAATAAAAAGAGTGAATACAAAGGATGGATAACGTCGCATTCTGTGTGGCCAAACAGTGGATGCATAGCCAATACACATAGACACACATAGAAGTATGAAGGAACGTACAATACAAAGAAGGATCGAATGCTTTGAATTCGCTTTTCGTTTCGATTCTCTACGATTGTTCCGCTACCACGGAGATATTTGCTTTTAAAGTGCAATCGATTCGATCGCCTGTAATGTTCATTCACGTATCATATGTAACTGAGCTATTTTAGCTTATATTTTTTTCTGAAAAAATCGAAAACAATCGTAAGATTCATTTTTTCATCACTTTTAAATTCGAACATATATAAACAAATGAAATATCGATTGATCTATTTCTGTATACCGCGATCTATGTTCGACGTTTGAATTTTCAAGAATTTATATAGGTCACTACTCCTATCTGTTCTAAGAATAAACACATTGCAAATCAAAGCGAGCGCGTTATTTCCCGATCGGTAAATTAAATTGCATGAGCTTAAAATGTAATCTCGTTGGACTTTTAAACGTGATTGTAAATGTTCTATATAAATTTATAATAATATATAAATGGTATTGAGTTTTATTATAAATTAATTTAATTTTGTATATTATTTGTTATTTCTTTTTTTTTTCAAAATAAAAACTACAAGTTTTTTTCAGAATTCCCGAAGTAAATTATAAAAAATATTGTATAATTACAATAAAGTAAACTTTCTGACATTCTACAACGACGTCAAAATTTAATATCGTTAAGCGAGTTATCCGATTACAAAGAGGATAGCAATAATCAATTAGCTAAGAAAGATCACGTAAATAAAGCGATACAGTTTCATTGTCATTTACAAAGAAATAAGAAGAAGTTTTTAAGAAGAGGTATAATTTAATTAAACTTTCTTATAGCTCGTCAATAGATAATCAATAGATACTGTCGTTTGAACAGAAAATCGATAGAAGGATGCTCGGTAAAAGATAACGTTATTAATACTCAAATATCTTTTTTACCTCTTATTTGGTTCTTTTAAAATAAACAAGCTTAAAATCCTGACGGTAAGTTTTCGTTATCGGCTATAAGTAAAAAAAGAAACGAATCGATTGTAACCTATCGAACAAGAAGTTAAAAAATTCAAATTTCTTGATTAATAAAGGAAAAAATAACTTTTAATTCATTAAAATTGAAAAAGATTTCGTTGTTTGGTTAATAATTTTTATGAGGCGAAAAAAAAGAAAAATTAATAAAATATCGAATTTGAAAATATCACTTTGAAAATATTTTTGTTCCATCAAGACTGAGAAATTTTATTAAAATTGATGAAGAAGGCTATGAAAAAAAATCAATTTGATCTTTAGCGAGATCACAGATGCTGGAACATATTTCAAATATGCAAGGGCGTTACGAATACCTGGATGTTTTCCCATGTTGTGAGAGAACAGCGGAGTGTGTAATTCATTACATGAAGGCAGCATCGTCGACAACGAGACACTCGCATCAAGCTTCGAGCTTCGAGAAAGACCGCGATGCAATAAAGCATTGCGATTCGTGGGCGTGTCGCTACAAACATTATTTTCTCGATGATGTGAAAATAGGTTTACCTCATCGTTTAAATTTGATTCTGAATATATATACATAGATATCTATCATGAAAATAAATCGATCAAGATTTATTCATTAATGAGTTTTTATTCTTAGTTCTTATCATTATTATTATTCTTTTTTTAATTTATATAATTTTCTTTTTTCCTCTTTCATCAGTGTATGTACATACGTGACTTCGTGCGAAAAAGTAAATGTACAAAATGCGAAATTTTGCAATGCAAACCAAGCGTCGTCGTAAGAGAAAACTAAGATAGTTTTCTCAAGTTCTAGTATCGTATGTATGTGTACGCATGCATATATATATATATATATATATATATATATACGTTTATATCATTTGTGTAAGCTAAAAAATCTATCATGCAAGGTATATAGCTCTACGTCATTAGGTTAAAATGAATAACTAACTTTCCACGTCTTAATATCTCGGGTAAAACTTTCCATTGAATAATAGTCGATGATGAATTTTCTTTTCGATTTTAATAAAAGATAAGAGATATTTCATCTTTCGTAAAAATTACGAAATAGATTTATTATCTAAATTCTAAGAACTCTGAATGAAATATTTTCTCATAACAGAGATTCATAGATACATGAAAAATACGATGATGTATCTTCTTAAATATTTGCAATAGTAGTACAACTGGATTTATCGTTTTTCACAGGTAATCGATAAAAAACGACAGGCGTATGCAAAGTAACGCAAGAAAGAAGAAGGAAAACCGACGATATTTTATGAATATACTTACGACGCTAGTCGCAAGGAAAAAATTTGTATGACCGGTTGCATCGATCATCATAAAATTTTTGCATATTCCGTGTGAAAATGGAACTAGTAGGATCGATGCTGTCATGTTCATTTATAAAACTTGAAAAATAAATTGTGGATAGATTTTTCCTTTTTTTTTTTTAATTAACATAAATAGATATCTATTATACATCAAATTTATTATTAAATCTAAAAAATTTACATTCAATTTTATATTCGTTTTCTTTTATTTTCAAATATTCTCTTATCTTGTTAATTAATATCCCATATTCAATAATTTGCATTCGTCGTTTCTTGAAAATTTATACGCTAGACTTACCTTCTAATTCAGATACAATTCGCATTATTATTAAATAATTTACATCTTCTTTATAATTCACTGTGAACTAACGACGAAACTCACAATACGAGTTTTCATCATATATACGATGAAGAAGAAGAAGAAGAAGAAGAATAAGAAGCGTATATAAAAGGGATAAAGAGTACCGTCGTTGAACGTGCAGCTGAATAAGATAACAACATCTAAAATGACATGGTCGCGAGTTTCTATACTACAAGAGTTTCATTTTCGTTTTCCCTTTAAGTAGTTCAAGAACAAAACAAAATTCTTTTCGAATTAGTAATGTAAATAAGTGTAAGAAAAGAAGAAAAAAAAAGAAACAAGAAAAATTGAACGTCCAATACTTTTTAAAGCTCGATTTAGAAATTAACAAATAAATTTACCAAAATATCGATTCCCTTGCATCTTTTATGGACCAGATACGAGGAAAGCTTCGTTCTAATTCGACTTACTAGATTCCGAAGAACATACGTAAAGCTTTCGCACGCATTCACACATGTAAGTACATACATATGTAAAATGTTGAAATTCGTCAAAAATATCTGCAAACGTCTCATCGGCCAATCCGAGGTTTGTATGAACTCTGGACGAGCTCGTAAAACCTCAAGATAAATATAACTTTTCAACCTGGAACTTAACGGGATCTAACGAGCCGTTCAAATCCTATTGCGTTTCGTAACTCATTTATCCCTATATTTATTTTCATCGTAAATCTTACGAATTCATTATCAAACGTCGTAAAGTAACATTTTAAATGTCGCCTTTTTACTTTATCTGTTTATCTCTCTTTCTCTGTCTCTCTCTCTCTTTTTCTTTCTCTCTCTCTTTCTCTCTCTCTCTTTCTCTCTTTTTCTCGCTCTTTTTCTCTCACAGCCATCATCGATAATTAATTTTAGACGTACAAAGCTAAACTCAACGTTATCGAGGTCGTTTATATTTTATACCAATAATACGACTTACGAAATGTTTACCGTGGTATGATATCCAACTTGCATATTAATATTAGAGTTGCTAGGTGCTTTTCACCCTATCGAACTCATTTACGTTTAATGAGATTCGTCTGGTCTTTTTATAACACTCTCCATCTCTTTTTACCCAAGTCCCGATCGTTAAATTTTAAAACTACGGGTGACCGCCTAATTTCATTTTATTATATCTATAAATCTTTATGAAATGATATTGAACGAGTTTGTGTAAAGCAAAATGATTATCGTATTTGCTATCTTGTAAGAAAGTTATTTAGAAATTCAAATTATTTCTATTTGCTTGTTAAATTGCTGATGTCGTTTCCAGTGAAGGAGGGATTTATCTTTCAAATTGTCTATATGAAGGTAATTGCATTAGATAAGGATAATAAATTAGAAAAGACTTGATTATTTACCCTTTTCTTCGTTCGACTATTATCTCGATTACGTTCTTTTTCTTTTTATATACGTTAGTGATGAAGATTGAAAAATAGCCTTGAAACGAGCCGTTTGATGAAAGAATATTAAGAAATTCTCTATGTTAAGAATAAGCACAAAATGATAAATGAAAAATGAATTTAAAAAAGGAAGAAAAAAAAAGAAAAGAAAATTCGAGAGATCGTAGTGACATCGTAACTTCAACAGTAATTCGTTTCTCACAATAGATAAATACAAGATAATATATGTTGTGCCACTTGTGCAATCTTTCGCTTTAATCTCTTCCTCCTATTTCTTTCTTTTTCGTTATAAACGATAAAGACGGTCCTCTTCGTTCACCAAAGAAACGAAGTGTGCTAAATTCTTAAAAGATTAAACCGGACGAGATGCTCAACGTAAATTGTATAGTGTAAGAAGAACGTAAAGACTACCATGAAAATGACTCGTAAAACGGAAAGCAAAAATTCGTTTCTCCTCTTCACACGAAGCATCATGATTTATGATATTCAAAAATCTTTTCAACGCGCAACTGTTGCCACGAACGAGCCAAATATTCTCCAGCTAGAAATAAGCCAATCAATTAAATGACATTCACTCTTGAATAAAACACGAATCAAAGGAATTATCATATCCGAGGTTGATTTAATAGACACGACGATTATACTTACGAATAATCCTTCGTATTCGACTTCTTTAACTTAACTGTCGATCGTGCAACTCGAGAAAATACATGTAGTAAGAAATATAAACGCGTACATTAAGAAATGTTTAATTATTTCTTCGCGATCATATTTAAATAATCATAAAAATCATAAATTAACTCGTGATAATTTAACTTCGAACTTGAGCTTTGTTGTAATTTTTACGTCATTCTTAACATTTAATTATTTTTTTTGATCGATGCAACGAAGATATACTTATCTATCTTTCTAGAATTCTACTTAAAGAGTTTTATTAAAGAATTCCAGAAAATAATTAAAAGATAATCCCAAACAAATTTTCTCCATTATGAACGATCGAAGAGATTTGATCTCTCTCTCTCTCTCTCCTCTCTCTCTCATTACCTCTGATTGCGATTACGAAATTTGAAACTTTTCCTTCGAGATGGATTCAATTCGAGCAAGTTCGCAAATACGTATGGTGCATCCACGATAACCTCCGTGTATATACATTTCAACGTGATCGCGATGTAAATCAGGAGAGTGTTATTTAAATGAAAGTCACACGTGGTTGGTCACGGTATTGCGAGCACGTACGACACACATAAATATAAAACTGTCATATATACACATACGTATGTATGTCATAATTAACGATAAAAATGTGAACGTTTTGTGTGACGTCCATCCATCAAGTTCGTTCAAGTTCGCAAATTTGATTTTGGTTTGATGAGCTAGCGTTTGACAAAAGAGAGAAATATCCTATCGTATTAATTAAAAACGCGAAAGTCTTTACTGAAAGTTTTGCGATATTAGCTAAACGTTACCCATTTATTAAAAGAGAACAACGCATTCGTTATTTTGCAATATGTCAAATTTATATGTGGACAATAAATTATGTGAAAAATGAAGAAGTCTCTACGATAGAATGAATCTTATAAAAAGAAAATACTAAAAACTATGTAGCAACGTTAAAATAAATTCAAACGAAACGAAATCGTTTAATGAACGAAGGTCAGAAATATTCGTATATTCGACAGTAGAATAAATTCGTTTGGAAAGAACAAAAGTGTTTAAGTTTATTATATCAATTTAGAAAAATATTGCAATTTAGAAAAAAATTTAGAAAGATAAATAATTAAATTTAAACGATATCTATAAAAGTTTTTTAAATTCGAATTTTAAGAAAATAGCTATTGGTTGTAATGACGATGAATTAAATATTATAGAAGACGCAAAGATTCGATTAATAAAATATATGCAAATATTTAATTGTTTTTGTTTATCGTAAAAACAAATTTTTTAGATTTAATTTTAAAAAATGTTAAAATGTTGTCTGTGTATATAGATATATTTTTTGAATGATTTTTTTTTTCAATTTTCACAACAATGGAGCAAAATAATTATTTATAATAAAATTAATCAAATGTTTGATTTGCGATTGAAAATAACTTTTATGAATGCGTTAAAATGTTTGTTAATGACCGTTTCGGTTTAGATGGAAACGTAGTCGATATTTATCTGTATATCTCCGTGTACATACATATGTGCGAGCGTGCACGCGAAAAGACACGAAAAAGAGAAGTAAAAAGTATGTGTGTCGAGCCGGAACGCACGCACCTTTCCCGTGAAAACTTTCCTTCTGGTCGCATTATCGCGTCTCATGTTCTTCTTGATTCAAAGAACAGAGAAATGTAAAAGGAACGTTACAGTTCAACCGAGACGTCGTTAGCAAAAACTTTCAAAAGAAAAAGAAAATTAAAAAAAAAAAAATTAAAATAGAAAAGAAAATTATCATTAATTTCTTCAAAAATATTGACAAATTAGCGTATCTTTAATAATTTTTTCATGATTATCATAAGTATGAGAGTAATTTGTATGATCATATTTCGTCTAAGATTTTACTAACGACTTATAAAAGTCGTATTTAAAATATTAATTAAAATGAATTTTGTATCTTTTTCAATATAAAATAATTTTTGTTCCTGGAAAGATTAAAACAAATCTTTAAAAAACTTCTTTCAAATTTCAACAATATATTTATTTCTTTTCACCTATGTTCTTTCAACTGTCGATTATAGCAAAGATTTGCTGAAGAAACGACTCTTAAGGGGGTAGTTTCACGTTGCAGTTTCTAGTTCGAGAAGTTTTTTAACGACAATGTCGGGGTTTTTTCTGAAGCAGGCGAGGCGTGACGATTTTACCTTTCCGACAGCTTATAAAATCAATGTTCTATCGGCATCAAAGAAAAGTAGAAAGAAGTTTCGTAGAAAAAAAAGCGATAAAAATTGATTTTACTTGACAATTTAAATATGACGATCGATTATATAGATAAAATAGGTCGATTAGAACATCATCGTGTAAAAATAGATCGATTGTAAGCTCAAAAAAAAAAGTAAATAATAATTGTAGCTTACTTGTAAAAGTAAATGATAATTGTTGGTTAGTTGTAATAGATGATAAGATTTAATGAAGTTCTTGAATAAACTTTAATTAAAAATGTATAAAGTAAAGTCGTTTCTAGATAAACAATCTATTGTTGCAACTAGACGATGAACATTATCAAAAGCTTTTAAATTCGACGATTAAACTTTGATAAAATTGCAATAACTCTTTCTCCTTTTTTTATCTTCAAACGATCGACGTTATTTCTCCTTTCTCATAATAAATTCGAGTCTAACTATTATCAACGAAGAGAAAATAGAATTTAATTATACCGAATGATCGAATTCGATTTTTATATATCATAGTCAAAATGTTCGAGAGTAATCATCTCGATTCTAGCACCGAAAGTTGAATTATATTCGTTCGATGATAAAACCAGCATTTGCGTTAGAAATATGATTTATCGAATAAATTTCGATAATTTCGAAGAGACATTTGATCGTGAGTAGTTAATAGATTTTCGTTTGAAAAATTCAGACCCGATTTCGATGTTAATTGATTGATCGCATCGTAATACGAACACAAGTATCAATTTTAACATAGTATAGTTGCTCTAATCGTTTCGTTGCATGTTTTGTTCGCTCATCGATCAGAATAACATAGAGACATAGATGATTCTATTATAACTTCTATTAAGGCTCCACGCACGTACGATGTAAGCAAGACAGCTCTGATGTCGAAGTCGCGAATGAATGTGTCTCGATAACGAAAAGCTTTCTCCGCTACACTAGAACGACTCACATCGTTAGACGAGTTAACGAGAAGCAAGCTAATCGTGATCGATCGCGTCGATCAGAAATAACGACGGCATGTCCATGATAAGCGTGTGACACACGTAGAACAGACGGTAAGTGCATATCGACGTAACAATGAACAACACGATTTTATCGCGACCTATTCCGCTTGTACTAATCTTGAATTATTCATTCTTCGAAATATTCATTCCAATGACTAATGAAAAATTTATTTTTTCCTTTTATATACATCGAATTTTAAAATGTTCAAATTAGTATAAAACCAATATCCTATACATCGATTAATAACGTCAATAACCATATAATTCACGATTTTGTAGAAATTTTTAAGACAGAATATACTTATAATCTGTGAATCGAATAATAATTGGTTAAATAACGTTAATCAAATGCAAATCAGAATTCATATGTCATAATTATCGAATCATACACATTAATTAAGAGTTAATAAATATAAGTAATATTTGGATTAATCATTTTTTATTCTTCAGAGACATCTGACAGTTACTAATGTTCTCTGTTACTACTTGCTTGTCCGCCTTATCAGTGATAATTATCACTACGTTCCGCGTTGTTACGAATGTATGTACGTATGTACAAATGTGTGACTGCAATGGACGTGCTTCCGTTTCCTTTTAGTTATGTGGGTGGCCTCTAACAAAAGAACGAACGAACATATTTAGTTATATGTACCTAAATGGAACTTCTATAATCACAAGTAGGGATCTTCTATAATCACAAGTAAATGGCATAATCAATATTATACGAATTAATCTCAATGCATTTTTTTTTTCTACGCTTCTCGAATACGCAAATATTTATACAGAAATACATCTAATGGACCCATACTATATACCCTAACAATATCTCAGAGATGAGTATATATACTATATATGTATACATATGTACGAGACCATAATCTAATATTCTTTATTGTCTTATGACTGGAAACAATAGCGTGTCGTTTAATGATGAGATGAAATATCGGCGATCTCGTTAAATCGACCTTGAACATTAATCTCATAGTTATTATATGAGTAAGCACAATGTCATACGTCCTATGAATCTTTGAGGAAAGATTTCTCGAAGGATTTCGTTTCTTTAAATAGTCAGAAAAAGATCAATAGAATAAATTTTAAGGAATAATTTAAAAGAAAAAAAAGAAAAGAATGTAAAAGTATGTGAGAAAAGAATGAAGAAGGCAAAATTCCGTAAGCAACTCTTCATGAAATAAATAATTTTCTGTGTTTTTAAAGGAATAAATATTTCGTTTAAATATAGCCGAAAAAATATAGACGAAAAAAATCGAAGAAGAAGTATTTAATAAACGATTTCATAAAATCCATGGTATTTCCGTAAGATATATGATTTTTTATTTTTCTTATATTAACAAAATCTTGTAAAGCGATATTATTTGCTTAATTTAACTAAATTTTATCGATGACATGTAAAATCAAGAGAAAGATTTAAATGAAATTAATAGAATCTTTTAATAACAATTTTTTTTGTCAATTTTTAGTCTAAAATTCAATTCTAAGTATCGAGAAAATTGCTCCATTATCTTCCCCCTTTCTCTCACGTTTCTCGTGTTTATATATACCCATCTCTTTCCCTCACAAGAATTGAAATGGTCGATACGAAATACCAGAGGGCAACAAACTCATTAATTAACTACCCCTTTTAGAAGGAACTCATTCATCACTACATTCATTATGAAATCTCAGTAACGATCGTCAAATATAAGAATAATTTGACATGGAAGGTTTCAAGGAAACCTTATTTAAATAATGCACTGACATTAAAGTAACGTTGTCGATAACTATGATGTAATAATAAATACTGAGAAATATCGCTATACTTGGTAAAATTGAAAGGAATAAACATTGTTCGTTAAATGAACGAAAGATAATTCACGTATCGGAAGCATCCAACTATTTAATAATCGTGTCGATCAACATGATCACGAAGAATATAATGACGTAACGAAAATGTAAAGAAAAGAGATAAGTATTATAGATTTGCAAAGTATACACGATGTTAAACTTTCTCGAGAGAACTGACACCTACAACATTGTGGAGTTTGTGAATAGTTTGAGGATGAAAGAGTTATATAGTTTCATTATACAGTTTCCTTGGACTTTCAGGTGGCAAACAAAGTATGACCGAGCTATCTCACTCTATATGGCTAACAGTTTCTACTCGCTCAGTAGTTAGACTTAATGCTAATATTTGATGTTCTCTTAATCGTAATATCCGTTACGGTGCACGCACCTACTTATGAAATTTCTCAAAATCGTTGCAGAAAGAAAGAAAAACCAATAAAAAAATGGGAGTAAGAAGAGAACATTAAAGAAAGCAAAGTTAAAAGTATAAGATGTCAAAGAGAAATTTCCCTGGTAGAGATATTCAATATTCATGGACAACAATTTTATTAACTAGATTCAAAGAAGAAAAATTAATGAGGCTAAAAAAATATATAATAGTCTAAAGATTTATCGTTGGCCATGTAAAGAGCTTACGATGAAAAGAGACAAAGACAAAGTGAAAATGAGAGAGACAGAGAGAGAGAGAGAGCGAGAAAGAGAAAGAGAGAGAGAGAGAGAGAGAGAGAGAGAGAGAGAGAGAGAGATAAAGCGGTAAAAGGATTTACCGGAAGTGTGTTTGTATCGGTCAAAGGGACGTTAAAGGGCGGGGGCTAAAAGCTCTTGGCGTAGCCGTTAGCGAACCTTCCTTCCTCTAGGTGACAGGATGGAAATTCGAGAGAAACGCATTAATGAAACTAATAGAGCAAGCGCGACCGTACTCCTACTTCGAAGCAAGATGAAACGTGGCGTAAAGTCGGTCAGCCTCGCGCTTCAAAGTGCCAACGCGGCTTTATTAACTGGTTGTTAATTTGACCTATTACTTGAACGGCCTTCTCTATGTGTTAGAGAATAACCGACTCGTGCCGTACGACAAAAAGCTTGACTTCTCGACATTCGACACCGTCCTTTTCAACGTTCTCGTCGATCGACATCCATGTCCTTCGTTAAACATGAAAACCAGAAAGCTTCGATCAACACTTGATGTCTATACGACTTCTTCGAATAAAACGCGTTTTATCAATATCCTGTTCTGCTGTCGCAATAAAATATGTTACTGTAAGATATTATATAGGAGTAACCCAAACAATTTAATATGTTTTTCAATCTTCAATTTTGGCAAATTTTTGTTTGAATTTATTAGTTAATAAATAATATGCTAAAATGTACTTTGGTTCTTCCTCTTTACATATCGTAAGTGAAAATTTTTAGAAAATATTTATAACAATACAATACAATACATAACAATATACATAAAAATACATGAAAAAATGTTTATTTGATACAATCAAAATGTATCAATTTAGCTCATTACAGAATAAATTGATACGTCTCTAAAACATTTTGATATGATTCTTAATAACTATTTCTATTATTCAAAATATGTTATTTCAGTTATTTTTCTTTATATTTTTCTGATTGGTATCTATAGTTTTCATTATTTCAAATTGATAAGTTATATCAATATGACCCAGAAAAAATGTATCAACCTATCCCACAGGAAGTCGTTATATAAAAATATTTCTATACAAAATATGGAACATATAAAAAAAGTAACAAAACGTAATAAAAACAAAAATTAACAAACTAATTCAGGATCTAAAGTTCTATAGCATTTCAAAATAAATATTTATTTTTTCTCCATAAGAACTAAAATAGTTGAATAACAATTGCTATTTCAAGTGTACACAAACGTATGCTCTATCATAGTAAATAGATAAATAATAAACTTGAAACATCTAATAATAAACGAGTTATATATATATACAGTTTTCAAATAATTTCTATGTATCAACCTACTACTTTTATGTTATATTTCTTTTAATCGTTTATATTACTTTGTTATTATAAAATTTATTAATGAAAAGTTAAAAATATAAATTATCTGTAAATATATGAAATAAAAGATTGATATATATTCTACCATTCCATTTTCTATATTTTATTTTTCAAACTACATTTTATGCGACTATAGCTTGTTATTGCTTTTAGTTTTATATTGTTTCTTTTTGCTGAATATATTTTTAATACATTTTTATATTTACTTAAGTTTTTACATTAATTAATTATTTAAAAAAAATTAAATTTCATTTTTAATTTCAAGTCACATCTTAAATTTCAATTTTCATACTTATATTTGATTTTTCTGTTTCATTTAGAATATTTTTACGTAGAATCGTAATCCTTCATATATTATTGTATCTATTATCAACCGATAGTTTATTATCGTTTAGTTTCCAATTCGTTTGACAAATCGATCGTTCCCTAATATAGATATTATGCATATGCATCTCTGTATTTCATAATATAATAATCGAATCAGCGAATAAATTGAATACATATCGGGACAATGCTGTTTGTTTAACGTTTATCCCGTCGATTCGAAATTTCTTACTCTCGCGAAAACTCGAATTCACTTGCAGATCATCTGATTGGTAAATTGACCGCGACGGAAACTTTTGCGCTAGACGGCTTGCCAACGACAATCCAAAAAGTAATTAGTACCATGTTCAAGCAGCAAATGCAATTGAATTAGTACATAAATAAATGAATTTTCACGGTGAAAATACGTGATTTTCTCTCTTATTACATTCTAACATTCTTTTTTTTTCTTTATCGTTTTGGTGGACTTTTTAAAACAATTTGTTTGGAGAAGATTCTTGTAATATTTTTCATATCAGAATAAACTAAACCTTTTGTCTTTCCCCTTTCTCTTTTTCTCTCAACGAAATAATTAAATATTCTATCTACGACAAAGAATACGGGTCATAGTATTAGCCATCATTCATGAATTTATAATCACTCGGCTTTAAGCTTTAAGCGAAGGTAGTTCCATTTTCTTGTACGCAGTCTTTCGCTGCTTGATCCCTGTTTGCATAATTCTGACCAATTACGGTTGATGTCGAAATTCTAGAACGAGTTTAAATTACGTTTGGTCAAAGAGTTAAAGAGAAAGGTAAAAAGAAAGGGCCAGAGAAAAGAAGAGAGAGAAAGAGAGAGAAAGAGAGAGAGAGAAATGATGGTGGCCAAACCGCTTTCGTAATTACGCAGTTCATGATACAAAACCTCTTCTAAACGTGTATCACCGAGATCGATCGGATAATGTTAATATATATATATATACACACATATGTACATATATACGTATATATACTATATATGTTAATACTAAATCCTATATGTAGCTATTTCTCGATAATAATCACTCTCGAAGTCGTTTTCTATAGAAATGATCACGCGTTATAACAAATTTCATCGAATTTACGTTATAGATTATAAGTCATGCTAGAATAAATTTGATATAGTTATTTATGAATGATTTCGATAACTCATGAAATTACACGCTTCTCAATAATCGTAAATGCTAGATGAATTAATTGATTCGTTTGACCGTACCTTGACCATCAAGATCGTTTCACAGTAAATGGTATACGCGCCCAAGGGATTACGAATAAAAATAAAACAAGGTCGAGTAAACCAAATTACGTGTATGTATACACACTACCTAATTCCACGTAGTTCTACGAATTATCGTTACACCGAAGATCAGAGAAGGAAAATGCTACGAGCAAAGCAGCTATATTGGTAGGAGAATAAACGGGAAAACAAGATTTCAGACTATATATATATATATATATATAGTCTGTATGTAGTGTTTCTTTATCTCTCGTTTATATGTGCAGCATATCTCTTTCTTCTTTACCTCTGATTCTCTTTCTTTCTTTCATTTTATGTAGGTACATATATGTAGAAACTCATATATATATATATATATATATATATATATATATATATATGTGTATATATAAATAGCCAGAGGGTTCTGCGAGCACCCCCAATGTCGACAGTGAAACCAACCCTAAAATTCTGACCATGTGATTAGAAGGGTGTCGTTCATCTATTTTTCCCTCGGCAATACTTACGTTAACCTTATGCTAAAGAAAGATATAAATTGTATTTGGAAGACTATTTTCAGTTCGTAATTATTATCAGCTGCAAAGTTCTATGATTTCGGTAATTTTCTCAAATTTTTGAAATAACAATCGAACAAATTAAATTTCACCAACCATGTATATCGAACATTATCGTTTCTATGGTAATTAATTTTCATTGTGCGCAATATCTCTCTCCAGATATTATTATTTAAATATCAATTTGTAATATAACGATTCTATTGGGAACCAATGACGTAATATGTTTCGGTAGCGATTATGTTATTAAAGTTTTAGTATTATATTGTTTAAAAACATATCGATTTAGTTTATCCCGTTTTACCAAACAAATTGTATTTAAATATCAAAAGGAAGAATTAATAAGAAAATTAAATAAATGTAGTTTTTTTGTTTTTACATTTGATATTAATTGCTATTGATTATATGTATATCAGACATTGTAAAATAAGTGAAAGGATAACATGTTCAAAGGAATGACAAAGTAATAACAACATAGTCTGTAATAGCATAGTCTGTAACAGCATCATCTTTGCAAAGTTTAATATGATATTGTTGAGAAGAACATCTTATCTACAAACGCTTCCATAGTTAAGGAAAGATAAAAGTTCTGCAACCCTTGCGCGTTTCTTGGTCACGACCTAATGGTTGGATTCGCTTAAAAGGTAAATGCAAAAAAATGGAAAGGTAAATTCTATGAAAAGTCGACAAAGATTATTTCTTTTTGAAGAATCTATACATAATCGGATTAATCGAAAAATGAACGAGAAGTTACTTAAAGCCTGAACGATTAGTGAACGCATCTAAATATATGTTTATTATAAGTATATCAATATGTTAATTATATAAAAAA
This sequence comes from Vespa crabro, assembly GCF_910589235.1. Lineage (NCBI taxonomy): Eukaryota > Metazoa > Arthropoda > Insecta > Hymenoptera > Vespidae > Vespa > Vespa crabro. The sequence goes on along the minus strand of NC_060956.1, from coordinate 15,867,627 downwards.
TGATAGACTGCAATCAGAGTGCTGTGAAAAGGATCGATTAAAAACTAATATAATAGAAACTTTATGTTTATTTATATTTTATCGTGAACAATTTAGTTGAATTATGTAAGATCGAATATTCATTGTGTAGAAAGTTTTTAAAAGCATTCATCACAGTAATATTGAATTAATCTTATTTATTTATCATTCTCATGTTCTATATTTAAGTGAAGTCGTAGAATATATGTAACGTTTCATATTTTAAGAATTTTCCAATACATGGTCTCTTAGTCAGACGATTACAAAGTCACCAATACGATTTATTCATTCGTTTATGAATTATTTAGTACGATGGATTTCAATAGATCGAATCGAAACAATACCGTTCGACCGAGATGTCGATTCAGAGATGGCAAGCTGTTCAAATTTTCACGATAAAGGACAAAAACAGAAAGAAGAGACGACATTGGCGAAGACATTCGAAAGAAGCACCATCGATCATGCATGAACCGTAGAGACAATGAAACGACCAAGTCCGTATGGAAACAACTCATGCTTTCTTTCGATTTATTCTTTTCATCTCGCCAGGTTTTGTACTGTCCCTTCTCGATCACGAAAACAGTGAAAACCACGCATAGAAAGTCAATTTTCAAACAATATCTCCATTGTTCTATGTATACGGCCCTTCGCAAATTGTCATATTCTCCTTATAACTTTTGACAGTTTTATCGACAGTTTTATCGACAATTTTTGAAACTGTGACAAATGACTAATACAAATTTCGAATTCCAATAATATCTCAAATTCTACTAATACGAATGAAGTGACAAATTTTTTTGTGATCGATGTATCTATTCGATATCCTTCATAATTTTTTAACACGTTGAATATCGTGAGAATTATCGGTGACCGATAGTTAATTTCGCAAACTTTATTTTTGATACTTCTTTTTGTGACATTTGAAAGATACTAAATGTATATTTTCTAATAAGAGTAAAGTTTAATGTAAAAAATATAATAATACATTTTTTTATATTTTTTATCTACAAAAATTTATGAAAGATATTAGGTGAATATATCGATTTATATATGGTCGAATTCGACGAATAGTCAACGTTTAAAAAAAAAAAGAAAGAAATATATCAGAGTTGATATCGTAGGTTTGGAAAAGATTAGTAGAACTTATTAATTAATGACATGAAATAAAAGCTTCGAATCGCTCGATTTTTCTTCGTTTATAGTAAAGTACCTATCACCCTTCGATATCTCTTCTCGTCACGTAACTAATTTGGCTGCTCGTAAAAGAGGCAAATAAGAAAAGACGATGGAATGCGAAAGGGGAAAAGTTCTTTCCGAAAATAAGGGTGGAAATTAAGAGAAATCCTCAAAAAAGATTTACGAAGACTTCTCACGAATATTATTCTCACCTTTTAAAATAGGTCACATATACTACTATGCTTGCTTAAAACGACGACGAATACGATTACGTCGATGGTATACTTACTGGCGTACTCCACCGTCGTGCTACTTGTTGCTCGCAATGCTTTTACAATCGAACGAAATGGAAATGTAAATTCGTGGAACATTAGAAGAAGAAATTCTAAACATTATCAAATAAAAATGTAGTATCTGTGTGATTCATCCTCGTTCCTGTATCTAGCTTATTTTTTATTTATTACGATTCTATTAGATTTCGAAAAAAGTCTTTCTTTTTCCTCGAGAAATATTTATATTTCAATAGAAATATGACACGCCATATATTTTTCAATGTAATTTTATATTTATATATTTCTCCTTTAAACGAATAATACAATACTTCAACTTGTGAAACATAAACCTTTGATAAAAATTTGATTTTGTTTAAAAGCATATACAATTTTATTCGCATTACACTCATGTGCGCAGATGCTCGACACGTACACACAAAGAAGTTGAACATTTATCGAAGAGAACGTATTGTGTCAGATAACCTTGTTCTCATTTTATAGTTTTTATTTTACATTTGGGAAAAGCGATAAGGTACACAAGTTTTGTTTTTCTTCCTCTATTTCCTTCGTCCTAAAAAATCATCGTTGAAGATGGAAGAGATTTATGACGGAAGGTAGACTGGCATTAGATAAGAAAGAAACGTTATACCGAAATATTCTTCCACGTTTGTAGGTAAATATCTTTTTCGAAATAAAAAAGAGAAAGGGTAAAGAAAAACTCGAAAAACAAACAAATAAAAAAAGAAAAAAAATAACGAAAATGAGCGGCACCTGGTGGAACCCTCTGTCGAACGATAATCATTTTCTCGACTGATACTACAAATGATAACGATAATAACAACGCTTGCAACGCTCTTTCATGGATGAAAGAAGAAGAGAAGAAAAAAGTAAGTACGTAGTACTTATAACAACAAAACGCTAAGGAAAGAAAGGAAAATATCATTCGTACCAAGCTGGTTTCTATCTTGATTTCTTTTTTCTTTTTCTTTTTCTTTTTTACTAACGACGTCATATTATTATTAACGTTATATAACGAACGACAATACTATTCTTCTTTTATTTTTCTTTTGGACCTGTAATATTCTCGGATATCAATTTGATGATTTCTCTATCTAACAGAAAATTATCAAATTGAAACATCGAGTGAACTAGAAAATCTCGATTACTTATCATGTAGTTCAAATCTATGACTCGGTATATTTCAGTACATATATATATATTTAAATACATATACATAGGCTGATGTCACGCGAAAAAATCTTTAAAGTTTACCTTTCAACATATTCAAATGCAGAATCGTATGCATATGATCATACACGAGTAAAATTTATCGATCGTTTAACCCCAAGCAAGAAAATTTGATTAAAGCGAGATGAATAAGTTATCGCCTTTACCTCGATCGTGCAATATGCTGGGCAAATAATTAATTATTTAATAATTATCTAGATAATTGGTCGTTCGAGTTTCGGCATTGGCAAATGTAAATGCTACAATCAGTGAGATAACGTTACTTCTTATCAATCATATATAAATTGATTCATAAATAAGCGCCGTTTTATTGTAAGAAATTCCTTACTTACAACTGGCACTTATTTATGAATCAACCCCCCCAATATATGAAGAATGAGAGAAAAAGAGAGAAAAATTGACTACGTCGTTTCGAAAACGATGATATTTTTTTTCTTTCATCTTTAAGATAAAAGAGAAGAAAAATAAAAAATCTTTACGTACGACAAGTCTAAGCTTGAACGATATGTCCCTAAGCTTCTCGAAATTGAGCTAATTTTTCGAATCTTCCACATGCGAGGTTCCAATGGAGAAAGAAGTAACTAATACGTTAAAGAATCACGATTTGATGCTCGAAAGAAGATTTACGAGCATTATTTCCGGCCTATTTTCCCCCATTTCAACGAAATTCTTGACAAATACGTTGGTTCGTGAAGCGTTTCAACCTCAACGAATCCCGTTATACCGACTAAACGACGCCATCGAATTCATGATCTTCATTTCGTTAACTATACTGATACGTAGTGTCACTAATCTTAAGAAGAAAACATTTCTTTATATATATATATACATATATATATACATATATATATATATATATATATATATATATATATATATATATATATATATATATAAGGAATTCATCGTTTTGCTTGTCACTTCAAGAATTATTACAGCACATCAAGGATAATACTGAGAGAGAAAAAAGAAAGGTCTTTCGTTGAATTTGAAGGACAACAACGGCGTCGTCGACGGTTGCTCGAGACAGAAGGAAATTTTTCTCCAACCACCATTTTGTATCTTCGTCTTTCTTATTTATCAGATTCGATTCAGCCACGTGCCTCGAGGGATGATAAAGAAGAAAAAGGTGGATCTCTCTGAAGAGATTGTCTCCCCTTTTTCCTTTCTCACTCGCTTTATTCTCTTCTAAAAGTATTTATCGTTAGTGGCTCGAAAAAATGGTTTCGAAAGACATGTTTATTTCGAAGGAGAAGATATGAAACTATGAAGGTATCTAAATATACGTATATAAACATGTACATACATTATATATGTAATCGTGTTCGAAAAATATTAAACATTTATTTTTACTAAATTCTTAAAATTCGACCATGTATTACCATTGCAACAACGATATGAAAAATTGTCATTTTATTAATGGATACTAAATTCTAAATGAAATTAATTACATAAATGAAGGAATTGATAAAGAGATTGACCGTACGTATTCATCAATATACATATATACATGTGTCCTGAGATATGAAAAAAATTAATTTAACTAAACTCATATCATTGTATATGTGTATAATTCTTTAGAAATTGAGTTACGTAACGATTAGACGATTTCTTTTTTCTAATGAAAATATCTATTCGGTTCTTTTTTTTTCTTCTCCAAATTTCATGTCTTATAATTTTTTCGAGTGTTAAAGAAAACGCCGGTAAAATTATATTCAATGAAATACGCTCATTAACATTTTTATCGTCGAGAAAAAATAATATAGTATTTAGCTTACCGAAGTTGTTACCTTGGAAATGATTGCTCCTAAAGCCCTTTGATAACGATTTCCCAGAAAACTTAAACCGATCGTAAAAATTCCGATGGTGTTTTGTAGAAATAAATTTCTTTTTAGTTCGATATTTTTAGTTACTTGAGATGTTATTTGCAAAAGACAATCGTTTTATGCTTGGAAAATAATATGTCCTAACGATTAAATCGAAGAAACGACGAGAGTTCAATAGCTTCAAGCTCGCATAAAAGATATTACAGAAAAAGATAGCCCTCTCATAGAGACAATAAGTTACTCGGTTTCTTTTTTTAGATTTCTTATGTATAAATGTATTGTAGTATGGAAGCAAAAAAAAAATATAATCGATATTTATACTTTGCTTATACCCTTTTTCTGTCTGTCTGTCTCTCTCTCTCTCTCTCTTTCCCTCTCTCTCTTCTTTTCACTGAACCGTGTTCTTTTCGCGAATGATATATCGTTCTCGTCAAAAAAAACGAAAACTGGGTGAAAGATATTGGCTTGACGATAAATTTATCTTTCCATTTGTTTGAGTTAAGGGTAATCATTGGATTTCTTTTCTCATAACGTTCTTCGTTCTTCATTATACCTCAAAATTCATAGAAATTATTTTATATTTACTTTCGTACATGCCATTCCTTTCGAAAATTTTATCAGTATATCCATTATAAAACGTGTGCTCGGAAGCTTTTAAAATCTTCAAGAAATATGCTAAAACGTGAGAGACTCTCAGACAACTTCACATAAGAAACATGAAAGAAGAGAGGAAAGCTTTTCTTTGACCGACGTCTACTATCTCTCGGTATCTCTATTTTTCGTTTATATATCTACTCTTCAAATCTTGAAATCTATATAAGAAGTAATACGTTTTTCACCGACGTATAGAAACACGTGTTGGGTACGCTACATACATCATTTCGTTCATACTCCCTGAGGTACATCAATTTAATTTTATCCTTTTCAAGAAGAAGATCAAGAAGAAGGAAGGAGGTGAGAAAGAATAGATTATGCATTAGAACGTAATAAAGATAAATTCCTTTTTTCAAAGTCCTATCAAAATGAAAAAAGAAAATAAAAGAAAAATAATATATAATAAAGCGTTAACTCTGCTAAAATTGAAATTTCGATACTGGTACGAAAAGAACAAAAGCGGTACAATATATTTTATGAAGTTCGTCGTGTAATAAATAATAGTTCCATTATTATATATATTTAAAAAATGCGATATAGAAGCATGAAAAGCTTTGTTAAAATATAAACGAAAGGCAATTGGGATAGAGAAAAAGAAAACAAAATTCGAACAGAAATAAATAATATTAATTTCCATTCCGATCAGAAATATCGATTTTTAATTCTAATGAATGAATAATTTTATAAAATAAATTAAAACTAAAATACTTGGACACATCTGCGAGTTATTCGAATGGCAGCATCGTAGAAATTTTGTACGAAACATCTCGAAGTGAAAGTTTGAACCGAAATCCCGCGAAAGTCGGCGATCTCGTGACACGAAATATGATTTTACTTGGGCAAAGAAGAATTATGATAGAGAGGCGAGTAGGTCGTCCATTTAAAACCTGATATCGATCTATCCTGGTATCGAAATACTGTATGTAAGTTAAGGTAAGCCACGGGCGACCTCAAAGAACATAGATATATATGTACAGCTTCTGATACAATCTTCTCTTCTCTCTATTTCCTTCTGTATACCAAAGTATCACATACGTATCAAATTTATCTTCGTGCTTATATAGAATATAGACTTTTGTTGCACACATTTCTTTGATCTCATGCAAAAATGTATTAACAGAGAATGATCTTATAATTTTCTCGAATATTATTATTCACTGAACTTAGGTGTTACAGTACATATCTATGTAAGTATATACGTTATATACATATATATATATATATATATATATATATATATATATATATATATATAGAATATTTAATCGTATCTATAGGAGAATATATATAAAGACAAATGGGTCATCGCTAAAGTACGACTAAATCCGTATATTTATGTACTTCAAGACGAGTAAGGAAATTTCCATTAGAAAATATGGATAAAAATCAAGAAATTGCTTATAGGATAAACAAGATAAAAGATTCGAAGAGAAAATAGAAAAGAAGATGCTTGTTACTCGCACACGTTGTGTCAACGACGATTCTTTTTCTCTGTTTTTCTCACTCTTGGTGTCGCATATCTATATATTCTTTCATAAATGACGTATGAATCGTCCATGTTCACGTATTGGCACGAGCCGTTTCCACGGCGACGACGACGGCAAGGACGGGTACGGCAAAATGAGAGGAAAGTTTTCATGGATGTATCTCGGCATAGAGTAATAACTTTTTTTCATTGTATAAAACAGAAATTACGGCAAGTTACGTTCAGAATTTATTACGTTCGTTTAGATTTCTCTATATTCTATTCCTTAGATTCGATTAATTGTTCGATTATTTGAACTTAGGTGCGAGACTCTGACACGTACTATGATTTATAAAAGAGAAATCATTTTAATTAATTTTTTTTTACGTCACGAGCAATATAGTTAAATGAACGAATAGTGAAAAACAACACAGAACAAGGCGACAAAAAGATTAATAGTTTCATAATGTCTCTCGAATCTATCTTTTTTTTATTTTTTATAGAACGAAACGAGAGAAAAAAAGAGAAAGAGAGACAAAGAGAGAGAGAGAGAGAGAGAGAGAAGAAAAAACGGAAGGAAATTTTTAAAGCGAAACCGTCGGAAATTGCGAAAGCGGCACGTGAGAACCGCCCTAGCAATTTCCCTTCCATCGTGTCTGCTTTTCGACTATGAACGGTCTGAAAATGGTTCGTCGGAGGGTTGAAGACTTTCGATAGGGATGCCAAAGCCAAGGAAAAAAACAGAAAGCACAAGCTTATGTATAGGGTATCATTCTTTTCGGAGATGAAAATTTTATGACAAGGCGAACGCTCTCTCGGGAAACAGATGGCACACATTTGCAATAATTTTAACAAACGAGATTTTACATCTTCCTTAGTATCGATGATACTTAGATAATTTTCTACGTGGAATAATAATAATATTAATAATAATAATAATCATAATCATAATAATAATCATAATAATAATAATAATAATAATAATATTTTAGCACTTGATATACAAAAATCAGTATACTCAAAACAGCAGCAATAACAATGAAAGTATTATAATACAGCAATAAGGAAAGAACATATTAACGTGGTAAAGAACTCGTCTTATGATCAACAAATCACAAGTATTTGAAATGTTTAAAAAAGAAAAATAATAATAATATAAAGAATGTTCAGATCATCTTATTTCTTTAGCATACACACACATACTTTAATGTTTGATGTTGTAAAACTTTATATTTTACGAAAACCTGCAAGTAAACATTATTTATTAATTCGCTTTTCTTTTCTCTATCAATAATTAATTAAACAAATATTTTCAAGGGAAAATTTTATCCTATTTTTATTATTGAATTCAAACAACACGAATGCTACTTCCACCGAACGTAACAAAGAACTTCGTTCAAATGAATTTTGCCTAATGAATCCCAATGGAGTCATACGCTTGCCGTGAAACTTGGATCGCGAAATGAAATTTAAAAAAAAAAAAGAAACAAAAAGAGAGAGGAAGGGACAAGAAAAAGACGTAGGCTACTGTTGTTCACGGAAATGTTGAAAGCTCTCCGAATGAAAGTTGCCAAGAACGAGTGAAGGGAATAATGGAATTGTACTGCTTCGTCGTTGGTAAAACGCGATTTTATTCAAACCTGCCAGCAACCTCGAATGTAATAATCACGAGAAAAAATTATTCGTAGATACTAAAACTCACATAATCTTGGCCCGCACGCATTTTACGATATTAGGTGCTTCCAAAAGAATTCAATGTATCCGACGTATTTATGTAGTACGAATACGCGAAATAAAAAGTTGTTATTTATCTGATGTTTTTTTTCTCCTTTCGTGGCAAGTTCCCTACACGAGAAGAAATTGTAAAGTTATAAAACGTGTAGCTCTATTTACTAAGAAAACAACAACCACGAGAATACATCGAGAAATAAATTTTTATAAGATATCGTAAAACCGATATCGAATTGCATTCTTCTAGCACGTGATATCATTTCCTTTGATGGTTTTTGTGTCATCGAACAGACTTATTTTATACATAGAACGAAGTAACCGAAAGAAAAATAGACATTTTCGAACAACGAGAAGTATGTTTGTTCTCATATGAACGTGCTTACCGAAAAGTTTCCTTGAATCGATCGAAGTTGATAAACAAACGACAATTTTTGAACGTACGTTGTGTGTTATGCTATTGTACTTATCGATCAAATTAACTGAACGTAACGTCAATATAATATTCAACTTACGATTCTGAGAATATTGAGAAACTTCGAGGAACTTTCAATAGATCGATTCAAATTCAATGGAAGCTTTTATTATAAAATTCGAGTTAAAATTTTGCGAGAGTAAAAATAAAAGAAAGAGAGAGAGAGAGAGAGAGAGAGAGAGTGTGTGTGTGTGTTATGTGTCTGAGACATTAGGTCCCAAGACATATAATCAAGTTCATTCTTCGAAGGATGATCGTCTTAGGAATTTGTATTGTTGATTTTTCGCAAGAACTTAATGCGATATCGATTTCGTTTATTATTGTCTTGATAATTTTTACGGTCTGAAGTGAGAAAGTAGAATAATAAGATCGGAAATACATAAGTATCTACACTGATTTTTTAGTTTTGACTGATAACGAAGGGTTTCCAACTGAAACATTCAAAAAATTGTAGTACCTTGGGGAATACGTAGATTATATATAGGTATGTATAATGCAACTTTTTGTTACTATTCAAATGAATTGCATGGGAGTAAAAATTGCTTCTGAAAAATCAACTATTTTACGATTTTATGTCATAACTAGAAGTAGATTGTAAGAGATAGAAAGTAGATTTTCAGACAAAAGTTACTTTGTTTAATTAAGACTATTATTTGCTTAAAACATTTATTAATTATTTATAGAATTAAGGAAAAGTTATAAGCAAAAATATTAATAATTTTTCTAAAATTAATTTTTTTCACGTGAAATCTTAATCGATAATTTAAATAACTATGAAACAGCATTTTTTTTTTTTTAATACAAATAACAAATAATATATTTTTTACCAAATGATAATTCTAATTAAATGAAAGAAGTAACTTATGTTCGAAAACTTTTTTTCTATCTCTTACGATTTCCTAGTTACGATATAAAATCGAAAAGTAGCTGAATTTGTAGGTATCAACTTTACTCGCTTGTGAATGAATTAGAGCAATTACAAAAAATTGCATTATATATACCTATATATGCTCTACATATCTCAAGGTTTCATATATTGCGGTAAATTCTCTTGTGAGTCTCTTCTATTCTTAAACAAAGACCATTCATCTATTTGCATTCTTCTGTCTTGCATTCGTTCACACGCACACATTCTTCTCACATGTTCATCATTCTTCTAATATTCATTCTTTTAATCTATCGTTTCTTTTTAACATTCTTTCATTATTCTTTATTTCTTTTGTTCTTTGTATTTGTAACATTCTTTCATTATTCTTTATTTCTTTTGTTCTTAGTATTTGTAACATTCTTCTCTCACATCACGCATATTGCTTTAAATACTTTTTATTTGCATCATACATATCGTTTCGTTGGTTTGATTACGTCCTCGCAAGAAAGCCCGAAGCTTTGGGATGAACGGTGTATGTGTGTGGGTGTGTGTGTGTAGAAGTATGGGAAAGAGGTGAAATGAACCGTAATAAAGAGAAAGAGAGAGAGAGAGAGAAAGAGTAAGGTTTTTCATTGACTATATCTTCCTTGTTAAAAGCGTCTATATACACGTAGAGTAAAACCAGAATGTTTTTTTTTTTTTTTTTTTTTATTAAAAGTCTTCCTTTGACCACGAAAGTTGACCACATTGTGGTAAGGTTAACACGTAAATCTGTGAGAAAAAGAGAGAGAAATAATAAAAGCAAGAAGAGTTGAATTTAAAGTTGCAAAATAAAATCGAAAGAAATGAATGAAATAGGTACGTGAGAATTCGCAGTTTCAGAAAACTATTTTCCACTCGTTTTCCAGTTTCCTAGGCACTAACCGAGCGAAGATTCGTTTCTGTGCAAGGCTTTTATCCTTCTTTTTTTTTTCTTTCTCCCTCGTTGCCATTTCAACGTCACTTCTTTCATTCTCTCGCGTTTTAAACGAATGCCTAGCGAGCCAGCAACTCACGATAGCCCTTTTCGCGTTTGTACGCTATATCTTTCTTTCTTTCTATCTTCTTCTTCACGCTCGCTCTCGTTAATATTCTCGAGAGACATTCTCGGAGCATTCCCGACAATACCATCTTTCCTTCCTTCTTTCACGAGAGAATGAGAGATAGAAACAAGAGAAGTGGAAAGGAATGGAGAAGGGCTCTTGTAATCCGACGGGATTAAGTCAGCTCCGGAAATCCGATCGTTTTGATCAATTCGTCTCTATGTTGAGAGATTTTTCCCTATACGATTAGTTTATATATATATATATATATATATATATATATATATATATATATATATATATAATGATATACGTTTATAAAAAACTCGAATAAAATTATCTTTGAACTCGATGATATAACGAACGTTACAAATGGAAATATCATGTACTCAGGTGTTAAAGAAAATGATGTGCTAAGGTAAAAAAATATTCGCTTAGTTTTTCTTCTTTTTTTTTCTATTTCACGAAGGAAAAACAAACTTATATAAATTACATGGTTCCTGTGCAATCTAAAGAAAAAATTTTACGGAACGTCGAGCATAAGTATCGATCGAGTTATCTCGAAGAAGAGTATAGAACACCTACCAATCCAAAAGATAAACCTTGATCCTAAGCGTGAAAGCAGGAAGGATTCGGACGGAAAAATAAAGAAGAAATCGCGTCCTTGCAGAAGGATCACCGTCTGGAAAAAGGGCCGCGCCCCGTAATCGTAAACGACCTCTCGATCGTAGCGAATGAGACGAATGGTAGAATTCTGAAGAAGGGAGGGGGAAAGAAAAATCGATGTCATCGTGCGCACAGCACGCGGCATCCCAGGGATAATAGAAAGACGTCGCTTCTCGACACTTCCGATGTTGTTTCCGAGGCTATTGGCGTTAACCCTTCATCGATTTCGAACCCATGCGTTCACGAATAACGTAAGCATTAAAGTCAGTTCATCTTAAAACGCCTATAATTCCCGGATGATATCCAGCCATCTTTTCTTTCGAATTAATAGAAATACTTTTCGTAATCATTATAGTACATTTAATCGTTCTTATTTCAAAAACATCACGTGTACTATTTATTACTTCCTACAGTTTCGATCGAATATAATGAGAATGTACTAAGAAACGTATATAAATATGTTATATAAACAGACATGAATTGCATAACAATGACGTATGACACAATAAATATTCAAGAAAATATTCACGTAAAATATTCATATATCTACTAAAAATATGCAGAATATGTATACATTACATATAATATAATAAGCATTATATGTTATACAATATTCACGATAGATACATATAACTATTTAATATATTTAATATATATAATATATTTAATATTCACAATAGATACATATATTTAATAATACTTTTCGTAATTATTGTAGTACATTCATAATATAGTATGATTTCGCTATCATAGTAATTTTCATTACAATAAATTATGAGCATATTTTATAAATTTGATGTTGTTAATTGGTGATGTTTATTTGTCAAAATTAATTTATATGCTGAGAATGACCTCTCTACTTAAATTTACTCCATTTATTAATTCTCGTAAATCCTCGTTATTTAAAATATTAGAAATTTTTGATAATTCGATAAATTCTACATTTTTTTTTCAAAATGGCATTTACTTTTCCATCAATTTTTTCTTTGTAATTATCAGGAATATTTTTTAAATGAGTTATGCAGTTTATATATATTCCAATTGAATTATTCAATCTTTCCATCGAATTTCCAATTTCTATATTATGACTATGATATGGTGTTTAAATAAGCCTTAATGTACTTACATTATTATGCATATGTAGAACAGATAACATATACAATATATTCTTACATATGTTATTATATGTTATTAAACATAAATATCCAAGATGTATTAATTATACTAAAAATGTAAAATACAAAAATATATTTTTAGAATCTTCTATTCACAAAACAAATTTGTGTTCAGATTCCATTAATATATCTATTTCATATAAAAATATACATTTCCATAAACATCCATCGTCTATTAATAAACATAATAATCGAAATCTTAAATCTGAACATTTCTTTCGTTTTATTTTTATTGTTTTATGATAAGAAAAGAATTTAATATCTACGTGCGGGTAGATGAATCATGAAAGGTAAGAAATGATGTTATATATTATGTATTTATTCTTTAAATCCCTATCATAAGTAGTATCTAATGTAAATAAATTACACATGTAAAAAAACAATTGTCAAAAAGAAAACGATATCTATTAAAATTTGATACGAATGTAATGAAATGGTTGAAATATATAAACGAACATAAACGATTTCCATTGATGCAATTTCCAATAAAACATTCGACTCGAAATCATTAAAATTAATTTGAATCGTCGAAGCATGTTTTAAATGATCGAACGTTTGTCTGAATTTATCATGTCAACGAAGCGAACTTTTGTGTAATAAAAATGATAAAAAGACCAAGGGGTGAGTCGTTGTAGCTATCTTAACGGGAGAATGATAAATCCTGCGTGTTAACGGAGAAAGCACGTAATACGGATGCGTATTCGAGCGTATATACACCAACGTGTACACTCCCTCGGCTCGATAATTTTATGAGAACAGAGAGCGTGTAGGAACATCGAAATGAATATGCGCGGAATCGAAACGTTGAAATTTATTCAAATATTTGCGCTCACATAGCAGCGATCTTTCCGTTAAACAATAACCGGAATCATAAAAATAATTCTCATTCTATCTCTTCGAAATATTTTTAAAATCGAACCAAGCGATTCGATCGTTAAACAAGATTTTACGGAATATAATCATGTTCATTGATATTGAAAAATAATATCAATATCGTTATCATATGAAGATCATGTTTCTCCTTTCTTAGATCCTTCGATCAAATAAGAAATATAAAATTTCCTCTTTAATTGAGTTTGATCAGTTCTTCTAACGAAGTACATGATAAAATTACAAAGTTACGAAACTATTCTAACTACCTATTACTAATCAAAAGATAGAATATAACGAGTAACGTGCGTTATCATTAATCCGAAACATACATTCTCATAATACGAAGATCACGAATTAAAAAGTAAAGAAAATATATTAAAGAATAACCTTGAAACCTACGTATCGTTTTCTTTTTTTGAAATACGCAAACGGAATAATTTGCTTTGAAAAAAATCCTACAGGAATTTAACCCATGTTGTTACGTGAAGAATGTATGCACGCTACGCATATGTTCAAGAAAAGAGAAGGAGAGAGAAGGGAAGAGAGAGAGAGAGAGAGAGAGGGAGAGATACATCAAATGCAACACTGTACGTGCTGATACGATGTATCCACCGTACTTCGAGAGGATCACAAAGGATTTCAAGTTCAAAAAGGAAAAAAAAAGAAAGAGAGACAGAGAGATAGAGAGAGAGAGACAGAGAGAGAGAGAGAGAAAGAGAGACAGAAAGAGAGAGAGAGAGACAGAGAGAGAAAGAAAGAGAGAATAAGTATAGATAAGAAGAAGGAAAGAAGGAAACAGTCTAATACGATCGGACGTTTCTTTCTTTTGCGTTTTCATACTTGCGGATACGCGGAAAGCGTGGAGAAACAACGGAACATATACCTATGGCTACCTATATGCGGGTCATGGCGCATGTCAGAGTCAAGAGGGTGCGGCAGCGGCCAACTCGAAGAGCAAACCATTCTAGGGCGGATCCGTTCTTGTTCCCTGTCCCTTTAGTCCGTCTGTCTTTTTCTCTCTCTCTCTTTCTCTCTCTTCTTCTCTCTCTCTTTCTCTCTCTTCTTCTCTCTCTCTTTCTCTCTCTTCTTCTCTCTCTCGTCTCTCTTTCTCTCTCTTCTTCTCTCTTTCGTCTCTCTTTCTCTCTCTTCTTCTCTCTCTCTCTCTCTCTCCCTCTGTTTCTTTCTATATTCTTCCGTCTAATCTTCCTATCCAAGATCTCGTGTTTTCCAACAATGTTTAAGTTTTTACACATCCTTGACTTTCGTTCTTTACTGTACTCGATTCAACTACTTGCAGACTTTTACTATCTATCTCTTTTACTCTATTAAACAGTAATACTGTGTGTCTATGCGCGCGCACGTATATATATATATATATATATATATATATATATATATATATATAATATATAAGTATTCTGAATATCTTCCTAAGTATTTTTCTAAGTATATATATTTGTTTAGACTTTGTATTTAGACTCATGTTACAATTTATATCTTTATTTATTACTACTTTAATGCGTTATCCATAAGTACTTATTCGTACCTTCGTATTAATTGGTTATGACTTTTTGATATTACTATGGAAATTATAATAAATCTATATATTTATTTATCTCTCTCTAATTTTTCTTCTCACCGGTTTCCTCTTTTTTTCTTCAAAAATATCTGGTTTCTGATGGTTTAGTTTGAAACTACGAACAAAAACATACGAAAGACAGACAAGAGATCTATGTAGGTATTTTAGAGATTAGTGAGTACTCGCATTCGACCGCATTCACCAACAAGAGATGCAACAATCCTTGGATACCAGGCCGCATCAGGATCTAACATTTCGAAGTCGAACAACCTCCTAAACTCGGCGAGTTTCGATGTAACAGTTAAGTACCATCTATGTTCCAAGGAGAGTCGTGATAATGGCGAGGAGTAGATGTACCTAGACAAAAGTCGAATCCACGCTATCAACACGTTAGCTACAATTAGTTTGTTTTAGAATTTGATCCTAGCTCGCCTATTTCAATTATCGATTCTTCGTGACTCTCGATCGTATCTATTGTTAGTTCGAAATGATTCGTTACTCGCATTTATATTGTGTAAATTACGAATCAATTATAGTAAAACAAAATAATTTTTATGAAGATCAATAGAAATTTAATTTTGAATAGTTTTTTGGAAATATTCTTGAGATATATCTATTTCATATTATCAATAAAATTAATAATTCGAGTCATTCTGCGATGAGCTGTTTTAATATCCATATTATCGTACTTTTGTCACTTTCCAGATGTATAAATGCTCCTATCGATCGCTATAAATTCAAGAAGTCATTTCTTGAAGTTATAGTATGGTCTATGAACAAAAAATTTATAGGATCAACGAAGCGATATATCCCATGAATGGTGCTTCTCACAAGAACACACGAAGGAAAATTACTTGGACGATGTGCGATAGAAAATTTTCCACGGCGTCGTCATTTTTCCATCTTAAAATTGATAGTTTCTTATCAAAAGCGTCTTAAAAATGAACTCGATTGTTCGGGAATATTTTAAATATCTTCGCTGGAAGAAACAAAGTAATGTAGCAAACAAACGACCTCGATACGTCGAAAAAGAAGACTTTGATAAAGATGATGTTTGTACATATGAAAGCTTACGGAAACTAATCTCGATAAGTCACATTGTGACTCCAAGAATCGATAACATTTAATTCCTGAGAGTAGATCGGAAAAGTCCATTAATTTCTCACAATCCGACTCTTTCTTTTACCTCCGTAAGAATTAACGTTTACGGATTGATCTTGTTCGAAATTTTTTCTCCGCCCGTTAATGAGTACTTTTCAAAGGAGCCGCCATTTGGTAGCAAAAGAAGGCTACTACGTAGCGTCGGAAGAATCACTATTCCTTGAAGTAAACTGTAATAAACGAAGTGGATAAGACATTAGCAGAAATACAGACGTATTTTACGAGCGATCGTAAAGAGTATATGCTTTCGGTTGAGTATTTCTTATACGGCGATATAATTTTTTAGTGTTCGTGCAATGACTTGATTTTTAAGTATTCGAAAAGTCATTAAAAAAAATTCTCTCAATAGTTTTCATTAAAATATATTTTGATAATACTTGATAAATGACGCGTCGTACTAATTGATATTTACTTTTGTTATTTCGATCCTAATTTCATTCGAAAAATACATTCAAGCTTAAGAGAAAAAGATTTTACGTGAATATTTTACGAATGTTAGGAAAAAATATCTCGATCATGAAGAAACGAAAGAGGATGTTTTAAAGGAAAGACTTTCCGTTTACCGAAGAAATGCCATCGTTCGAGAGGACATGAAAAGTCGTGCACGCAACACGTAAAACTGAGTATCCCTCTTGCCTAGTAAAAGCTCAACATTGAATATTGCAAAGAAAATTGCTGCTACGTGAGAAAACTTGGTGTTACTGCTGGTAAAAGAAAAGAAAAAAAAAGTTAGGTATATTGTGGTTGGCAATTTGAGACAACGTTGAAAACGATAAAAATAATTTTTGTTCAAACTAAAACAAGAAAAAAAGAAAGAGAGAAAGAAAGAAAGTCCGTAATAGGCTATTTCCATAAAACAAAAATACTATCTTGAAAAACTGCGATAGCCAAATGAAACGACCTCTTAGCAATTTTCTTCATGCATTCTGATAAGATCAGAATGCATGAACGAAAAAAAACGAAAAAGTCTAGATATATTAAAAGTAATCAATTTAATAAGATTATCGAATTCGTTTGGGACGTTCATCATCATTTTCTATTATATCGATTATCCTTGATACGATATTCTAAGCCTGAAAATTTAAAACCTTGAATCCAAATAAAACAAACGATCTTTGTAGGACCGTGTTGTTCACTTTCTTTTCAGACAATTCGAAAAACATATTTTACGAAATAATGAAAGAATCAGAAATAAGTTGTACTTTGTATTTTCTCAATTTCAAAACGAGAATCTCATTGAGAATTATGATATATCTCGAACGATGATATGAGATAAACATAAGCACTATATGAGAAATTGGATGTACTTGGTGACAAGTTAGATAGCCGTAAAGAGGAAAAATTTCTAAGTCAGACGATCGGTGGACTTATGAATAGCATCATTTGATGTCTTGAACTTTTTTTATACTTGCCAAATTGGAGGAAGTAGTAAATTTGTAATGTGATAAAAGATAAAAAGATAGAATGAGAGAGAGAGAGAGAGAGAGAGAGAGAAAGGGGAGAGAGAGAAAAGATTTAATTAAATATTATAATCTAGGCAAGATATACTCACTAATGTAATTACAGAGAAGTCATGTGAATACATATAATGCATTCGAAACTAAATGTGACAGAATTTATGAAAATAATTAGTTACTACTTAGACGAGGAAAATGAGTTAAGATTGATCATAAATCGCGACACGCGAGAAAACTCAATCCATTTACTTAATACGTTTTTTTACTTAAATACGCTCAACCGAGAATACACGACCAAGAGTTTTGCCCTTATAGTGAAAGTCCAACCCTCTTTACTTTCCTATTTTCGTACATTTATATTCTCTTCAACATTTTGACGCATCTTCTAAATTGTAATTTAGTATGTTTTAAAAATTTTGTTATATCCTAATTATTTCAAAGTAAGTCAGTTTGATATAAAAACTTGCAATTATATAAAACTCGTCGAATTATTTAACTAATTAATTTTTTATTCATTATATGATAAATATATAAATTCTATATATTAACTTGAAATATTTTCTTATCTACGATAATATATACATTTTTATATGAGTTACCACGGTAACCATTCAAAAACAATGACTTCTAAATAAAATAGCGATATATTAAAAAGAAGATACTTTTTTTTTGAGTTTTTCTTTCACGACGATATTCTTTTCCTCTTTCATATGCTCCATATATCGAGAAACTCTTTCGAGATAGCGTTATTCGTGAAAAGTTAGCCACAAGGAACATAAGACGAAGAATTTATTATGTACTTGAACTTAATACTTCCAAGCACTCAGCTAGCTTATAAACCGATAAACGATTAAATTTCGAAACGGGTGAAAACGAGACCATGTCAAAAAGCCAACAAATTTAAATTTTTCCTGGCGTCAAATTTGTTTAACAATGTATGTACATACAAATATATGTACATGCAGTTGAAAAAATATATGGATATATGTATAACAAATTCGATTTTTTTAATTGTTAAATATCATTGTCTACTCAATGTTAAAATACTCAAGATACAAGAGTATTTATATACGTATATATATGCGTATTGAAAAAATGTACGAATATGTAACAAATTCGATTTTTTCGATGTTTCCAAGTGTCACTGTACAGTTCGTGTCAAAGCACTTGGTATGAGAATATGACAGTAACACTCGCCGCCTCTTGTGTCCTTGACCAAATTTATTCCGAATATTACTGGAAAGTATTCGTACATACATACATACATACACACATCTATACTACCTATATATGTATGTATACTTAGGCTATGATAGACACAGGACAAATAAAAAGAAAAAAAATCAAGAGATATTTCTATCTTCTTAAATTGCGATGAAGAATGACTTAGAAAAATAGATAAAAAAAAGATAATGGTCAAAAACATATTTTCACAAGGACGTGTGATAAAAACCATGCCAGAAACAGAAACATTTCTTTCTTTTAAAGATATACATGTATAATTACATATAAATACGAACGTATATATCTAATGAGCTAAATGTAACATCATATTACCACATAGGACCATTAAAAGAAACGACACGTATTTTTGTAACTTCCTCCGAAAATTTCAGTCAATGCTAAAGTTTCTTGAATTTGAGTTTTCTCAGATTGTCATTAATCGAAAAACAAAGTTAAATAAATTTCTGTATAATAAAAATCTATTTTTTTATAATAAAAAATTAAAAAATCTTACGAAGTTAAAAAAAAAATATATATATATATATATGTTAACAAACAATTAACAACACATATATATATATTTTTTATTTCATTATTTTTTAATTCTTCGAGCAATATATGCAAAGAATGCAAATTATTTATTGAAGAATTAAATTTCGGATTGAAATGAAATTAAATTGAAGAGGAAATTAAGTATTCCTTCGGTAAGTTTTAGAAATTTCTTTTATAAAAGACAGTAACATTTTTACTCGCGATCACTATCGTATGGAACATAACGATAAATGTTATATAGACAAGATTCACGTGGATCTCTATTTCTCTCTCTCTCTCTCTCTCTCTCTCTCACTCTCTCTCTCTCTCTCTCTCTCTCTCTCTCTCTCTCATTGTTTTAGAAATTCAAATGCCTTCTCCTCGGTTTCACAAAAATGTCGATCGCAATTTCCTTACAACAATCTCCTATCTCGGTAAGATTCAAGGCACGAGTATTACGTGAAAGCTTCCCCCTTCTCTAAAAAAACGTCGAGGTTTTCGCGAAAGAAAACTAAAAGTGGAATATCTTTCGTGGTAGTGCACGCGGAGCTCTAGAGTCGATATCACTGTGGAATCACCAAGAAGGGATAAGAAGGATAGAAGAGTGGAAGTCTACGTGCCACATACACACCATCTACATTTATGTATGTGTGCTTATATATAAATATGTATACACTTGCAAACATGAGAATTTTGAAGAGAATACCCTTAGGAATCAACGACAAATCGATCTAATCGACGAAATGTTATCTTCCTCGATAATAAAAATCTCTCTCTGTGTATTGATAAATGACAAAAAATTTATTAATATGAATTATATGTGTGTTATTATTTTATTTCGAATTGATACGTTCATTAAGCAAAATGAAATAAAAAGAATGAGATAAGGTCTTTTCAATTTTACGAGCAAGAAAAAATGAAAAAAGGGTCACTTTGAACTAAATTTAACCTAGCATAAATACATAAAAAAAAATTATATTTTGACAACGGACAACTTTACGCACACGATGTTTTTTCCACTTGTCGGTGTTACGATAAAAATAAAATATACGTATGAGTTTTCACAGTAGGAATCTTAAGCTTCTATAAAATTATGACATATTTCTCGATATATACATAACTCGTTGCAGCCGAACGTTGAAAGGATTACATGTCATTTTTGCAATTAAAGAAAGTTAACTTGATTCATAAATTGCTGTTAAATTTACTACAGCATTTTTTTTTAAGTTTATATCAAGCTTATATATCTATTTATGATTCATAAAAAAAAAGAGATACTTAACATTTAATCGTAATGTACCTAACATTTAATCGTAATGTATCTAAGTCATGTTTACCTTATCATCCAATTCAAGTTGAAGAATGGCATTCTGCGAAACCGGACGAACGAATTCTAGAATTGAAAAAGGACTCTTGAAATTGTCCGAACTTAGAATCTGTTGCTTAAAGACGCTATCTCCACGTGGACTACGATGTGATATTTTTTCCGATGTCACTCTGTTGAATAAAATTCTTTTTTTCGAGGAATGAAGACGTTCAGATTGAGGACGTCACGACAATTCGCGTGAAACGATTCGCTCCATAAAAGGAAGCTGCTGATATGCAAAGAAGAAGACAAAGAAAGAAAGAGAAAAGGATAGAGAAATAGACAGAGAAACGTAGAAACGACTGTCGCGACGTATGGACGCGCACTGCTCTCGCGGGTTCTCACAACGTCGTGGCTAGAGCGTCGGAGAGCGTCGCGACGGCAACGCGACGACGCCAAACTCTCCGATCAAGAGCGCGTGTGTGTCAATGCGCTTGCGCTCTCAACTCTAATCCCTTCTTTATCTTGCTTGAACTTCTTCAATTTAAATTTGACTACGTTCTTCAATTTTTAGACAGTGACACGAATCGAATACGTTTCGATGGATAATTTGTATTACTTAAAAATTTCAATAACTTACATTTTTTCTTTCACGAATGTTATATTACTAGCTTTTTGTTATCGTTTAATTGTTTAATTAAACAGTTCTTTAAAATTGACAATAAATTATTATAAAAATATATATTTATATAGTATATAAACATTTTAAATATTTTGTTTTCCATGTTGACTCTTATTTTACACGGAACTGATATTATATTATCTTTTCTCGTTACCAAAATTTCGTTACTAAATCTCGTTATCAAAATCTTGTTACCAAATATCGTTACCAAAAATTTCGTTCGAAAACTCGTGTTACCGAAAATTATTCTACCAAAAATTTCGTACGAGAACTTGTGTTACCAAAACTTTCAATTTATTGTTATCAAAACATTCTACCAATAATTTCAGGATGATAATTGGTCAATCAAATTATTAGTACGATCAAATGTTGTATTATTCATGTTAGAAACAGTATGCATAATTCAGTAACATCACGTTCTTTAATTTTGTTACAATGAATAAAATCTGAAGTACCAAAACTAAAAATATTTGTTCCATTTAATATCCCATTAACTTTGAGAAGAAAGGTGTCTGTTGTTCAAAAAATGTAGAATATTGCGTGATTCTTTGAAAATGTATTGAATTTATCATAATTTAATGAATTCTCTTCACACGCAATTAAAAAAAAAAATATTAGTGAGATGAATAAAATTAAATACCGACATTCATTTTACACGGAATTGATATTATATTATCTTTTCTCGTTACCAAAAAATCATAAAATATTTGTTCCATTTATTATCCCATTAAATAAAGTACACAAGTTTGTGGAGTCATACAATATATAATAATGAAAAGGAAATCAATGAAGGAAAGAGAGGGGGAGAGAGAGAAACACGGAGAGAAAAGAGAGATGCTTAGACCTAGATAGAGTATGACAAATAGGAATTTATTTCATATCTTTGACGAAGGTTTAATTTCGTATCATATTAAATGGTGAAGGAAAATATATGATAATCTACTATGAGATTAGAGATTCAGAATTCATAGTACAAGATATTTTGATTAGAGGTTTTAACAAGAAATTCAATCTTCTAGTGAATACAAGCCGGAGGCTTAAAACCAAGTCACTAAAAATCACGCCAACAAAATTCTCTTAATCTTAATCTGAAACTAAAAGATAAAAATATTAAATTAATCGAATTGAAATTATCCTCAATAGAAATATTTTATAAAAATAGTAAATCAAAAATAAAACATTTCAATTATATAATAAAACAAAACATTCAGTATAATAAGTTTAGTATAGTAAAAATAAAATATTCAAAGTATATAATCAAGCAAATATTTTCATGAATGAAATAAGAAAGAATAAACATAAGATTTTTATCCGAAATGTAATATTATATACATTTTAAATGAATATTTTTCTCATTTTTATATTTGCATATGTACGTATACTTACGCGAAGAAGAAATATCATTTTCGAGAAATTTGAAATATATGAAGAATTCGAAACGTCGAGATTTAAAGAGATTCAATAAAACCTATTCATTTTCTAATGTTCAAAATAATAAAATCCTTGACGTTTCTTCAATGTATACAATGGCGCATATAATAAAAGCAAGTTACGACGTTACGAAGAAAGATATATATGCGAGTGTCATAGCAACTCTTACGCGTTTGTTCTTCTTTGTCGGGAGCGTATTCCATAAATTTATTTTCTCCACGACAGGAAAGCATTTCTGGTATGTATGAACGAAAAAAAGAAAAGGATATATCGGTATACCTATGGGGTAGTAGTATTATTGGTGTAGTAGTACTACATCTGCGAAGGAAGACACGTAGATTTATCGAAGTACCAGGCCGATGAAGGCGCAACTCACGCCACAGTCCGTGTTACCTGTTCCTTATTAAGCCCAGTAATAAATTATTTTCACGAGAATATACCAAGATTTTTCTCCTTGCACAAATTACAAAAATCCAATTTAAATACGTTTCGATGGATAATTTTTATCGATCTATCTATCCTTTTCTCTTTATCTCTCTCTCTCTTTCTCTCTCTCTTTCTCTCTCTCTCTCTCTCCCTCTCTCTCTTTCTCTTTACAACATTCTAAATACGCTCTTTTTTAAATAATATCTCTAATTTCTTTCGAAATAAAATATATTTCAATCTTTATTTCTAAGCGAAAGTAAGAAAAAAGAAAAAAATATTTAAAATTATCCCAACAAGATAAAAAATATTAGTTCTAAAAGATTATTTCTTAATAATATTAAAATTTTCGATGGTTTTCACAATTGCAATGAAAATGTTAATTATAATATATAATATTTTGTTATATATAATTATATGATATAATTATAATTATATTTTGTAATATTATAATTACACATCATTTCTAATTTTTAAGTACGACTGATAAAAATGCATTATTGAAATGTGCCGAAATATGCAGCCATTAGCTTAATAGTATTTGCATTACACGATACATTGCAAGTAAATTATAAATTGCTCTGATCTCATTATGTGAAGGTTGCTGCATATAAAGATCCGCGAATAAAGATATTATACATTAATTAGTCTTGTTTAATAAATATTCCTTTTATTCGGTCAAATTGATGGAAGGTTTATCAACTGTGACTATACCTTGATTTATCTATAGGAAGAAGCATGAATCTCGTTGAACTTTATTTATCTATTTTTGAAATATATATTCTATATTTATTTCTTATTGTTTATTTCTTTAGTTTTATTGCAACCTTGATCTGTGAGATCATTGATCAAATTTTATTTTTACATTATCCCTTCATATTTACATATATTTTAAATATACAGATGCATTGATTAAATATATTTGAAATGTATTTGATACATCTCAGACATATACAAAATATATATACCTAATGGATTTTATAATTTTTACAATGTAATGATTAATATATTTCCAATTATTATTATTACAAAGTTAAAGATTTAAAAGTTAAAATGCTTATTCGGAAATATGTGAAGTATTAATTTATATATTTTAAAGCATTAGCTTAATTATTATACTAAGATGCAAAGAAAAATCGAAAATCTGTAAATTTTGTGCTATAATTTAAAAGTTTAATCTTAAAATAGTCTCAAAATATTAAAACATCCAAGCATAAGCGTAAAAGGTTCATAAACCTTGAACTCAATATGCATTATAAAGGAACACTTGAAATT
This sequence comes from Vespa crabro, assembly GCF_910589235.1. Taxonomy (NCBI): domain Eukaryota; kingdom Metazoa; phylum Arthropoda; class Insecta; order Hymenoptera; family Vespidae; genus Vespa; species Vespa crabro. The sequence continues at coordinate 15,843,032 of NC_060956.1, read as the reverse complement.
TTACCAATTAAACACTTGAAACTTTACCAATATTTATAAATATGTTAAATTAACTTTAATAAGCCGTACTGTCTAATCATATAAATTCTTAAACTTGAGACTCCTTTGTTAATGACAGATTCAAGCAACCATATGTTATTATAACACACCTGAAAAGAAATCATTCTATAGAGAATAAATCGTATAAGTACAATAAACGAAATAGCATTTTTATGAAAAAAGGATGCAATTTTATTATGTGCCTATAAATATAAAAAAGTTAATGCTAACCAAATTCATTATATCATAATTCAAAATATCAAAAATACATACACAATAATATAGCAATATATATGTATGTGTATGAGATATGTCAGTCGCAAATAAACAGGAAGACGGAAAGTTTCAGAAGCTTGCTAGTCGTATGTATGTATGTATGCGTGAAGTAAGCCGATCAGTAGATGAATAGAGAAATGGAAGATTCTAACACTAATTGGTTGTGTGCATGTAAAAAGTTATGAAAAGAAAAGAAAATCTAGGATATTGGGAAAGAAAGAATGATAAAAAGTGGCGATAGTGAATGGGCGAGATAGTCTTCAATCATAAGTCTTGAACGAAACAATTTACCAACGAAACAGCGATAACGTCCAACGAGTGACGTACCAACGAAACAGTGATAACGTCCAGCGAGTGACGTACCAACGAAACAACGATAACGTCCAGTGAGTGACATACCAGCAAAACAAGCAAGAGTAAGCAGCGAATAGTGTAACAGTGAAACAACAAAAGGACCGTCGAACAGCGAACAGCGTATGACATTGTCTTTTTTTTTATACTTTTATATTTATTAATGTTGACGCACACGTGTGTTCCTCAATTGTTCACAATACTTTTTCCTAAGGGTTATATATCACTATTAGAAATATTTGCCCTTGGGAACTCGTTGGATATTCGCTAAGAAAACGCATAGATAAAAAACACATTGCCATCTTTGTACGAGGCATTTTGGATCATATATTTAGTCATCAATAATATGTCGAGTCAGGTGATAAATAAACTGTAGACTACTAGGCCTGACTAACCAAGGGTTTGTCTGGAGCTGGAGCTTGTCTTCAAATATCAATACAACTTCCATGGATCCATACGGACAAAGGATCCCACATAAGATTGTTTAAACATTCCAACGAACTATCCTGACACGCTCACAACCAATAGAGATATTGCTTTCCCTTTGTTATTTAAACGCCTCCCTTTCCATTTCTCTTTCCTAATTCATTAATGCCTAAAGTGGATATTTCATGAGTAATCCACAGACAGTAGCATCAAAACATTCACACTTATTAGTAGGACAACCGAGTCTCACTAATATCATTGATTATACCTTAATCGGAAGTATCCAGCACAATTTAACAATATAACTAACTACATGTCATCCTACAAGAGCATCAATAATTGTATCTTACTTCAACAAATATACTGTGATAACTTTAATTCACGCAATATTTATTAACGCGTACCTACCTCATAAGCTCCACGGGATCCTTCAAAAGAATTCATGTTTTCTCATTAATTTGCGAGAACGTGGCGAGCGGTATTTTGCTGATGGCCTTCAACGGCATTCTAACCTTGTGCCGCCTCTCTTATTCATCGCGAACAGTGGATACTATAACTCTGACGAAAAGGAAATGACGAGGGAAATTCTCCGTCTAAATCGAGTATTATCGCTGGCTTGGTACGAAAGGCGCATCTAAAAGCGCTCCTGTAATTGCACCCCTCGCGACGCAACAGCGTGACTGACTTTTTGACATCTCTCAAACTATCCGCGAAAATAATAATGAGATTAGAAAAGGGAACGAAAAGGGTGGCATTGAAATATAATCATTGGTATAGTTATACATAGAAGTACAGCTATTGGTCGGGACGGGTCAGCATGTTTTGTTTAAATGTTTAAACAATCTCATGTTTGCCCCTTTTAAGAGGTCAATGGATATTTCAAGACTAAGTGCCAGATAACCTCTGGCTCATCACGCTATATAGCATCTACTTTCACTATTTATTTATTGTCCGGCTAGACACATTATTGAAAACTAGGTACTTGATCAAAAATGTCTAAGCTCAGACAAAGGTGGCAATGTGTTTTTTATTTATGCTCTTTTTAAACGAGTATCCAACGAGACCCCAAGGGTAGATATTTCTAATAATGATATATGACCCTTAGGAAAAAGTATTGTGAACAATTAAGGGACACACGTGTGTGTCAACATGAACAATAACAAAAGTACGGAACTATAATTTTAACTATATCTAAAGTATATAGAATTCTCTTTTATATTTGGTAAATCAGATTGTTATATCCGTGGTATCTAAAAAGAAAACCTGAAAAAAAATTTTAAATGGTGCATATGTATATATATATATGTATTATTATAGTGTATTAGAGAAATCTAGAAGAGGATATAAATATATATTATTTGTAATTAATGGATTTACAAAGTTTATAAAATTATATCGATAAAAACTGAAGAAGTTATGCGACATTTGAAAGGTTATTTACGTGTATACAATAAATCTACACGTTTGGTTAGCGATAGAAAAACATACTTTACCTCTCAAATATTTGAAAAATTCATAGAAGAAAAGTCAGTAAACCATATTTTAATCGTTGTTGGTACATCTCGTGTCAACGAACAAGTAGAACGATTTAATCGGATCCTCACACCAATGTTAGCGAAACTGTCTGATACGTCAGAGAAATGAGACAGAATATTAGAAGACCTTGAATTTTCCCTTAATAATATATATTGTAGAAGTACTATTGATTATGCTAGCTATTTAGCATGTATCAGCTCCGAACGATAAACAACGAAATTTGTGTTTCTCTCTCGGATTCGTATTCCGACGATAATAGAGACCTAATTGCTATTAGAAATTCTGGAAATACTATTGTACGTAAACAACGTATGAACAAAACATATCATAATGAAAAGCGTACGATTACTTATGAAGAAAGCTATGATGATCAATAATATTGAAATTAATGGAAATTAATAAGAAAGAAATTCAAACATTTAAAGGTTTTTACGTTGTAAAAAATGTTCTTGGTAATGAACAGTTTACGACAGTCGTAGATGAAAATTTTGTATGAAAGTACTGTAAACAAAATAAGTATAACGAACTACGAACGATTTCAAACAGTTAGTCCCGAATTAGTTATCTCTCGTATTCCGATCAGTAAACATGTCAACTCTCCTTTTCCATACAAGTAAGTTTAAATAATTAATACTTTTCATTATTATATTAATTTTATTCTCATTACTGACTAGAAATGTAAACAATAACGGAGAATAAGGGTTTGAATAATTTTGATAAATAATAAATGATTATTCTGCCGTAGAATTTTAAACAGTAAACATTATAGCTCTCTTAATCGATTTTCAGGTATTTAATAAACGATTCTTTCAATTATTTAATATTCATTCCTAATTGCTTTACTGTCGTTACTCTATTCTCCATTAATTTTATTTGACATTTGAACTAAACATTCTTAAAGAAATTCTCTAATGTTGTTTTGTCTTGTACGTTTTACTTAATAACAACGCTATAAATTTGTTTATTCCTTTTCGCAAGATACGATTATTTTACCTATCGTTAATTTCTATCGCAAATGACCATCATTTAGTAGTTTTTATGTAATTAATTTTTGTATTGTTCCTAAAGACTATTACCTTTTAAAATGAAATCTGATGAATTGTTTGAAAATATTTTTATATTATTAAAGTTTTGTAAGGATTCTTCGTATTCATTCATGGTAGTTAAGTTTTAATGATTTTGTTACGTTCTGCGTAATATATATGCATGTATATTTCTTTCTTCACTCACATTTGATATTTTTCTCATTGAAGGCCAGAAATGCATAAACTAAGGACCGACTGAGAACATGGAGTAAATCGATGCCTTTTAGCAAACTCTTGCTATTCTATCGCAGCATTGTCAACATTCTAAAATTCTTGTGAACCTCACCTATCAACTTTGGAGACATAAATAGTTGATTTCTAATATCTTTCCTTATAAAAATACACTTCGACAAATTCTTCGAATCTTACGTCAATCGGACTTTACCTCGTGATACAATTGACTCCTTATTAACTTTTAGACGAATCAGAATCGTAGAGATAATATTATTATCCAATAAGAAGCAAATCTTTTATCCTCGGCAAGTTTTGTAGGTAGTGAGCTAGATGCCTTTAAAGAGGGGGAAAGTAAAAGGAATCAGTTAGAAAAATCTGAAAAGTCAATCAATATTTGTTCTTCTGTAAACTAGGTCAGTAATCAACTAGTAAATTCGTTTTAATACGTACTTGTACTAAATTAGTATTTAAAATTGTATTTTGTATTCGATAAAATCAGTAAATAATTTATTAGTCCGTATTGCAATTCGTAAAATAGTAATAAATTTATAAAACTTCAATTTTTAAAACTATTAAAAAAATCTGTTGTTTTGCAATAATTTGAACTATATTCTGTCATAAATCCTATTGAATGTTATTCGACTAACTTATCAAAACAGGAATCCAATTTTTAATCATTACAGCGCTCATAGAAAAGGTAAACAACTTGAAATTTTTCTTTTAGTATTTTGTCTACTGCCTCGTTCGTTTTCCATTTTATTTATCATTTAGATCACTTTTATTTCATCCTATTGATTTATGTTTTCCTGTCCTGTCATTCATTATTGAATTTACATTCCTGAAAATCAATCCTGAATTACGCCACAGAGATGTTTATATCTCTAACATTCTTTACTGTCGCTTTATTCTCAAACAATCGAGAACGCACATTGTTCCTATCCTATATATAATTTTTTCCGAAATATTTTAAATCGATTGAAAGATCAAATGTTAGAGCATTAGAAAGATAATATTTGATTAAAGAATCGATAAGAATTAAAATCAGCATGATTGCCATTTGTACTAAGTGGTGGTAACATTTTTACAAATAAAATTCCAGCTGGAAAAACGAAAGATGGCGAATCTGTATTCATTGATTGTAAGTATCACGAAGGTACTCTTATTATCAAAATGCAAAGTGCAAGTATTTAAAGCTTTTAATACATATCTTTTCGATACGCTCGGAAACCGGCATTCCCAATTATGAGATCATTATAATCCTATACATAAATCTATATATTAGATCCATCGATGAATTCTGTTGATTATATTGCATTAATTATACTTTCTTTTTTCTCTGCATAATGATATTGATATATATTATAATGATATATAAAATTTATAATATTCTTTTTTCTTTCTTTTTCTAACTAACTAGGAAATTTATTGAAGAAAGAATTATGTTAAATCGTAAATCAGTTGTAAAAATTTCAAGTGTGTAAGTCGATTTTTCAAATAACAGCATTTATCGATCGACAGGAAAAACAAAAGCAAATAATTTAATCACAGGCGATAATTTTCGCATAGAAATTATGGCATCAACGTTATTGCTGTAGAACGAAGAAATCAATGGCGATATATAACTAAGCTATATATTTTAATATAACTACATTAATGTTCATCTTCATTGGTAATAATTTAGCATTTTCTACGAAAAAAAAAAGATATAAGGTAACACGATATATTTTTTTCCATTATAATAAAATAATTTTTTAATGCACACATTCATTTTGTTGGAGTATATATTTTCAGACGCTATACTTTTATAAAATAAGCGATTAAAAATTTTTTTCTGAAAGATAACAGTGAATTTTAATCATTTGCAAACAAGTTTGAAAATTTACTAAGAAATAAGACAGATATCGTTATTTAAATGAATAAATGATCCTCGCTTACAATGAATCATGATTTTATTTGTTATATAATAATATCTACAATAAAAATACCACATCGTTTGAAAAACAATTTTCGTTACAATTATACAGTAATTTTATATAATAATATAATATTTAGGTTTTCGTTCTAAATAAGATGTAGCGATGAACATACACCTCGCAGTGGGAGTGAGAAAATACATTTTTTTTTTGTTGCAAATTTCACGTTGATTTCTTCACTCAGTGTTTTTCGCAATCACCGTCCGCGTAGACACTCGAAACGATAACGGCGTACATAAGTCGACTTATCGTATTTCCCCATTCTTTTCTAATAAATTTTATGTCTTGTATAAACTGAGAAAAAGGTCTGCGTATCTTTTTCGTTTCTGAGGAAATCTGTGATAGTCATATCAAATGCCTCGCCTTCATTTTTTTCTATCTAGTGACCGCGCGAACGTCATTCGCTCGCTGAGATTCATAGAAAACTTGGACTAGATAATCCAACCTCGTCATCTCGTATCTTAGAACGCGAATATCTCCATTTATCTAAAATTAGCTACACTTAATTAATAGTACCGTAATGTCATCTCTTGTATTAGTTGTTCATAATATATAGAAAATACATATAACAATTATTTAAATGACTCACAATCAATCATTTTGTCGCAATATATTATTATATCAATCGGTGTATGTCGCGGTGTATGTATGTATATGTATGAGTACGTGTATGTAAGTGTGTGCATGTTTGCCCGTGTCGTTAATTACATGATATTTTCTTTTTACACTCGTCGTACATAGGAAAGGAAGAGGATGATTTGCAAGGAGTTTCGCAAAGATGGGTGATTTCGTAAAAATGGGAATATACTTTTACATCTTTCACGTGTTTCGATTATTTTTCCCCGATCATCTTTTTGTAGCTGCTACTTAAGAAGAAATTTCAAAAGTATCATGTCCTATATAGCGTTCACAGAGAAAACGATCAGGCATTTATTTCGTTCAGTTCAGTTTTGGTCAAATCATGTTCGATGGAACGCCCATTGTGCCCCGTCCATACCGTCAAGCAGTGGCAGATAATCAGCAGAGGGAGTCCGCATACATAAATTCACCTGTTCTATTTACAGAAAGAATAGATTGTACGCCAGGGCCCAAGAATACGATAATAACGCATACTGCACTGAGTTGTTCCTTCACTGTGATCCCCACTCTGTCCAAAACTGAACTAAGAGTGGTCGTTCTCTTCATGTATGCGACATAGGAGATTTTAACGAGAGTTTTCACTTATTTCTTCGTATAGTTTTTATACGTGGCTACTTACATATGTGCTCTTTTTTTGGATTTTTCTTTTTTGTTTTGTCCATATTCGTACCGGTAAGCTCTTTTTATGCTTTTTTTTTTTCTTTTTAATTCTTCGTACCGACATCGATAGTCTTATGTGATGATATTTCAAAAAACGACGCGTTTCTTTTTTCGATTTTGCTTTTTGATTCGTTTGGCGCATTATCACATACATAGTATGTACTTTGTGTGTATATATATACGTATCTATAAATAAACTTTCTTTTCGATTTTTTTTTCTTTTGGAACCAATACTGCATTTTTATTTGAATATTCATTATTTTTTTTACCCGTTAAATTTATTTTGATACTGTCTAATAGAATCTTTTACACTTGTTTAATATTATTTATATGGTTGTACAGGAAAGAGACCGGACGATTTACTCTCGATTGAATGTTGCGATGGGAATTGTAGAATCAAGGCGTTCTATGGCAAATTTTCTTAACAAAAGATCAACGCTAAAGAAATCGCGAAACGAACTTGTCTTTATGCTTTTCTTTTTGTGATGGATACTCGTTTTTTTTTTCGTTTATATAATTATCGTCATGGACTCTCATTAATTAACCCTGAACGAAACGTAAGTATTAATTAAGTTGGTACAAACTAGAGTTAGGCAAGTTATTGGAAATTAAAGTATTTACAAAATATTTTATTGAATGTGTAAGTTATATTTTCTCACTTATTTTCTTATTTTTTAAACTGTATATATCTGAGTAAGACAAAAAATAGCACCGAATAAAATTATTGAGGCATTTTGTCGTCACAACGAAGATGTTTCTCCATTAAGGGTTAATTACTTTGCGTTTTGAAAGACTTTACGGGATAGGATACCAAAGGTCCTAATTTAGCAGGACTTGATGAACGTTTTTATTTTGATTAATTATCGCCAACTTTTTTTTTTCACCGCGTCGGTTGTAATCGATACATGTATCTTTTAAACAAAATATATGTTGCAAATAAATATTAGGCTACTCGTAAATACTTCTGAGGATTTCCAATATATTTTTGTATCCATATTTAAAATATTTTCATATTTTCATTATATGTGAACATAGGCCGAATGCAAGTAACGAAAACGGATGAGCATGTCCATATATTATTTTCCAATTTACTTCCTTGTAAAGCTCATACTCATGATATTTTATACAAAATGTTTTCAAATTTATGTACTGAATTTAAATTTGATCGAACACTTTATCGTCGAACAAGATTTTAATGAATTATTTAGAATACATAATATAGAAAATATACATATTTATTATAGTTATGATTAGTGTTTAAGAAAAAATTCGGGTACTTCATGAAAATATTACGATATATTTTGTAAAGTATTAATTTATTTATTATTAATTTATATGTTCGGTATTAAAGGAATAATTAAAAACTATATTAAGATTGTACGTAATTATCGTACATCGTAAGACGATAAAGAGTTCGTATCGAGGAAAGCTAAGATACCTAAAATTTCTCTACGATCTCTATAATTCTGAACTCTCTAATCGTGTTGTTTAAAATTTTTCCAAAGATTATAGTTAATTCCTATCATCGGTATTGAGCGTAGAATGTATTGCCGTGTGGTTATTTTTCAAGAAGAATTTATCTATCTTTTGATATGTCGCACATCCTATTTTCGCTCTCCCTTTCCCTCGCACACATACACACACACACTCATCCCTTTCTCTCTCTCTCTCTCTCTCTCTTACTCTCTCTCTCTCTCTCTCTCTCTCTCTTTCTCTCTCTCTCTCTCTCTCTCTCTCTCTCGCTCGCTTCTTTCTTTTTTATATATCTACGTATATATTTTTTTCTCTCTTCCCCTCACATTTGTTAAATATATATTTTTCTAATTTTTAGGATTCAATCAGCCTTGAAGCCTGTCACACGTCACGCCAGGTATTCCATCTTCTTTATTTGACTAGCTACTTTAAACGAGTATTGAAAGTTACTTTTTCAATCCTGTACCGCGGCTTCCTTTAAAACGTAAAATTTAAACGGCTATTTTACAAATATTTATTGCAAATAGACGTTCCCACTGATAGGGAATAAAATTTTTTTCATCAAATAAAGGGAACCCTCGCGCTACCGTCGGAGAGAGAACAACTATGCGATGCCGTAACGAATTCTAGAGATAGAGGGCTGGACGTACATCGAGCTGAACCTTTATTTTACGTTTTTATACATACATACATATTATTTTTTTTTTCTCACAATTGAGATGAAAGCGCGAATAACACACGATTCAACGATTTTCGTGATGCAAAAAGGAACACCAACAGCCAACAGTGAGACATCGACATCTGTACAGGTTAAGGAAGGTCCTTTTGCCTTATCCTTACACAAAAATACACAGGATGACATATATTCTTCTATATACAGTGCACTGATGAGAAGTCGGAAGGATTTACAGGAAAGTCGGTATATAAGATGTAAGAAAATATTTGTCCAGCCCCTCTCTTTATGGGAGAATCATTGGAAGGGCTCACATCGCATATTTCATTTCTTTCTTTTCTTTTTTTTTTCTTTTACTCTTTCTCTCCTTTCTTCTTTCATTTTAGTATCATCGAGCAACACGGTTATATACTTCTTGGCGGCTTTCGAACCCTCACATTGGTAGAGATTGGAAGATGTATCTTACAAAAATTCTTGGCATCTTGTGTATGTATAATAATTTGAAAGTAATGACGCGTTTTTTGTTTGACGCGTACGATGTTTGTATTGTTCTATGAAAGGAGTCGAAGCGTACAAAGTGCAACTATTATTCGTCGTCTTTGTCTCTTAATACTGTGATTGTTCGTTTTACGTTTCTTTTCTTTTCTTTTATCTTTTTTCGGGGGGTTTGTAATAGCGTTACTTAAAAGTATATAAATGTTATTAGAAAACGCCACCATCTCGAGGACACCCTTTTTCTTTATAGGCGACACGAGAATATTGCCCTGGCAAAAGATTTTACGGTGGATGCGTCTTCTCTTCTCTTTCGGGTCGTATTTTCATATTCTTTCATTCTCTTTCTTTCTTTTTTGGTTTGAAGCTTGGCCACGGTTATGGATATTATGTATTATATTACAACAGACGTCTTTTGTGCCTCCGATCTGTACTCTCTTCATATTATCGTTACATCTTAAAGAGTGCCTAATACGTAACATGTTTCGCATCATCGCGAGCACGCCGTTCATCTTAATCCTTTACTATACTTTGCATTAGCAATCGTTTAGGAAATTGAATCGAGAGTCGTCGTCGAATCATCGTCCCCTCTCTTTAATTCATTTTTTTCGACTTTGATGTTCCTCTGTGATCTCGAAGGTGACAGAATTACTCAAACGAGAGCTTCAAAGGAATATCATTGCGAAAAGAACGAACAGAGTTTCTCTTTAATTTTTTTTCATACTTTTCTTTTTTGTTTTCTTCTGATTGGATCCTAAAGTTTCTTTAGTGATTGTCAAATTATCATTCCTATATCGTCGTACGACTCTCGAAGCCGATCCGTTGTTTTCCTACTGAGACAGTAACAAAAGTTATTTCGACTTTTATATTTAGATGAGCAGCTTAAATACATTTCAGGACGTACAGCTAGAGGAAAATAAGTTTGCTTTTTCAACATAATCTCACTCACATCGAAGATAATCACAAATTTCTCAACAAGCAAACTTATCATCTCCTTCATTTCGTCCACTTAGTTCGTTTTTTAACAGATGCGGGGAGATGGGAATCGTATTACGTTTTATTTTTTATTTTTTTTTTACCCATGTACGAACACGACACATATAAAATCCATGCTCTTTATACATGTTATTATTGCATACTACACGTTTGCCATTGTGGGCCTGCTTTTCTCGTTTAAAGAATGTCTTTTATTTTAAATCGTTTAAAAGAGTGGTGCGCTTTATCGGGATTTGGGAAGGAGGATTTAGGGAGTCTTTGCAAAGCGTCGAAAGGTACAACGAGATTTGATTCTCATTATTTTCATTTCTCTTTCTTTTTCACTTTTTACGCATTCGCATCGACAGCTTTCTTAGGGCTCGGTGTTATGAAATCGAAGAAACGCGAACTTTGATTAGATTCACTTTGATTACACGCATGAGTTTGATTACAAGGTCGACGATTTGGCACAGTATTTATTGTTAAGCGTCTTTTCTGCTCCGTCTTGAAGCGTACGAAGTTGGATAGATATATTTTCGTCGCGAGTTGGCCGAGTAATTATTTTTCTCTTACCGATAAGTTATTCAAACGATTTTAATTGTTACTTCCAACTGTGTACGCTCTTAACGCATCAGCATAATGGGAGATCACGCAGAAAGGAGGACCATTGTTAACGATATAAGAGTAACAAATCGAGTGAGAAAGGATACCAACGACAGTAATATACTTACTAATATTCTAAATTTTAAGATTTCATATTTTGATTTACTAAGCTGTGTTTTACTAAAAGGAGCTTGAAATTTGATTAGAGAAAAAGTTTTATGTTCTACTATTTATACACGAGAAATAAAAGAATCTCGATACTGCCGTTAGCATTCTGATACCACTCATCGAGCAAAGGAGGCTCGCATTATACTTACTATCAAAAGGAAAGTACATAACAATATCGAGGATATATAACTAAAATAGGGCGCTTCCTTCCTATCCATCGTCTTACAAATTAATACTTTCCATACGCATTCATACCCAGTCACTAACACGCACATGTTTAAGGACTATCTAATGGAGGATTGTCGGTTTAGGGTCTTTTTCATTCAACATCTTATGTATCCATGAGACTAAGTATCCTTTTCCTTCTCTTTGATTATTCTTCGTTCATCATCATTATCGAATATATTCATGATCTAATTTTTATTCGAAGACATACAGTTTGGGTCTCCATGGATACAAAAATCCCTCGGATCACGGCATATTTACTATCTACCGAGATCTAATATGTACATCAATTCCTTATCGAAGTGAGCAAATACTTTACAGGATAGAAGAGTTTACCTTAAGGGTCGAACCATTAGAGAGAAACATGAATGTAGGTTTACAGCTAGTTTTTAATTTTTTTTTCTTTTTTTTTCTTTTTTTCTTCGAATAATTAGCTACGTACTCAAGTTCGTTTTCTTTCTGATAATCCTTTCTCTCTTTCTGTCTTTTCCTTTTCTCTTTTATTATTCTATTATAAACATCAAAACGATTTTTCTCATCGGAATGAAAAAGACCCCTATAAGTGGAATCTATAAGTGGAATCTAGAGTGCGGTGTGGCAGGAGTGTTTCTAATAATAGTAATGATTACAGTAATAATTATCCTCCTTATCCCTCCAGCATCGGATTCTAACTTCCTTCTTTCTTTCCTTTTTTTTTTCACTCTTCGATACGATACGTGAGACCTTGCGTAAAAATTGTCTTTTTCATTTGCTCTTTTAATACGGACGCGACACAGAGACGACGAAGAAACGGAATTTTTTTTATCGAACGAGAAAAATGCACAACATGCTAAGTTTTGTTTTTATTTCTTTTTTCTTTTCTTTTTTTTTCTTATTACGTTTTTTATTTTTTGCTTTGGACGAGGCAGTGTGAAGATTGAAAAAGGAAGAGAGGAAAAGTCTTTTCTTTTTCTTTACGATCGAACGAGTGATTCTTATAGATAAGTTTCACAGAGAGACAGGTACACGCGTTGTCGCTGTATCAACGCATTTTGGCACATTGTTGTCGTTGTAAAAGATCTGCAAAGCAACGAGAAAGTTTATGACTTTTAGAGAAACGAAGTATACAAAATTAACGCATGAAAAATAATAGAATGCACGCGAAAAAACGAGAAAGTCGTGACATGACAATTTTGGATCATAATTAACATGATTTTCGATACGTATTCGAGTAGTATATCATTGATCATTTAAAAAAATTATCAATTTGTACTTTTCGTGAGTTCTGCGTGCCCGAAATGTTTGTTATAGACGATAGATTTATTATACGTATTGTATTCGACGAAATAACTAGGATATTGATTCCGTCTTGCTTCGTCGACTCTGAAACGTAATCGCGTATAATAATATTTTTCGTTTTTGTTGAAGATCTCGTTTGAATATTTTCCTTATCCTTACCAAATTCTCAACATTTATTTTTTCCAATTCCCGCGTATCGGTTTTTTTTTTTTTTTTTTTTTTTAATTATTTCCGATTATCTCTCCCACATTCCTTCCCGATTCTCTCACTCTGTCTAATATCATAGTTAAAAGTCAACGATTAGTTACCAGAACACAAGGCACTTGGCTTACACATCATATATCTTTCTTTTTTTGTGATTCGCCCTTTTTTTTTGTATAACTCAGTGTTGAGATAGCTCGCGAGAAGACGCTCGACCTTTAGCGAGACGAAATATTTATTTATTTATTTTCTTTACGTTACTAGGAAAGTATTCACGTAGTCTTATAAAACGAATCAACGTGTACGGAGTTTGCCGATTTTGATTCGTTCGTAAGGCGATTTATTAAAATTTCGCCAATTTAAATCCAATTCTATTCCGACGATGAGATCAATTAGCTATCCGTTCTCGCGTTATGCCGAGCGTCTTTAGACGTATGATGAAAATAACACACACCAGTCACTCGTAATATTCATAGAAGAAAATAGTCATATATATATATGTATATATAGATATATCGTCATACATATACATATACTTAGTATGCAATGTCGTAATAATATATATATAATATAATCACTTTATATACTCAGCATTAATCTTACATATTCATTTTGAAAACGACGGTTAAATCATTCATTACATCTGAGTATTAAAACCTTTTTTGTCTCTATCTTTCTTACCTTTCATACGCTCTCATTCATACGCGACATTTCTTTCACTCTTTCTCTCTCTCCCTTTCTCTCTATCTCTCTCTCTCTCTCTCTCTCTCTCTCTCTCTCTCTCTCTCTCTCTTTCTCTCGCTTCTTTCTTTCTATAGTATTTAATGATACATTTAATAAATCGTGCTCGTAAGACCGTGAAGTTTCGGTAACCTCTCGATGCTTCCTTCTTGCATAACTTTAGGCATTTAATATTCTTTTGTATTCCACGATATTCCTTTTCTTCTGTTCTATACAGTTCGTTCTCTTTTTACGTGAAATAGGCATATACGAGTTTATCCTTCGAGAAGAGCTTGTTCATTCAAGACTCTCAAAGTTTACCGAAAATTCGATCGGTCGCTTTCCTGTATTAATCATGGAGCTTAATTAACAAACAACATCAAAGATTTAGTGCCTCTGTATCTCATCGTACATATACATAAATACGTATACGCTGATGTGTATGTATATATATATATATACATATATATAAATATGTATATATATAAATATATATATATATATATAAATATATATATATATAAATATATATATATATATATATAAATATATATATTTATATATCCTTGTATATACGTGCATATATGTGTGCATATGTACACAACACATACTGCTGATCTTTCTTCTCTTTGACATTTATATATATATATATATATATATGTATATATATATATATTTATATATGTATATACACATCTATATATATGTATATATATATATATATACATATATATATATTTATATATATATATACACATCTATATATATGTATATATACATATATATATACATATATACTTATGTGTATATATATATGTATACATATATATATTCATATATTAAATAAAACGGTATATATGTATACGTAATATAATTTATATCGTTTAATTTTATTATATGTCTAAGTATCGCTTTTAATGTAATACTGATGCGCAGCCGCTCGTTGCCCTGCCTAAACTGTTTGCTTGTTTAGTCAGTAATCGGTATATTGAATTGTTCTCCCTTCTCCTTTTTCATCTTCTATCCTCTCTGCGTTTCGCCCAACAAGAGGAGATCGAGAAGATCGTTTCTTGACGCGAATATCGAAAAGATTTTACAAGAGAAAAACTTGTTCTAGGTTCTAAGAATCTCTCTTCATTTCCTTCTATTTATTTCTTTTATTCTCTTTTTCTTTCTTCGTTTCTATAATCAACATGGACGAAGATGCGAGTACGTACGTTCTCGTTGCTAAGCTTCACTTTGAAAGGGAAGAAGGGGACTTTTCTTGCCTTCTCTCATAGGGGGAGGGGTTTCTCACGATCTTATTTTTTTCTTTTCTTTTATCGTAATTTCTTTAATCGAAGAATCTGTCGATAGGTTTCACGTTCGATTAGGCCCTACTTTCGTTGGCAACTCGGTACCACGTCGCGCTTCAAATTGACTGAACTATGCTTAAATATGACGGGAGTCCCAGTTTTCTATTGAAAATTCGAATCAATTCAAAATACGATTTAATTCCACTAATGTTTAAATGTAGTGTATCATGTTTGAAATAAATCAAATAAAATAAAATTTTTTCTATATGAACTATTATTAATTTTGTTGATTAAATCTTTCTTCTCATATATCTAATTATTTAAGCGAAAAAACTATCGAAATGTTGAAGTAAAAGATGTTCAAAATTTCAAATGTTCCTTTTTCAAAAGTCAACCGGGCATCTCACGTTACATGCATTTTATAGGTAAGACTTAAAGAAGATCTCTTTTACTCCCTCTCTCTTTCTCTCTCTCTCTCTCTCTCTCTCTCTCTCTCTCTCTCTCTCTCTCTCTCTCTGTTTCTCTCTATCTATCTCTATCTCTTTATCTATTTATTTACCTGACTCTTTTCCTTTCATTCTTGGCCAGCTGTAGTCGGCCCACGTTTCTTTAACGCATTTAATAAATATACGTATATTGTCCATATTGCTTGTCGCGTCAACCTTCGAGCGATTTTGATATATACATATATAAATATATCGGTAGTAGAGCCGCCATTCTCTCGGCACGCATACGTAAATTGTATATGGATATAGATAATAATAAATATATCGCGTTACGCTTAAAAGTCTAACGAGGTGAAGAATCTAAACGTATATAATATTAGGTACTTATCGATAGCAACCGTATGAGCAGAGAAGTGGAAAAACGACGATAATGGAAATCGCGTCGCGATATTGCTAAATACGAACGAGTCTCTCTGTCCTATAAGTTATCTATTTATCGAATTTATTGCGATAACTCGTATAACACGACGAACATTAGCCTTTTCCTTTATATTTTATTTTCCGTTCTTTTTGTATTTTTTTTTTCACGCTAACATTAAGCTCTCTTTGTCTTGCATACAGAATATTTGACAAAACAGGTCAAATTATTTCGATCTATTCCCATTGTGAGATTAATTTTTTGATCTTGCTTCCTCTTTTCTTTTTTTTTCTTTTTTTGTTATTTTCTTATATTTTGTTATTGAAAATCGGCCGTCGCCTCACAAGACTGTGAGAGTGAAGATGATCGTGGGACGACCTACAGCTGACCACGTCCTTGTACATTAAAAATATCATTAACAATACGTTTTGTAGTAAAAGTTGATAGAGAATACTATAACATCAAATAGAAGAGTATAAAGAACCATGCTGGTGTATAGAGATAGACATTAAAGTAGGTAATAGGTAAGAGGGCAAATAGATTACAATATCGATAATTTGTAATAAGTTTTCACTTGTTAAGAGTAATTTTCCGTAAAAGTCATCTAATAGCCTTTTTTTATCTCCTCAATGCGGTATTCGTGAGCACATTTCTCGAGTGTATAATCATGCTACACTTTCTTCGTCGAGTTGTACCAATATACCGCGGAAAAGACATTAAAAATTTCGCTATTGTTAGTATTAGTTAACGATTATCGAGATCTTATGCAACATACGAGTTATTGTTTGTGCCATAAAACATGAGAAATGTGCCAACGCGATATCATTGCAAAAAAATCAATCATTCACTTTGGGAAATTTTGTTGTTATAGATGCGTAAAGTAAAAAAAAGAAATTATAAAAATTAAAACTATAGTTCGCCGAGATAGATGTATTAATGTATTAATTAAACGAAATGGAAACAAACGAATCGATGAACGATGAAGTATTTTCGTTCCAGTATCCATATGATGATGTTAAAATAATCTTAATTAGTTTTTTTTTCGTCTAATCTTATGCATTAAAAATAGTCTATTGAAAGATATGAAAACAAAAATAAAAAATACATTCTTTGATGCGTTTAATATATCATCCAGATTCATCGAACTCGATGTTACTGCGACAGGACTAATGGCAGTAATAATATCGGTACAACTCATTAGTTGATGGCACGGGTCCGTCTATGTACAAATAATGTAATATCATTTACCACATATCATTTAAATACATCACATATTTATCATTTTTGTTATACATATATATATATTCTTTATATAGATATATATATCATTCTTTTCTGTGACGTGGAGGGACTCGTTTGTACAATTCATGCATATCTTCGTTACTATTTCATTGCTTCGTTTGTTATGCCTTCTCTCCATTGTCTGAGTAAGCAGCCTCCAGCAGCTCTATACGTTACATAGCCATACTGCTCCAAATCCAGATATTACTACTATAAGCCTTCGCATAGTAAGTAGAAAATCAGATGTTGTCGGTATTTTCAGTTAATTTTTTATGATCATAGATATCTCGTCATAAAAACGATATATTTCTGTGATTTTTGATTAAAATAGGGCATGACAAAGAAATGACGATTGTTAAGTTATTTTTTTTGTTTTAAATGCCAGAGCTACTGCTTTAAAATGATCTTGATGATTTCTGGATTTGCAGAGTCAAAGAATTTTATCGCTTCGTTCCATTTATCACTATCTACGCCGTTGCCTTTGAATCTCTAAATTTGTTTAAGAGTTACATTACGTATAATAATAATTATATTAGTAGAAACTTAGTTTCTGTAACAATTGTATTGTCTTAAATGATATGTCTGCTAATTTTGTTGCCTTCGACCTATGCCTCGAGCCCGTGGTCGGAATACGTAACAATTTTATTCTTAAATAAACTAATTTTAAGATTCGAAATTCTAGAACCTTATATATATTATATAGATTTCTAGTTCTACGTTCTGTCGTTCGTACTGGAGGCTATTACCCAGGCGTAACAAAAGCAAGAATGCTTTACGATCACAAAAGGAGTGCTTCCATGGACATTAAAAATATTCGTAGCATCGTGATTAACACGTATGAATCTAACCGGAATGACACACGAAATATCGGATTGACAATGTCTTTGTAGCTTTGTAAGTTAACAAGCAGTGAAAAGAATCTTATATCGAATAGAGGATACATCGGATCTCTTAGAAGAAATTAAAGCAATTCCCTTTGTCATACTCCGCTGGATTAATATGTTATCTATATTGATAGATAAATAAATAAATAAATACATACGTAGGCAGTTAAATAAATAAATAATAAATTAGATAATTAGAAAATTAAATAATAAATAGTTAAATAAATATATATATATATATTATATAAATAATGGAGAATCATGGTCGAAACGTTTGGTGTCTAATTTCTGTATCGTCTCTATAAATTAGGAAGAAATAATTGATAATTAAGATTATGCGCTGACGTATTGATTATTTGAAATTTCATTGTATTCTGATCATTTAATGCCCGAAGAGAAATGTTTTCCCCCTTTTCGACACCAGACCTTCACCGAATAATCATGGACTCTTTACAGAAACAAGTCAAAGATTAAAAGCCACTGTTAAAAGTTATCAAGACTTGGCAGATTCTTTTAAAGCGTCCTCAGTCACTTTGCAATCATTTTGAGAAAAGTTTAAAAAGTTTAAATGTATATGGTGATTTATTTAATGGTAAAAGTTAATAAGAAGAAGAGTGTTAACAGTAACAATATTTTTAAGATAGAATTATAGCGTCTACGATCAGTGGCAACTCTCTTGAATAACAATTTAGAGTTTCACTAAATGAAACTTAATATACATATATATTTCAACATTTTATAGAACCTTAGAACGCCTTTTGTCATTGCTTTGATTCGCAATGTATTTTGTCTTTCTCAAACATATTGTATGCAATTCTTGGAAAAGATGTTCCTATATATACATATATAAATAGAAAAAGATAAAGATTAGAATCTGACTCAAATACAAAAGTACGTAAGTAAATATATCGTGTTTCAGTCAGTAAAATTCAACGCAACTCATCGTGTTAAATATAAACCAAAACGTGCGTCTGATATTTAAAAAGCAATACGAGAAAGATCACGAGCACGGATAAAAAGTTATAATATAAGAGAAAAATAAAACGGTTTCGTCTTAAGGCACCTTACATATAGGAACATCGTTACATCGTGTCCATCTAAAAAAAAAAAAGGAAGCATTATTCCTGATTAATTTTAAAATCGTGCGGCCCATCATTGTTTTTGCAAGAGTCTCGCCACGTAGTCCCTAGTAAGATAGAAAATCAAGTAAAGTGTATATACTTAGTTTATGTACCTATAGAATCTTTCTAAAACAACCTAAAACCTATTCTACTTAATATGCATAAATTTCATTTACTTGTACATACAGACACTGATGTATATATGTACAGACATGTACACATATTATGTACACATAGCAATTTAATAACCAGTATTTTAGTCATATTTTTAATAAAACTTCTCTATCCTCTGCCAGTACTGAATGCAAATATGTATAATATTTATGCATTAGCGCATATGTACTCATTATATTACACTCATTGTCACATGACATCTCCGAGCGAAACTTGAACAACCTTCTTGTTAGAGAACTATTTCGCCTAGACTATAAATTATTTTCAATTATATATCAATATATATATGTATTATATATCAATATATATATATATATATATATTTATATATTTATATATTTATATATTAGAATTTATACGATCGAATATTGTTAATGCTTCGTATAACAGAGGTAAGGAAATTAGGAAGCTTTTCAATGATCTTATGTGCATACGGTAAAGACTAATTATCGATCGTTTCTCATATGCTAATAATAAAATAACTAAATACAAAGAGTTAGAAAACGTACAAGCAATCGTTTCTTCCATTCTAGGATCAATTTTCGAATCATTTCTCTTTCTTCTTTATAATCATAAAAAATGTAGGACGAAGTAGAATTCTAAAATGTAAATTATAAATTGCCTAATG
Source organism: Vespa crabro (assembly GCF_910589235.1). Taxonomy (NCBI): domain Eukaryota; kingdom Metazoa; phylum Arthropoda; class Insecta; order Hymenoptera; family Vespidae; genus Vespa; species Vespa crabro. The sequence continues at coordinate 15,822,818 of NC_060956.1, read as the reverse complement.
AGAAATTGATAGATTTACTTATAATATCATGTGACAGAATATAATAGTCTTTACAATTGATTCGTTAAATATTATAATTATTGTTTACTCGTGTAACATGAAAAGTAATGTTCGTAATTTGATCCTCGTGGTGAAAGAAAGAAATCGAAAAAAGAGAAAAGATAAACGTTATTAGGTCACTAAAAAAGAATGATAAAGTGGCAACAGGTAACAGCAATGTCTTGTGGCATAATTTGGGAACATTTCACGTGCATAATAAATAAGTACACATCCCTCTTCCAAATCGCGATTTTCGTATATATATATCAAATATTTGTTCGCGACTGCGCACTAGCTTTATATTTCGCCATTTGATTTACGCTTTTCACTGGTAATCGATATTTCGCTTGCATATCCACTGTGTACTTTCTTGCCTATCCACTGTGTACTTTATAATACATTGGTTTCTTCGGTTTGTTATTTATTTATTTTTTTATTTGTTAGGCCATATCCATCGATGGAGGTGAAATTCTGTTGGCATTATCTTATTGCCGACGATAAACGTGCGTCCTAATTTTCACCGTTTTTTCGTAATTTTTCTATTAGGAAGAAAAAAAAAGTATTACGATCGAATACCCTGTCTCCTCATAGAACAGAGGTTCGAAATTTTTGGTTGTATGTTTCGAGAGGAGCCGTCTTATCGTTATCACTTCATAGGCAACGCAGCGATCTGAAGCGTACGATGTTCGGATTTTTTCGCGAAAATTCACCGTGCGTGCATTTCGTATGCCTGATACCTATCTGATGAGTTCATAGTAATAGTCCGGCTAAAAGCGCTTATTTCTTATGTCCCGTATGAATCTTCTCTTCTTCATCTTCTTCATCTTCTTCAGCTTCCATTCCGCAGCTTTTGTGATCGCAAATAAAATGTAATCTTATTTCGAAAAGAATTACTTTTGTAGATGATAATCCTTGAAATATGTGTGTATCTCTCTATGTGTACGCGTGTGTGTGTGCGTGTGTATGTATGTGAATCATATTTCTTCGAGCACGTTTGCTTTTTTGTGGAGCGGGCGATGCCGTTCGGATTTCTTTCTTTCTCTTACTCTTTTTGTCATTTCATTGAGGTAGGAAGAGATAACCTTTATATCGCGTACGGATAAACAAGAACCTGCCTATGTTATCGTGCGATCGTAATCAAAATTCCTACCGTTAGAATTACAGTCTTCGTTAAGATAACTTAAGTTGAACTACGTGGGTCTCCCCCTATGGTGGCCTAAGTCTTGTAGGGTTGTGCCATAAATGCGCTGCATTTTGAGCGCTGATGTCGCCATTCGTTAAGGATACTTGCTGCTGTTGCTGATATTCTTGAGTCTCTGGCGATGCACTACTTGATTGTTGTACTTGTTGTTGTTGATGTTGTTGTTGTTGCTGTTGTTGCTGTTGCTGTTGCTGTTGCTGTTGCTGTTGCTGCCGTAACTGTTGACTTGGTTGTTGCAACTGTTGGAGCTTGGATTGTTGCGCCGGCCGTTTAGACTCCTGACCCGTAAAATCGGGGGATGGTATTGGCCTGTGTGACTTCATGTGCGCGCTTCTGCTTTTCACTTTGTTGAAAACTCTGCAAGAAGAAATATCATATTCGTTGAGTTTGAGATTATTTCATATCATTGACGATGCAACAAAAAGAAATGAATTTATTATTTTTCTTCTTTTTTAAGAAAGAACATTGAACTCCTTCCATCACTCGTTGATATAACATATGTCATGCTTTTCAAGGTACTTGCAGCACACATATGTGTAAGATAACATATCCGTTGTATTTGATAGACGAGCTGTGCGATTGTTGTTAAAATTGACATAGTGTAGATACTTTAGAATAGTGAAGGAGCAAATAAATGTAATATAAAAAAAAATGAGGTTTGCGAACTAACATGTGCTTTGTAGTAAAGATTAAAGGTAACACCAGCTGCAAATCGTTAATCAGCATTAACGTAGCGTGAGTTTGCTAATCAAAAGGACAAGTTGGATGCAACAGAAGTATGCTTTTTAACCTATTATTCATAACTTGCTTATTTCATCGTCGTAACAGTACGTATGGTATGACTTGTGTGTAAAAATAGGAACGAGGTGGCAACATTCCTTTATGCTCAAATCTCGTGCGAAAAAATGATCTTATATTAAAGGGGGAACCTAGCTGCATGTTACTTTCTGAAAAGAAAGATTTTTCTTCCTTTGGTTTTCTAAAAGCTTTCGAGTATCAATCGTCGCGTATGCGTAAAACCGATACTTGCCACTCGTAGCGTAGTTAAATTACTTTCTCCTTCGATTATCGGAAATGGGTAATTTAGATTAGAGATTGGAGACTTACTTCCCGCAAATCTTGCAGGGGTAGTGAAGTGGGGTAGGCACGGGTAGTTGTTGCTCAGAACTAGTGTGAGTTTGTGAGTTGGTGTTGACTGTGGCTTGGCCGGTTTTGCCGGTTTGGGCGATTTGGGTGCTCCCGGCCATCGTTACTGTTACACTTCCGCTAAAGCTCTGACAACACAAAGAAAACACAAAGCCAAAATAAACAACACAAACAAACAACAACGACGACAGATGAAAAAATACAAGGATCAGCGCAGAACACGCGCAGTACGTCTCTTTTTAAACGTTTAATAAAGAAAGCGTGAAAAAATGGACGGATCAACAACAAATCACATGCGACACTGATAGAAACGTTCACGCGCAAATACGTAAATACGGATGTAATGCCTTACACGGCGAATGCATACTCCGTATAGGGTACAAATCGATTGTCTTTGATAGATATAGCATGCTGAGCACAATTAAACAAGCAAACATTGAAAATTGTGAGCTTTTATCAAGTGACGATTTTGAAAATTTTATAAATGAGACTTTCGTGCTCAGTATATTAAATAAATTATACTTTTCTGTATGTCCTATATTTTCACCAAGACTTTATTTTATAATCACGTTTTTATAAGTATATTTAATATATTTAATAAATATCTCAATTTTCATTTTCGCAGTAATATACAAATGTACGAGTAACGTAATAATAATTTGTAGAGTCATATATTTGATAAAATATTTCGTGAATAGGTAGCAGAAAATATAAGATAGCGACAGTACAATAAACATATATAACATAAACAATGAAACTTACATCCGGACAATCATAAGCGAATAATCTTAATTCTCCTTCGCTGGTAGTGAAAGTTGCCGAGTTTTCTCTTTCGTTTGTCTGTAACTGTAAATTTCATGGCAAGACGAATTAGACATTAATTTTAAAGATAAAAAGAATTAATGACGTTTAATCGAGAAAATTTGTTGAGAATAAACTTACCAAAGTACGATGAATGATCGATTTCTCTTCGCTAAAGTCCATTTCCGTAACGGAGGAAATAGCGTCGCGAAGTTCTCTCATATCGTTACAATCCTTTCTTTCGCTCTTGATTTTTGGCTTTCCGTGATGAACGCGAAGCCTCTTATAATCATCGGGACAGAGTCTTTTCCAGAGGTAGTAGAATTGCACACATTGCTTAACGGACTTAGTCTCTACGTCTCGCGAAATTGATGAGAAATCCTTATTATATTTGAGTAATCCTTGATAGAATGTATCCATCTCGTGTGCTGTCCAACGATCGGATTCGTGGCATTTGTGGCTAAGCAACGGATGTTCGGGAGGTAACGTGGGTGTTGGTCTCATCAATTTCAGCATAGCTTCCTGCATATATTACGTATTATCTATTAGTATCGTATATTGGAACACATACGGAGATGGAATTCTTTTCTAATATACAGTTGAGATGAAATTTATGATCATCTTGGGATAGACCCTTACATGAATATTTCCTTTGCACATGTGTAATAGATGAAACGCATACTCTGTGTTTCTACCACCTCCTGGTATGCCAGCACAACAGGCAAAGTGTAAGTACATATCCACTGAAATAGAAAATAATGTAGAGTTTATAAAAAATTCAAATTATGACCAACGTTGATGAATGTTTAAATGAGTCTTATAAGATAGTAACTCACGCTCGTTGTTGGTGATTAAATCATTTATGCCTGGATCCCAAAGAAGATGGTCCTCTTCGGGTCCTCCTTTCCCTTTGTCTACATCGGAACCCAATGGTGGAATAGTGGGTTGATATCTAGTGCCTATGTTGATTCTAGGTGGGGGACCTTCGTTTCCTTGAGAATCATCCGAGCTAAAATCCGAGTCTTTTTCATATTGATGTAGTCTCGCGTAGAGTCCCGGACCAAGACGAGAAGGATTCAATATGGGCGGTGGGGTGTAACTACTGTCCCAATGCCGATCGCAGAGTTTCCTCAATTTCGATGGATACGAATGAGAACTGTTGGCATATTGGCCATCCATGCGTGGTCTTTTCTTGCACTGACGCATCGGACTGCCAGCAGAAACGCTACTAGGACTAAGAAATACGTCCTCGTCCAACAGCTCTTCCTTTATCTGTTCTACCGGAATCGAAAGATTTCCTATCATACTTTTGTTTTGTCTTGAATTGTTATTCTTCCCGGTATGACTAGTTTGAACGAGAAACTTGGCCGGATTGACGACTTGTTGCTGATTGAATTGCCCAGTGTTATACTGATTTTGTGTTTGTACGTTTAAGCCGAGATTTATGGTAACAGGATCGACTTTTGGTGTGGCCAATCGAATTTCCTTCTTGAATGTAATCGCTGGGCTAAGAGAGCCCGCTTGCACGAGAACGTTTGCCTTCTGAAGACCTGCTGTTTGAATAAGTTTCAACTCGCCGTTATTGTCGACGACTATGCTGGCGAGACTACCGTTGCCTAAGCCAAAATCGACGAGATTTTGATTGCTGATGAGCTTGTACGATTGAAATTCGAATCTACGTCGACCAGCGGTAGTGAAGTCTTTCGGTGCTGACGATAAAAGCGGATCCTCCGAATTTGGCATCATCTGACTTTGGAGAGCGTGATGTGGTGAGACGGGGAAGTTGCTGCTGGTGAAGGTAACGGGCCCAGGAGAAGACACTGAAGACGGTGGCAAAGATGAAAGAGGAGAAGGTGCTGGTGTTGCCGAGAGTGGACTTGGCAGTGGTGAATGTGGATTTGGTGATCCGGACCCGTAAAGATCCGCATCTGCTTCCGATTCACCAGGCAAGACTTCGCTCAAAGCCTCTTCCACTGCTGCAGCCGAAGACATCGTCGTCGTGTAGAAAGCCGCCGATAAAGGCGACGAAACTTGACGGACCGATTCGGGATCTTCTTGAGGGCTCAACAAAGGAAGATTTCCAGTGAGCAGTCCTTCCTGACTGGCCGGTGGTGTTGGATATGTGAAACTGGGACTGTCATGTCTGGTAAGCGGAGATGGTAATGGCGACTGTGTTGGCAAAGTATGTGGACTTTCTGTATATTGGGCACCGTAGGTACTGAACTCTGCTAAAGAATCTGGAAGCGGCGAGTTTACTAAGGCCTGAAGATCTGGATTGACCGTGTGTTGCGACGAGTATCTGTCCTCAAGCGTTATGTCCTGTAATTGCTCGTTGGATTGTTCTTGTAACAAGCTCGCAGTCTGAAACTAAAGGTAGTTGAATTGTCGATTTGACTGATTTTTTCAAAATTTCTCATCGTTTCTTTTGTCATTAAAATGTTCAGAAATTTTTATATCGACAGTAAAACGATTTGTTGACACGAATCATAATAGTTAAGTATGAAAAAAAAGTGGAAATACATTTTTATTTTAGGAGGAACCGGAGAAGTAGGGAGATTAACATTAATTTATGGAGAGCAGAAATTATACGGATACGCGTCTACCTTGAATCACGATTAAAGCTTCGTAGTCGTCTGTAGGATGAAAGAGGGCGATGTCATTCGTAAAAGGAAAGGACAAGAAGAAAGAGGAAAGTACACGACATCAGCGTAGAGTCTCTGGTGCCCGTAAAGCCGGAGGTTAACGAGACTGCTTGGTGACAGGGACAGATGGCAAGGCAAGGGAGAAAAGTAGGAGAAGACTACGGTCGCTTTTCAAACGGTGCAAAGCGTACTCGCTGCCAACTACTTAGATAATTCCCCTTATTAGATTTTGCCTTGGTCGATGATCCAACCATGCACTGTGACATAATTGTAACTACAACATTTTCAGCGCGGAATGCATAAAGCGACGGAGTAAGGCTAATTATGAACGTCAAAGAGCAAAGAATATCTTGTCTCTACACGCTTTCTGAACGAGGAAATATGCTTCTTTTTATTTTTCTTTGCCATCTTCTCTGCGCCTTCACTAACGCGTTCTCCTTTATTTTCCTACGATGGAACTACAAATCGAAAAATATAACAAACGAGAAATGAAGCGTTGATGTTCAATTTTGTTAGTCGCTTCTTCTACGTTCTCATAATTGATAAAGTGGACGACATTGAAGCAATAGACACGAACAAGAAATGAAAGAAAAAGTATGGAAATTAATCGAAAAATATCAGATATTTACTTGAATGGAATCCAATTGGGTAGCATGAAGAAGAACACTATCCGGTACGGCAGTAACCTGCTGAAATACTTCGTCTTGTAGACTTGGGCTGAAATAGCCACCATCCTCGGAGTACCCCGTCATTGTGAATGATTCTGTGACGGCAGGTGTTGCCTGAGTTTGGTTGTTCGGATGTTGTTGTTGCTGTTGTTGTTGTTGTTGTTGTTGTTGCTGCTGCTGCTGTTGCTGTTGTTGTTGTTGCTGCTGCTGCTGCTGCTGCTGTTGTTGTTGCTGCTGTTGCTGCTGCTGTTGTTGTTGCTGTTGCTGTTGTTGTTGCTGCTGTTGACTATTCGCTGCAGATTGCACCGAAGGTTGATACGTCAGATGTAATCTCTGTCCAGGGTCGGACGTAGTTCTCTTCACAGCCATTTTGGTAGTATTCTATAAAGAATAGATAAGATCAAACAGACTGAATAAGATTTTGACAGGATTTCAGATCGACTCATTCAACGAATCAAAATTGACCTTCAATATCATATCGGCCAATGCTTGCGCTTGTGCTTGCGTTTGTGCTTCTTGAAGTTGTTTTTGCACAGTCGTATGTCCACATACGGTGACGTTCGGTTGCCGAAAATGTTCTCCATCGGAAAGCCTACGTACTTTCTCGCCTGCCGCTAAAGGTGGAGGTGCAGGTACAGCAAAACCAGTTTTCCCGTTGATTTGAGAACCACCATCGACTTGGTTCGTGAACACGTTACTACTGTTTGCCCGAGGCTGCTGATTGATGTTCGCGTCCGCTGCTAGAATCAAATTTTTATATTACAATCGCTACATCTCATCCTTGAAAAAGCATTTTTCATCTTACGTGCGTTAATTTGCGTATATTTATTTGTTAAGTAAAATTAGGTATTTATTTTTCCCAGAAATAAAATTTGAAAATAAACTTTGAACGAAGTATTCTCGGTAATTTAAAGTAACTTGCAAAATAGTAGAAAAAGACACAATGAGAATAATGAAATAGGAGCTCGATTATACATGCAACGGAAAACACATTTATATATACATATATATATATATATATATATATATATATATATATATATGATACATATACGTCGATAGGTATATACATACATCTATATACGTATTGAGAATAAAAAGTTTCCTTTCGTACATTTTTCTCTTGGATGATCTTCTAACAGTAGATAAAATAAAAAGACTTACTAGAGTGAAAGAGTTACCGTAGGTTTCTCCATTTAAATTTTTGCTGTTAAATCAAAACATAAAGGAGAAATAGAAGGCATTTTTGATCGTATTTTTATCAAGTTTCCGTTTGAAAAACACGTTGTACGTAAATATATTTCGTTGTATATATATAACGAGCATATATACTGTCGATAATTTTAATGCTGTAAATCAGCGAACCATGTATTATTTATTCAAGTAAACGATAATGAATTAAGCTAATTAAAATCTTTACGACATTCGATGAAAAATTTTTGTAAAAATTTCAACAATAATTCATAAAAGTGAAAGATTCGTTTAAAATATAATAATTAAATCAAAGATAGTAATCTCGTATTTAGACTTATTAAATTTTTCGACATATGATATATGTCTGTACGTTGGTGTGTAGAAGGTGATGTATGTAATTACGTGTACATGTTGACCACAGGGACGAATGGATTTATAAAGAAGAATGTAAGCGTACAATTGTATCCGGACGAAACTTTTCCACAACGATTTCATGAATACTTATCTGGGTCACGTTCTGACTGCAAGCCCACGCCACGAGATATACATACATATATACATACATATCTACCACTTTAATTCGTTTTTCCTCTTATCTCCATATTTCCACCTTCGACTTTCTTTACTTTTTATTTTACATTTATGAAAAAAATTTATGAAAAAATTTATAAAAAAAAATAGATAAGATAAAAGTCAGGAACTATTGATTTTTAATGTGAACGAGTTTTTTTTACATCCCTTTTAAAAATGTCGAGTCTCCTACTATTCAAAGTTTAAATATAGAATATTGTAAGTAATCGATATCCTGTCATTCTGTTATCACTTTCTTTAAAATCATATGGTTTCCATCATCAATAATATTCATAAACGCTATATATTTTTTTACTATCGAAATAAAAGCACGTCTCATTTTACAATTCAGCCTCTCGAGCAACTTGCTATCGTACTTTTTGGGCAAACGGAGCTGAGTGAGATCGAGCATAAATCGCTAACGATGCTCGCTCCGTTACAAAAGCACGCTCGGTTAGCCTCCTCCTTTCCTCTCTGCCCCGTCCGTTTTGCTTTCGCTTCCACCATTCTCCACCGTCGCTTGATTTATCGCCTCGACATGGACAATGCGAGAAATATTCTGGCGTGCTCGCTTCGTAAATCACGCTTCTTCGGCAGTTCATGGCATACTATGGCGATGGACGCGCGCGCACACTCACAAAATATCGCTGTCAAATACGCGAGTACCTGAGAGAGGAAGAGAGAGACAGGTAGAGAGAGAGAGAGAGAGAGAGAGAGAGAGAGAGAGAGAGAGAGAGGAAGGAGAGAAGAGTGATTTGTTCGAAAGGACGACTTTGTCGACTAAACTGAGAAACGTGTTACGATATATGTATGTACGTATATACTACCGAAATCACATTTGCGGCTTTCACAATGTATCGGTTTCCACTATTTCGTATACGAAAAATCATATCTCATTTTTATTTAAAAAATTTTTCTTAGATAAATAATTATTATACATATATCAGTGTCCGTCAAAGAAATTCATACGTACCGGTTGTTCTCTTTTGAATGATCTTCTCCTCGATCAGTGCTCTGACGCTAACCGAGGCCGTTTGTAGAGGAGGTCCTACGACTTCTTTTTTCTCACTCTTCTTATTCTCGGCGTCCTAAAGAATAAAGATAAAGGATCGAGTTATTAAAATGCTATGAGATTGAATGTCTGGGCTATAAAGCGAATATATTAAAAACACAAGCATTCGATAGTATTTCGTTAAGAAAACGTTTCAATAGTAGTTTTGCGAATAGGTAGATCGATTTTTTCGATCGTGGCTAAAGTGGATAGGACGAGATTGTCATAGAAAATCGTAGGAATCGATATTCCATAGCGTGTTATCGAGTTAGCGAAGTGGAGAGCATTGATGTTCCTTTGTCGCGAGAATAGAGGCATCTCGAAAATCTCGTTAGCTGAGATTCTCTCAGCGAAGACAGCAACGGAGATGATCGAGTCTCGATCAGTCGCGAGAACTTTACAACGGCTTATCCAGGACTTCCGCTTCTATCCAGGACTTTGGATGGTCCAACCACTATGGAACTCGCGACGAGTGATCATGAATTAGAGGCTTGTATCGCGATTAAATTGACGGGGCTTGGGATAGAGATTGGAGAGGTGGGCTAGGGTGAGCTGTTCAGGAGAGGGCGGGACAGGCACGCTAATCACCGAGCGAAGCTAATTGAGGCGCCCATTCGATTATCTCATGATGGAATCTCTGGCGTGTGTGATACACCGTCCCACGGGATACTAGATCAAGAGCCACCTCGTCGAGCCTCTCTCGATGTCCTACTGAGATCTAAGAGTCTAACGAGAATCAAACATTTCTTTCGTCATTGTGTCACTTTTAACATTTTTATATCGATGTACATTTTAAGAAATAATTTGAAATAAATTTTCTTGAATGATCATATTTGCACATTATAAACAAATAGAATTTATACATAGATGGAAGAGTTATTTGTTACAAGTGTGAAAATGCGCAACGATCTTTGATGGATGCCGTACGTAACTAGTCGCGATCATTCTAGCGGTCGACAATTTCCAATCTCGAACTTCTGTACGTTAGCTCGTACGTGTGCCTTTGTCAACGTATATATCGCCTCTCACGAAATTGAACTCTGTCTTTGACGTGGATGCGCAACGTGAATTTCATGAATATTGATTGTTGCCCGTTAATGCGCGGAATTGATTGCGAGGCGTCCGTCTGTTACGAATCATCAGTTTGTTACGCGTCACGACATCGAATTTGGAATACATAGGCTGCTTTCTCGTCTTCCGTTCTATCAGACGGTTTAGAATCTTCTCTATATGAATTTTATTGGAATTCGAATAAAAAACATATCATATAATTAATCATGTTTCGGCAAAATACAAATTGAAACAGTCATATAGAACAAAAATTGTTTGAAAATTTTATGAAAAAGAGAGTAAGAAAAATATATCAAACAAAACAAATAGGGAGAAATGTATAATACGTAGATTAGATTCGAAATCAGGAAAATTGACAGTAATTCCAAAGTTTTTTCCTCTATTTGCTTCAAAACGTCAAACTGTCCGTATGAGAAGATACCTCAAAAATATATTATAAGTGAATTTGCCTTTTCTATTACAGCGTGTTCTACTAATAGCAGTGTCCATAGTATCGAAGTCGAATGTACAGAGAAAGAAAATGTATTAATCCGAATATATTCGTAGGAAGGATCATCGAAAATTTTCAATAATTCTCGGTCGTGGTTGTACGATCGGTCATTCTTCCTTTCCGTGAACGAGAAGTTCGACCAATGCCATGAAAGAGTCAATGGTTCGAGGACTCGCCCTACACGTCAAGTAGAATCGACTTGGAACGGGGGCGTTGCTGTGGTAGGACTCAAACAGGGCTACGAGGAGGGTCGGTACAACGATGAAAACTCGACTGGTTCGAGCGAGAGCACCACTGTTGCAAACCCAGACCGTAACCAGTCAAATTCAATCTGCATAATGGAGAAAGCTCGAGACAATGTTTGTACGTCTCTCTCTCTCTCTCTCTCCCTCTCCCTCTCTCTCTCTCTCTCTCTCTCTCTCTCTCTCTCTCTCTCTCTCCCTTTCTTTCTCTCATGTTCTCTTTTCGTTCATTTTTCATACCCTCATCGAGCACACCTCTCACTCCCTTTCATTCTCTTTTCCTTTTTCTCATTCTTCCTCTTTTCGATTCGATGAGGACTGCTTCGAAGCTTGGGACGAACGAAAGAGCTTGTTAATGGGTTCATTTGGATTTGATCATCGCCTTATCTTTCCATCAATTCCGGTCTCTTTCACTCTCTCTCTCCTCTCTCTCACTCTCCTCTCTCTCTCTCTCTCTCTTTCTTTCTTTCTCTTTCTCTCTCTTTCTCTCTCTTTCTCTCTGCTTAGCCATTTATTTATCCGCTGAGTTGTTCCGATACTTACTCCGCCGTTTCGTTCTCCACATCATTGTAATCGTATTACTTTTTATCGTATGCTCGTTTATTCACACTCCATGAAATGGCTACGGATCATTGACGATACTCAATCTTGAATTAATTGATTGCTTTGATATAATTCGAAATTTTAACTTCATGAAATTGAAATGAAAATATTTCTTTAAAGTTTGAAGTAAATAAAAAAAGTAGATAGAATGAATGTTTAATAAAAATATTTTTTTTTTAACACCAGAACGGTCGCTTAACGATGATCCTTCACTGACTCCTCATGCATCCAACTCGTTATTTTTTTTTTTTTTTCAGAAAGAACATATTAAATAATCGCGGCCTGCGAAGGACTGGAAATTAATTGATCGTTTGAAATCTCTGGTCACATTCGCATCGCCTTTCCAATCGAACTTTTTTTCTCTCTTTTACTTTTTTCTTCCCTTTCTTGGAGAGTTTATCGAAGTGGAAAAAGACATTCTCGCGCTAGTATTTGGCTCCTTTCACCTCATCCCATGTTGCAGAGAAAAACCCCCCACTCCGTCTTCTCCACGATTGAAAAGAGAAAAACTTTTGCTCTGCAAATCTTTCAGTACTTTTCTATGAACGACGTTGCAGTTCGTTAAGACATTTTTAATCAGCGCAGAAGGAGAAGAGGAAGAGGAGGAGGAGGAGGAGGAGGAGGAGAAGAGAGAATGAGTAAGAGCAACATAGACGGGCTTTCGGTCGAAGAAAAGTGGGAAAAGAAAAAGCGTTCGGAAATCGCTGATCTTTCTGTTTCGACGATTGCAGAAGCAGCATCCAGACCATTTCTTTAACCTTAATAAGATCCACGACGGAGAGAAAGGGAAGGGAAAAACGATGGAAAGTTAAAAGTTCAAAGGACGCTTCCTTGAAATTTCGCAAAGAGACCGTCCGCTCTCATTATTTTTTCCTTTTAAGTCGTTTTCTACTTTAACTTAAAATTCTATCGAAAATTTTCGGATCGAATGTTAAAGCCTTTCTCGAAAGGAAGGTTTTTACCTTTTTGAAGTAACCGCCATGTAGCCTCATGTGACCATTGAGCGCTGGTATGTTCTTAAATTTTCTATGGCACAAGTTGCACTCAACCGGCTTCGGTTCGGTCTGAGGCTTGTTCGACACTGAAACCGCACCGGGAGAGGCTGAACTTCCCGGTGAGGGACTACCCTTCCCAACGTTTCCATTTCCAGGCGAATTAGCCTGCTGCTGTTGCTGCTGAGCCTGTTGTTGTTGTTGTTGCTGCTGCTGCTGCTGCTGTTGAGCCTGCTGCTGTTGTTGCTGCAACCGAAAAGAAAAAAACGGAATTCTTGATTAGCAAAAATTTTGTTTTATTTCGTTTATTAAATATGAATATTTTAAGCTTTTATCATGCAATTATAGTATTAAATGTATAAAACCAATATTGCATTCTATTAAGTATAAATTAAATATGCTTTAATATAACAGTTGGAAATCATTGATACTATTATTTTCAACAAACGTATTGGTTTTGACGTATATTTGCAGTCATGAAAAATAAAGTTATAAGAACATGATCGAGAGAAAAATGTTCTTCCAATAAGATATTTTTTGAAATATACGAAAGCTCTAGAGAGCAGCGATACGGAAAAATTCTTTTTTTTCCAAAAGTTCTGTGAAAAATCGAAATATTTCGTTCTGTTTCTTTTTAGAAAGAAAGAAAGAAGAAGAACGCTGAGACGAGGAGAAGATAGAAAAGATATTGTCTACGCAGCGTTTTGTAATTCGCAATTTTTCAAGAATGAGATTCAAAATCCTTGAAGAATGAACGCAGGAGACAACAAAGGTGTACTAGATATATTTCTATCTTTGCTTTTTTTTTCTTCCTTTTCTCTCTTTCTCTCTCCTTCCTTCCGACTAAATTCCTATTCTCATTGTTAGTTGATAAAAGGAAAGCACTTTGAGTTTCTTTCCATGCGATTTAGAACTCTTGTCGGATGTCTAAGTCCGAAGACCACTACGAGACGAAATTTTTCTTCTCTTTTCTCTTTCTCTCTTTCTATTTCACTCTTAGTCATCTCCAGAACAACAAAAATGCGAGAATTCTAAGATTCAGAATTCAAATCCTTCAATCAAAACGATAAAGGAAAAACGCAGAATCTCTTACGTATTTTGATTTCTCAAAGGCTTTCGATATGATTGATCAGCGGATTCTCATGAAAAAGTTAGCACGTTTCAACTTCTCACATACAATATTGTTTTGACGATTCTGGTTGTATCTGACGGAACATCATTAATCAGTGCGAATTGACAACATGTGCTCATTATAAAAGCCAATTTTCTCAAAAGTCCTGTAGGATTCTGTTTTAGGTCCTTTTTTATGTGCTGTATATATCTGGAATATTAGTAACGAGATTCGCCACTGTATGATCATCAAGTACACTGATGATCTTCAAATTTACCTCCATATACACTTTAATAGGTTCGCGGATGGTATTGCGAAGGTCAATAATGATATAACTCACATTGTGTCATAGTTTACGATTAATAATCTCCCACTAAATCTGTGTACGTTCTTAGTTTCCTCGGTCTCAGAGTAGATGATACGGACATTCCTCTTTACAGTGTCATTAAGTTACTCAGTGTCCATCTGCAGAATAATGTCAGGTGGCAAACATGTCATGAACATATGTCATGAGGTTTATACTCTCTTATCATCTTTAAGTAAAAAACAGATATGCACTCTCTCATTCATTAAAGACAAAGCTTATTATGAGTTTCACCTACTCTCACTTTAATTACTGTTGCTTGATGCTTATTGATATGCATGCTGTCGACGATATGCGTCTATAGCGAGCACTGAATTCCTGCATTCACTTTATTTATGGTGTGTGACGAGACGTTCATATCACGTGATACTACGAATGTCTAAGTTTGCTCAGGGTTTAGTAATGATGTTTCTACTTCCTTGATATCTTTCTATACTCTTCATAATAAGGCAACGTGCTGGATTCCTTACAAGTTTTATTTGAATGAAGGTCAGACCTTTGGGTATTAGGACCTAACGTTCACGTTTGGGATCACGATTAAATTATAACACACTATATCGCACTACCGCACTGTCTCATTCACTTGCATTGCTGATTTACCGGTTCTGGAATGCTCTTTCGTTGCACATACGCCAGGTGCAAACTACGAACAGTCTTGCAAGCGTCTTTTGCACCGTTGATTATCATAATTTCGATGTGAGACGACCAGCAGCAACATATGGCAATTTTACTTTGACAATGAGTACGCTTTCAGGTGTTGCGCTGATACTCGTAACTAAATATTTCGTATTAATAATTCTCGGCTGTGCACGTCAACGGAAGTGTGATTGGGCTTGAGTGTGTGTAATCTCTAACATTGTTATTGGTTGTCAGCGCCAAGTGTGAATGTATTATTGATTGTGTGTGATCGCTGATGTATGTTTACTGAATGAACGCGGACATAATCCAATGTTTGTTTAATTGTTTTCATTATTTCCGTTATAAATAGGTATATGATTAGTTTATAAGTATAAACTTTAGGATTAGTTTTATGTTTATGTTTATATCTAATTTACAAATGCAATTATTATTATTATTATTATTATTATTATTATTATTATTATTATTATTATTATTATTATTATTATTATTGTTGTTGTTGTTGTTGATTTTATAGTACTCTAATTTATTTTTATTGGAGAAAGTGCTATAACGTGTTTCATCTCTTCGTCGTATCAATAGTATCTAATTAATCTCACATGTGACTTATATTTCACTATATCACTTATACTACATGCAACACCTTTACAGTATAGCACTGTTGTCTCATGCTTGTTACATGTAAAAATGTGAAAGTTTTGTATACTGTATCGTTCTGAAGGAGATTAACCCTGGAACGGAATCAATAGCAATCAATCAATCTTTCCTTTCTTTTTGACGTCCCTTTCTCTCTCTCTCTCTCTTTCTCTCACTCTCTCTCTCTTTCTCTCTCTCTCTCTCTCTCTCTTTCTCTCTCTCTCTCTTTCTCTCTCTCTCTCTCTCTTTCTCATTCTTCCTATTTCATTTCTATTTCACTCTTCGTCGTCTCTAGAACAACAGAGATACAAGAATTCTGTCGAAAAGCATGTATTCAACTAAGATCATTTTTATATGGATCTGTAGGAGAAAACTTCTAATTACAAGAGTTCTTGATTAATTGGCTTTCCATTTGATATTCCCAACATAGATTTTTCATCAACGGATTATTTATTTCATATATACATATATAGAAAACTCCTTGAAAATTTCTACTCTATTCTATTTCATTATTCTAAAAAATCGTGAAAAAAGGATTTAATTATGTAAAGAATTAAATAAGATGTCTCAATTAAGTCGACAAATAAGATAACAAGAGTATTTGAGGAAAGAAAGGTTGGAAACAATTTTGGGATTATCGGAATAGCTTAAACCTTAATAATGGACTAAATTTGAAAAATTTCGATATTCTTTTTGTATATCCTTTTTATCTCTCTCTCCTTCTCTCTCTTGTTGTTTTACGGCGTTAAAGTGCTTGGAGTGTTTTTCTTTTGGGTTACATCTCATCTTCGAGTGGACCCCTTCTATGAATATTGCGAAAGCGCGAACTTAATGACTGGCGGCGCAATACCTCTAAAGCTTTGTGACTTAGAGAACGTACTTCCGACGAGTACCTTCCAACTCGATACGGAGTGAAAAAGGAAAAGAGGAGAACGGACGAAAGCGGGTCTAAAGCGTACGAGGGAAAAAGAAAGAGAAGAGAAAGAGAGAAAGAGAGAGAGAGAGAAAGAGAGGGAGGGAAAGGTAGAAGAAGGGGTCTTTTATAAAGGTTGATCACCTGAGGCTCGCGTAATTACCTGGCAAGCGGAGAATCGTTGGGGCGGGCAAGAGAGACGCGCGAGGCGTTGCGACGGTAATCAAAGAACGCTCTGTGTTAGCGCGCAATTAACCTCTCGACCGCGGCCTTTCAATGCCAGCAACCGGTGCTTCGCCGCGCTTCACCGCGTTTCGTCGCGCTTCACAGCGCACTGCGCCGTTCCTCTTCTCGCTTTCTTACGGAAGCCCGTCCGACGTACGCTAACGTTTCCCTTTTAATTGCTCGTGCGTGCTACGCGTTTACTTTCTCTATTTCGTTTTCTACTTCGCTTCATGTTCACACGAAATGAACTGCAGAGAAAGAGGTGAAGAGAAAGAGAGAGAGAGAGAAAGAGAGAGAGAAAGAGAGAGAGAGAGAGAGAGAGAGAGAAAGAGAGAGTGAAAGAGAGAGAGAGAGAGAGAAAGAGAGAGAGAAAGAGAGAGAGAGAGAGAAAGAGAAAGACATATAGATCTATTTATTATCAGTCATGTGAAGAGAAAACCATAGAAAAGACAGAACTTTTATAATTAAAGGGAGTATATTAGAGGTAGGTTTATTTAGACGGTGTCGTTTTTTATGATTGAATTAGAAAAATCCTTGACTAATTATAATTTCAAAAAGAGATTTTTCTTCTCTTAGCATATTTGTTTGTTCCTTCGAATTCTATGATGAAAGCAACCAATTTGAAGAATTTTATCCATTTAAAAGTCATACATATGTACAATGCATAAACGTCCATATTTAAAATAGGTATACGAGGTAAACAAAAAATGTGAAGTGCCAATCGTGCTTTTCAAAATTATGCTTCTACGTAATCGTTTCACGTGAATGACTCTTCCATTACTAACGAGCATTTTCGAAGTAAAAAATACGAGACATGAAGTACATTCGAGCTGGCGTTAATAGTTTTTGATTTTCGTTCGTCGACTTGATATATTTGAATAGAACACCAAGCTTGAACGAGAAGCCACGTGTCCTTTCTCTCTTACTTCCCATCAAATAGGTAGTAATCCAATCGATAAACGGTAATCGCTAGGCACACCGTAACGGCGATAGAAACGGACCGAGTTTAATTTAAAACGCAACTCGCGGAAAGCCGCGCCAATAAAATCGCTTTTAATTCCAGTCGACCGTTCGCACCATTCTCGGCTCTCTTATATTTTTTCTCTTTCTTTCTCTCTATGTTTCCTCATCTTTCTCTCTCTCTCATATTTTTTCTCTTTCTTTCTCTCTATGTTTCCTCATCCCTCTCTCTCTCTCTCTCTCTCTCTTTCTCTCTTTCTTTCTCTCTCTCTCTGTTCTCCTTCATTTTTTTAAGAGTTAAATAAATCGCATCAGATTTCTATCGACACTTCGATTTTCGAAATCGATGCTCGAGAGAAAGAAAGAGAAAGAGAAAAAGTTCTTCATTGTTTTCCTTTATTTTTATTGTAAGAACTCCTTTCATCAGTGCGCCTTTATGTCAGCATCGTAAAAAATAAGGAAAAGAAAGATAAATTCGAAAGTTTTTTTTTGAAAATAAGTTTTTTTTAGAAAGATATTTCGTTTGAAGAAATTATCGTCGTAAGGAGAAACAATAAATATCGTTTATCGTATCGGAAAAGCGTTAGCTTTTCCATAGTTTAAGGATTCGTATTATTAAAATGCTAGGAGAACTTCTATGAAATTACAAAGATTTTCGAACGGCTGATCAATTGGTGCGGATGAAGATGTAGCTCATTTCTCTTACGAGCTTGTCATCGTTGCCGTTTTCTTCTTCATCTCTTTTTTTCTCCTTCATTGTTTAACGCCAGAACAGAGATCGAGAAATAAAATGGCAGAGCGGACGCGACGTTCAAGAAGAAAATGATATCACCCTAGACAGGTGTTACTCGAAGCTGCGTGATATTAGAGACATGAGATAGAAATTGAAAATTTTAATGAGCTTTAACTCGCCCGAGAGCTTTTGTGGAAGAAAAAAGAAAAAAGGAAAGAGAGGAGAGAAACAAAAAGACAAAGAACCATGAGATAAAAAGACGAACGAAGAGTATAAAAGAATATGAGAGGAAAAGGATCGACGAGAACCGATCTAAATGGCGGAAATGGTGGCTCGCGAGAGGGTCGTTACCACCGAGTTATTCGGTGAGTCGGTATCTTGGCTGTTCCTGGCATGTATGATTAAATTAGAACAATGCCGGCATAACTTGCCGTGCCTCTACTAATCGTTTTCTCTCCTCTTCTCTATCTTTCTCTCTCTAGTATCCTACCAGTTTACCACTTACTAGACGCTGGTAGTTTAGGAACTCGGCGGTACTTCTCCGGCACCAACCCTCTAGCACACTGCATCTATGTCTATGTAGTTCTATCTTCTTCTATTATATTCTCTATTCCTTCTCTCTCTCTCTCTCTTCTCTCTCTTTCTTTATCTATCCATCTATCTCTTTGCGGTTCCATGTCCTTCTCTCTCTCTCTCTCTCTCTCTCTCTCTCTCTCTCTCTCTCTCTCTCTCTCTCTCTCTCTCTCTCTCTCTCTCTCTCTCTCTCTCTCTCTCTCTCTCTCCAGCCAGCCTTCGGTAGCAGTAATTTTACACTCTGAGCGATTCCACGCTGAGTCTCGAGGTAATAGCATAACGACAATGCCTTCGGCCGAGCTAATCGTTTCCGTCGTTGGTTGGAACCAACTCCATTCCGTTTCAAGACGTCAGCTTTCAGCAAATTATCAACGCATTGAAGTGTGCATATACTGAGAAATACGTTCATTCTTCCGTAGTAGTAGATATTACTGTAGCATTAAAAGCACAAGCAACATTGAGTAGCTACGGACATGGCTTTATATTAACAAAAACGATTCATATCAAAATGGCCCGAAGCTATGGTCTAAGACCTTGTTCGCGTGCCACTGCACGTGTTCAAGGTAGAAGTATGCGAGAGAAAGGTCGAAGGTTATATGGCTGGTATTTCATTTTCTTCATAGAAGTTCTTGCTCGAACTTTTACGAGAAGGCAGGAAGTAAGGAAGAAGGAAGAAAGAAGGAAGAAAGAAGGAAAGAAGAGAATATTATGCCCGGGCAATCTATTAAAATTTCTCTCTGGATTTTGTCATCCCGCTTGGAGGCTGATCGCGACCGACAGCGTAAAACTTGGAACAGCCGTCGCACCGAGAGAATACACTTTCCTAAAGTTCATATTAATTTTTCAGATATGTAGGTATATACTACATATATAGTATATATTCACGATCTTACGACCCAAGGGAAACGGAAGTATATCCCGATGATATATCTTTTAAAGTAGGTATACTAAAAAGGAACGCTATTCTTTCCACTTCTTCCATTTCTTCTTTCTCTTATTCTTCTTGTCAATAACACCGAATTCTGATATCAGTTATATATCGATAGATTCTGATTAATTAGAATTTTCAGTGTTTTATCTCACAACCAAATTTTTCTATTCCAGGAATGGTAAAATGAAATTTGGTGCGAAAACTCAATGAAAGTTACATAGGCGAATCGTCCTACGATTCGAAAATCTAATTCAAAAACTCATCAGAGTATCCTTTCGTTCGTTTCAGAGAACCTGTATAGATGCTGTATGGTGTTGGAGTGTGATAAATAAAAGCATAAAAGTATAAGAAAGAAAAAAAAAGGGAAGAACGAACGCAACCGATGATAGTAGAGAAAGATAGGTGAGTATATATAAAAATGATACAAGGAAAGACAAGATGAAGGAAAAATGAAAAGAATGGAAGGGAAAGGGGGACAGAATGATGTAAAGAGAGGGAGAAGGGAGGAGGAGGAGAAGAAGGTGGAGAAAGTGTAGAAGTGGTAGAAGAAAAGCGAGAGGAGTGTCGCGTAATTACGTTTTGTCGCTCGCCACCCGGATTTCCTTTGTTACATTAGCCGTTCCCCTATCCTACGGTCCAGAATCTCTGAATACGACGTTGGGGCGAGAGCACCGTTAATCTTTAACGACTTGAATACAGCAAGCCTTCAAGAGAATCAGAGACGAGTGGGAGGTGGAAAAAGAGGGTTCGAAGGAAGAAAGAGAGAGAGAGAGAGAGAGAGAGAGAGAGAGAGAGAGGGAGGGAGTCCGATTCTCGATGACGCAGGATGTCAGCCTGGTGGCTTTGTAATCGAATTCTATCTTTCGCCTTTTCGGTCATGTGCTACCTAATACCTAAGTACCTTCTTCATCGCTTGAACCGATCCGTTTAAAAGCGAACGGTCAGCTAAGAAAGAAGTTGGAATTTATTAGAATACATTCTTTGGTGATACTAAAAATTTCAAATGTGAGTGAATTTCCTTAGAAAACATTCTCTCTCTCTCTCTCTCTCTCTCTCTCTCTCTCTCTCTCTCTCTCTCTCTCTCTCTCTCTCTCTCTCTCTCTCTACTTTTATCATTGACGATATCGTTCGAATGAAAAGAAAGAAAAAGAACAAATTCTTTAATTCTTTTCAATAATCTTCACAACTATCTAGCCTTCTATCCAAGGAACTCGTTCTATTAATTTCTCTCTTCGATATTTTGACGGTATGGCATCTTGCATTCCTACTACATGCATTGAAAGGCCACGTATAGCAGGTAGAGATTGAGGAGAAAGAGACGAGCCTTCTCATCTCGATGATGCTTCAGACATAGACCGAAGAGAGAAAGAGAGAGAGAGAGAGAGAGAGAGAGAGAGAGAGGGAGAAAGAGAGAGAGAGAGAGAGTGAGAAAGAGAATGACGAAGAGAAGATAGCAAGAAGGAGGAGGAGAAAAGCTGGTAGGAACGGTAATGGAAACAGAATGGGATAATTCCGCGAGCCGCGGACGAACGCGGTAATTGCAAATAATTGCATTGTCTTCGAGTCGTTCGCTTTGGTCTCTCTCTCTCTCTCTCTCTATCGCTTGAAGTCTCTATCTATCTTTCTTCTCTCTCGTGTTGCTCTTCCCTCTCGACGAGTGAGCTCTCTGAATTGCTTTGGTACGAATTGAGAGCCGGCTGGTGGAAACCCTCATACCGATTAGGAAATCTGGTCTTTCTCTGGGTTCTGTCCAAGCCCTCTTCCCTTCCTTTCTCCGTTCTATCTCACAAACTCTCTCATCAGGTTCTACGTGTGTATAGTCTATCGGTAGATCGACACGGAACCACGTGGAAATTACGGTCGAGAGAAGGAAACGTTTGGCACGCCTGGCATTGACCAGCTTACACGCCGTTCAGATATATTCCTTTGAGTTTAGATGCATCACCTTAATGCTCCGCACGAGACGTTCTCTCGAGTACGTTCTACGGAAAATCGATATCGCTCCATCGCACCTATGGAAAGTAAATGACGTGGAGCGAACGATCGGTTATTGAGCCAACGATATGCGCGAGAATAAGTTATTAAGTTTCTTAAGACTTCGAGAGAAAATTTCGATGTTAAAAAACAAATTTAAGATAAAACAACACATGATCCAACATAGTCTGAGTTTTAAATATTTTTTCCGTTTTGTATATAGATATTTGAATTTTCTTTCTTTAGCTTGGCATTAAATATATGAAGTTCATAGATCAAAGGATCCATGTATTTATCTTAAGTCTATCTGTTGAGATAGCTTACTTTTCACTCGTCAAATTTGCAATCCCTTAATGCATTGCTTAGGGAGTATATACGAAATTATTTAAACAATTGTCAACACGAATTCTGCCCATATATCCAAGCAATTAGAATCCTTTTCCATATATTGATTTACCGTTTTTTTTTCCATACATTGTTTCACCTTTTCTTAATTTCTTCAATCAATCTCTCGGATAGTTCTTCAAAAATAATGCTATTTTGAACGTCGAATATTAATAGTCGAATCTAAATAGTCGAGTTTTAAATTCCAAATCTCATATACACAATCAAAATCGGTATGTATCTTATGGTTTAACAAGATCATTATGCTTTATCATCATTAAGCCATAGAGATCAGGGTGTGTTCTTACATAGCTCTTATAGTTTGATGAGCCCAGTCTTCTATTATAGTTTAGCAAAACTATTGAGAGCATTATAATACATAGAGATCAATGCATATCTGATATAGTTCCTATAGTTCAACAAAACCAGTGTATGTCTTATAGTTCGACAGGACTATTGAGAGTTTTATATTACCTAGAGTTCAGTACAAATTTCAATTAAGTCATTTATGCAATTACGCGTAATTATTATATAACTCTATCTCAACTTAGAGATCTACATTAGCATTTGTTATACTTATTATTCATAAATTAAACTTTATTATATATAAATAAAACTTTAAAAACGAACGCTATTGTAGAATTAGTTTCGTAGGATTAATTTGATGCAAGAATTTGAATGAAATTTGATGCAAGCAATTTGATAAGAACTATAGTATAATATAGAATAGATTTTTGATCCGTCCAGCCGAATATAGCAAAAGTATTCATTGAAAAAGAAAAAGAAAAAAATTTGTTTTCAGTTCGACAATCGTGCTAAGTATGAGACTAAATTCGTCTCATATCAACACATCTTACCACATGATTTTTAGAGCGAACATCGTGTTACTTTTCGTTTCATTAAAGCGTTATAGCTCCGAGTAGCATACACGAAGATGAGTTCTTTATCGTTCTGAATAAAAGCAACTATAGGAAACATTTTCACGCGAGTCAGCGAATGAAATAACAGAGAAAAAGAAATAGAGAAAGAGAATAAAAAGAAAAATGACGAATTGTCCAGAACGAAGTCCTCTAGGAGTTGTTATCTTGAAATATTTGGAAGGAGAAAAAACGAACGTTGAGAAGAATGGATAAAGAAATAGAAGAAAGCATCGACGGCGATAACGAGGAACGTTTGGGCGTTTGTGAAAATCCGGTAAAGTCATAAAAGTCGGAGAACGAGAAATTCTGTTACGTCCGTCTCGTCCCATCTATTCGTTCTTCTCCGGCTACGACAAAAGCATTACGTTCTCGTAACCGTCATCGTCGTAGACGACGCAGCTGGCTCCTATCTTGGAAACAAACTCCATGGGCTTCTTTTTTCTTCTTGATCCGACCCAGCTTTCAACCCTCGCTCT
Source organism: Vespa crabro (assembly GCF_910589235.1). Lineage (NCBI taxonomy): Eukaryota > Metazoa > Arthropoda > Insecta > Hymenoptera > Vespidae > Vespa > Vespa crabro. The sequence continues at coordinate 15,799,269 of NC_060956.1, read as the reverse complement.
CATTTCCGCCTCGATCTCCATCGTTTACTCGGAATGGAAGTCGTTTATTGACTCAGAAAACAGTAAGTAAGATCGGATAAACGATACAGACAATATCTACATCGTGATAAAATGGAAAAAAGGAGAAAAGAAAAGAAAAAAAGTCGATTACCAGAGATCAAAGAAGGTCAACTTTACTCGAATGTATCTCTTTTTCATGCGTCAATTATCCCTTTAGTTTTTCTCACAATAGAGTAAAGTGAAGAGAAAAGGAAAAATGTAGATCGATCGAAGATAGGAATATTATTATTGTCCAATGTTATCGTGGTAAAGGTAAAGGTTAACAAATCTACATTGAGAATTTCTATTTCCATAGAATAGTTCCTTTTCGACAGGGTTCCAGCAATCTGGTAGCTTAGCCAACACATAAATTCCTCGAATACACGGCATCAGGATTAGGAGCAATAACCAATAGGCTGTTTTTGCCAGCACGGGCATACATTGCTGAGCCCTTTCCTATCCCGTTGACTCAAGCGATCGTCTATAAAAGCCGACCTTCTACTTGATTATTACATCAAAGACCATAAACATTCGTCTTAATCTCATTTGGACGCACAAAGAAAACGTAAAGATATACCAGAAATGTTTCGTTAGCCTAGATACTGTTTCTGTTGTTTAAACATGCTAGTGCATGTGTCCGATGTTAGTCTGCCAATGAACTAAACAATTTCTTTCTTTTTTTTTCTTTGAAAAATTTAGAAAGCGATTTGCTTGAGTCAAACTTCATTTCTTCTGTAATAAAAAGAAAAAAGATCATGTTACATGGATGAACGTGTATTGATGATATCGTCGAAATGGACGTACTAGATTCCTAATGAACTATTCACGAAGAGGACACTTTTCGATAGTTCGCTCGAAGGAGAATCTATCGTTGAGATTAAATGGTTCGGATATCAAGCTGAAAGCGCTGATTCGTCAGGGCTGCGTGCAATGTATCGTGAATCGCATGCGGTAAATCACAACATGCGGTAGAGAAAGCACTTTCCAGTGAGATACGTTCGTTCGATAACGAAGATGAATCTCTGACGAACGTCCCAAAATCGTCGATACCATTTTACGTCCTAATACATTCTACGTTTCTATGTCTAATCTTAATTGTAATATCATTGCAAATAGAACGTTCGCTTTTAGATATAGTAGAATATTCTGTTAAAGAATCATCGAATTTGTTCTCTCTATCTCAGTCTCTCTCTCTCTCTCTCTCTCTCTCTCTCTCTCTCTCTTCTTTTCTTTCAGAAGGATTCGAGCGATATCTAAAGCAGAAGCACGTCGAAAAGTAGTTCGAAAGGCACATCCGTACGTCACGAGGTGGCAATTACTCTTCCTCTAACTTTTTCCTACCCACTCCGACTCTCTTTCTCTTCCTCTCTTTCTCTATTTTTTTTCCTACCCCTCGACATCCACCACCTTTTTCATCCCTCATCGTATACGCTCGACGGTCGATCGATCTAACGCGAACGTAATAGATGGAAAATCTACCGAAAAACATAGGAACGTCAACGAACGACCCGCTTTAATTCGCATATATATATATATATATATATATATATCTATATATACACTCTACACAGTAATACGTAAATGTATGTGTATAGGTATATCGTATGTGTATATACTAATGTTCCACACCGACGTAAACGGACGTCATTGTTTCAGATAGGCCTTTTGTCACTGAACGATACTATTACCGTTCAGCTACCTCTTTCTCTCACTTGCCTCTCGTTTTCATCTTCTTCCAGACTAACGCGGACCTTCCATTTGCTTTAACCCTTCATCTTGCTCTCTCTTTATTTCTCGCGTGTATCATCGCACGATTCGAAAGCTTTTTCAAAGGGTTCCGCGTCGAGACTCATAATACGATCGTAATTACTCGCCGTTTTTCATTGCTAATTACTCGAGATAGTTCCGAAATCTGTCGCATACGGACAAGAATTTAACAGGCGTCCACGGTTCGGCCGTTGTTTTATGCGAAGCAACGGCAGGCTCCTCGTATATCTGGAATGCTGTGGTTCTAGGCAGTAGATCCCGGTCATTACACATCTCTCGTCCATTGTTGAGCTCGAAAATCGCGCGTACTCACTCACGTTTCCTCTCGAACGGTTAAAGTGCCTAAGGCATTCCTATCTCTCTCTTTCTTTCTTTCTCTCTTTTTCTCTTTTTCTCTTTCATTTTCGCAACTGTCATCAGTTAGCCGTTCTTCCATTGTTCATTTTCCAATCGCGAACACACTGATAATTAGAAGCGTTAATTATCAAGTACTCTGATCGATATCGATTACAAAAATCGATCATCACAGTTTTATATCTATTTACAAAAAACGATATTATTCTGTCATGATTTCGAAATTACAGAAAAGTGTATATCTTTGAAAACTGTCAAAGTTCTTACGTCCTTATTATAGATTACAGCCTTCTTGGTGAAACTTAAAGTTCTAGATACGATACAGCCATTTCCGATTTTATAATGCTTTGAGAAAAAAAATTCGTGTTCGAGAAAAAATCCGCATATATGTATACGTACATGTATATGAAAATATGTACGTATGAAACATGTACGTAAATATGTGTATGAAAAAGAGAGAGGGGAGAGAGGGGAGAGAGAGAGAAAGACAGAGAAAGACAGAGAAGTTTCTCATCGATTCGAGAAAGTTAGGCATATTCGCGTAGTTATTAAAGAAAAATCAATAGCTACGCATCCAACTCGAATCTCGACGAATTTTCCAACTCTGATAACGATGGCATCGTTGGTGAATACATGTCCGGCTAAGTGCATCATATGCAGTAACTAGAAGCGGAAACGATGGAGGGAGGAGAATGAGTATAGTGAGTTGAGGTAGGATAGATCCCGAAGAGGTAGGCGGGGACAAAGTGGAAACATAATTTGGCGTAGGTAACGCATAACTCCGGCGGTATCTGCCTGTCAGATAAGGCATGCCTCGCCGTATTCGGGTCGAGTTTGGATGCTGAATTCCCAGCTCTGTATGTCTCTGGAGAACGGAGGAGAGAGGGAGAGAAGAGGGATTGGGGATGGTCTTCCTCTTGCGCACTCTATCTTTATATGTACGTCGACCGCTTTCACCCTCGCTCTCTGCCAGCCGATTGTTCATGCCGGCGGCGTACCGAAGCGGGAACCATAAAATCATACGTAGGGTACACGTTCGTACGACGCGCGCGGAGTTTGATTAATTCGAGCCGGGCTTTAACTCGTCGTATCCGTTGAATTCGATAAGAAGCAGTTCCCTCGAATCCTAAAATTCACGAGCAGTTCTTCGACCGATCGATAACGCCGAGCGGCTTGAAAAGAATACAAAGTGCGTCTGATCATTCTTTGAAAGCGGGGAAAAAGAAGTTTTATTTTGTGCGGGAAGAACTAGTGCACACATGTGTGTGTGTATACATTAACAGGAAGATCTGAGATCGTACGAGAATCTCTTTGCTACGATGTACTTTATAAAGTAAATAATCAACGTTATTCGCAACGAACATCCCTCTTCTGTGTCTAACAAAAAGGGTAAATGAATGAAAGGGAAAGATGAACCGGAGAACGTTGACACTTGATATGTTTCTTTGCTGAACGTAAAGGGTTAGTGTACAATATACCTGAAGAGAGAAGCGATAGAGATAATCTGGCGGATAATGCATCGAATACTGATGCTGATGAACGGAATGATGATAATGCTGATGAAGATGTTGCTGTTGCTGCTGATGGTAATGATGATGCGGTAACGGCTGCTGTCCTTGCTGCTGAGATTGTAGTTGTTGCTGTTGCTGATGCTGATGCTGATAAGATAGCTGTTGGTGTTGCTCCTGCTTTTGGTGCTGATGATGATACCAGACATGATTGTATCCATCCATGTCACAACGATGTCACGAACAAAGTCTATCGCGCCGAACGTATCGCCGACATGACAGAAGAAAAAATGGTGCGCGCGCGGGAAACATATCAATCACCTGCCAATAGGCCGTCCGATCACTCGGTTCCGATAATTCTTCACGACTAGAAGAATCTTGACGTTTCGACAGATAACATCCGTTTTTCGTTTGCTATTGTTGTCGTTTCCCAAAATTGGAAATTAGAAATTTTCATTCCCGAAGGAGACGAATACTTCCCAGGAAGGATTTTAAGATAATTGGAGCTATTGCACACTTGAGATGATGAACATGAAGCAACTAACTCTCAATGAAAATGATGAAATTGTCGAGAGCCTTTGCTGGTGATCTTCTCCCCACTCCGTTCTTGACCCCCATGGACTGCTATCGCTCGCTTCCCTTAAACAGCGGCTTTTCCCTCTCTCTCTCTCTCTCTCTCTCTCTCTCTCTTTCTTTCTTTCTTTCTTCTCTTGCTTTTTCCTTTTGCCGTTGAACCGGTCAACCTTTGGCGTTTTACTTAAACGAGGGCTGAGAAGAGAGGGTTATCCCTGAGAAAAAGTGACATAGTGATCAGGAAGAAAAGGGGTCGTCACGATGGCGTCTCGCAAGCGGTTTCTTTATCTCTCCAACCTTGCTACTACTTCCTTCTTTTAAAGATACTATTTTATTTCGCTTTCGTTTTTTTCTTTTCTGTCGTCGAGCAAATAAAAATGTTGCGTTTCATTACTTAAAAAATTATTTGTCGATAATAATATCTAAAGTTTCATAATTTCTTTTTATTAAAAATTAATAAATCAAGTATAATACATGTATAATCTGTTATTAAGAGTAATACGCTTGAATGTGACATGTTAGACGATAATACGGTGAAAATATATAAAAATAATGAATATTCTACGAGTATGGAGTATAAACGTTTTCTTGATATTTACCCATTGAGTTTACATTTACGCAGAATTGCGATTTATTTGTTAGGTGAAATGAAAGCTTTCGTTGTTCAATACTACCATTGAAAATCTTTCTCTCAACAGGATACAGGTTGAATGCCGGGAAATTAAAATAATTACTTGCTATCGAATTAATTTAAACTTCAGTACACTCAATACACGCTTCTGATCTGGTAGTTTCAGCCTTTCTTGTTTGTTCGTTTTAATAATTAAAAGCTTTATAACATCGATCGATTTTTCCAAAAGTAAAATCTCTGTTAATTAAAAAGATAAACTAGCATATGTTTAATATTATTTAAAAACGCTGATCTTCTTGAAAGGAACAAAGTGGATGATCTTTTAAGAATAGTTTAACGTTTCCGCTTTTTCTTTTTTATTTGATGTAGTTCTACGTACAAACAGGTTATTCTAGAACGGTTGAATGCATCCCGCGGGAACCATTATCGGATGGGGAAGGGTGAGGAGAAAAGAGAAAATAGGGGTGGTAGATTTCGAATCGATCGACCCCGTTTGCCAAGTTCAAAGGGATAATAATCTAATAGTGCTCGATCCACGGCCTCCCGCAAATTTCCATAGTTAAGCTGACAAACAATGCGCGCGCTCATTGGAAAAACAATGGAACGCAAAAATTTACTTTGTCATGAATTTACTTGTATTGAAGTTTGGAAATTCTGTTTTCACAAAAAAAAGTAACCTTGACCGTTCGCGCATTCACGTAGAGACAATAAATACACATATTATACGAAATATTGTTGCGTAGATAGGTACCTATATTTTGGAAAAAAAAGAAAAGAAAAAAAGCAGAAAAAGATTTTATTTATCTAAAAGAAGGATTTACTACACAAAAGCAAAAGTATGTTAAAGTCGATAATGCGTTTGCAGCACTGGTACTCGTTTCGTCGTAGAACTCGTTCGATTTGCGGTCATTCGATGGCATTCGAAAGATGACGTCAACAAGCTCGACCTACTTTCGAAGCTTTCCCGCTTTTCTGCTTTCCCGCTCATCGATGTACGAATGGTACCATTTTTTTGAATAGCACTCTTTGCATTGCAACAATCCAATCGCTCTAACGCAATTTTAAATATACGCGCGAGGATTCCCGTTTTTCCATATCTCTTTCATTCTTTCTCAAAGATATTCATGAATGGGACTAGAGCTTCTTCTCGAAGGAAGGAAACAATCATTTCTTCGAAGGGAACGAAACGTGTTCGAAAGAAAGAAGGATGAAAGGAAGGAAAGAAGGAAGGAAGAAAAGAAGGAAGGAAAGCGAGTAGGGTAACTGGATGGATGAGTGAGTGGGTAGATGGAAACGAATGAGATAGAGAGAGAAAAAGAGCGAGGAACAGAAAGAGAGAGAGAGAGAGAGAGGGAGAGAGAGAGGGAGAGAGAGAGAGAGAGAGATAAAACTTCGCGCAAGGACAACTAAAAAATTGAAAACAAGAGAGCAAGGCACAAAAAGTATCAACGGGCAACCAGTCGAAGCGAAATGCTCGAACAACGTCGACATCGACTATGACAACTATGACTACGACGAAAAGAGTGGAGCTGAGCGAGGAGAATTTCAAACTCGCTGAATTGAAAATCGTCGACTAGGATGTTTTTGCGCTTCCAATCAGTGCGAGTCAAACGAGCCGCGCATTCGGTTTGGCATAAAGAGGGAGAGTGAACGTTGCTGCTCGATAAAACAAGCCCCTTTCTCCACGTATCTAGTCTATATATGTTATGTTTATAGGTATATGTGCACCTATATGTATACCATTGTACTATAGCATGCTGACCGCCCTGGAAATCAGAGAGCGCACATCATTCGAACACTGCGAAAGCGTCAAGGACTTTTCCGCTTCCTGATTTATCAGTTCACTACAGAGAGGTTAATTACGAGACTTCTCTTCTTTCTATACAATAGAATTTGATATATCGATTGACTAACAAATGTAGCATTATATATACATATAACAAATATAGCATTATATCGTGTATGTATGTAATCCACATACATATATATATGTACATAATGTAATGTACATACATACATGTATGTAATGTACATGATACAACTCGAATTGTATGGGATTCCTTTTAAATTTAGTTTTGCTTTTATTTTAATCTCTAAGAGCTTTTCAATGTTTAATGAATTTCGTAATATAGGTGGATTATTGATTTTTCAAATTTTTCTATATTCTTTATTTGCAAAAAATATAATAGAAAGAAATAGATTATACCTATCGAGAGCAACAGAAAGATTAAGATAAAAAAAAGTTCTTCTTAAGATGTCTCTACCGTTTAACGATTTCTCGTTCAGAAATAATTTCATAAAAGAAGATAACGTTCTCATCTTTTTCGTAAGAAAGAAAGGAAAACAACGACCGTTGACAATTTCTTTTTGTGGATTTTTTTTCGCGATGCCAAGTGTTGGTACTTAGCTGCTTCTCGCTTAATACCACTCGAGTTTTAAGAAGGCTCGATGTCATGCTGATAAGTTTTAAAATTGTTGGAAAGGGCATAAAGATCGAAGCACATCCTACCTGCAATCATAACTTCTCACGACGTCGTTTATATAACTACCACGTCAACGGTGATATTATTAGCTATCTTTTGTTTCGTCCATTTGGCTATTTTTTCCTCTCTCTCTCTTATCCTAACCTTCGACTTTCTCTTTTCCACGCTTCTCATCCTCTCTTTTCCGCCCTTTTTCTCGTTCGAGCTGACTTCATTTTTTTCCTCGTTTTTCCCGCGAATTAATTGAAGCTCGATTGAAAGTTTGCTTTGATGTGGCTCCTCTATAGAGAATGGGGGTAGTAGAAGAGGGGTGTCAAGCTTTCCGCTTTCACGATACTCGTAAAACAGCGGACTTTATTTCTTTCTTTTCTTTCATCACGGAAACAACCATTGTAAGGGCTTCGATATTTTTTAGAAAATGCCGGAACAAAGTAAGCGTATACAAATGTGCACGGAGAGAGAAAAAAGAATGTATAAAATGATTCTATACCGACCCTTTTGATGCATTAATAGTACGTTTTCATCTGACCTGTGAGTTTCACTTTTGAATGAATATGCATTTTCCATTCGGCAGTATTCCGAGTTAATCTCATTCTTTCTTTCTTCGTCTATATTCATCTATCTATCCCTCTTTCCACCTGACTCTCACGAATCAATTCGTCCATGTTTTTTATTTTTCAAATTTATGCATTCCGCTTTGCGCAATGGATATACACACACACACACTCATACATACATACATATATGTATGTATGTATGTATATATATATATATATATATATATATATATATATATATATACTAGGGCAATTAAAAATTCCGTGCTCATTGCGCGTGAGCGAATATATTGAATTATGCTGTTAATAAATTTTTTCTTATAAATAGCAGACAAAACTGAAAGAAAAAATAAAAACTGATTGAACTATTAGTATTTGTAATTCGACTTTCGAGATAAAATAATTAATATTTAATTTATTTCATTAATCGTGAAAAAGGAATGAATTGTATATAAAAAAAATTACGAATTACGCTTAATTGTAAAATCATTTTTTACGCTTAATCATAAATACATTCCTTAATTTCGTTTCCATCTTCTTTAACGTTTCTTTTTAAGTTAGAAATAATTTGATATTGAAATTAATTATATACAATCTTTACTGAGAAATAAGTGTGTTAGTATGTTGAGATGGTTATGACACATTTGCAGAAAAAATTCTTTGCAAAAGAACTATTTGTGTTCTCTCGTATACATGGAAACCGATTAGTTCCTTTTTTTCCTATTTGCTTTAAATAAACAGAAATAAGGATAATTGTTGGTACTGGCAATACGATATTAAAATTTTCTCCGAACTCTCTATTCTCAATTACTCTATATTCTTCCGTATATACTAGTATCTCGGTTCATCTTTCGTAGCTTTATTATCCTGCGTTCTAGTTATCGATATATTGTGCTTTAAAAATCACATTTACGATAAAGCTGAGAAAGTAGAGAATATTCTCCGAGAGATACTAGAATATTAGTAATCCAATATCATATTTCAAGCGGATATCCCGATAAACAACATAACTATACCTATTTTCGATGATACGTTTGCCGATTAAATAACGATTAAAATTTACGATTCCGTGTACGCACCAAGCGGAGAACATGACGTTAATCGTTAATAATTACCTATGTTGGATCAATATCGTCTACGTCATTATCAAAATTTCAATATCCGTTCGATAAACTGCATTCGCATTAATGTCATATACTTTCAAGTCGGACATATTGGATTCCTTCGAGACGACAAAATCGTTCAATTTATGTGATATGTAGGTATGTATATATATATGTAGAGTATAGAATATCGTCGTTGTCGTCGTCATTCCCCTTCTCAGCAACAGTTTCATCCGCACTTCGCTTGTTGTTACCACGGTAACGGTATCCAGCGAAAAAATAACTACGCCCTTTCTACAGGTATCTTTGTACACGTAAACCATTTGTTCGGCAGCCGAGTCGCACTGAGCAAGTACTCGCAATTAAGAGGAAAATCGGTTTTCGCAAACTGCTCAACTACGAAGTTGAGCGTCGTAAGAAACGCTGTGAAACGAGAACGGCGTTCCACTGGCATCATGGAAGTAGAAAGCGGTAATTCTTGCGCGGCCAATCAGAATCAAGCCGACGAATACGATATGGAAAAGACGAGGACGATAATAATAATAATATAATAATAATAATAAGAAGAAGAAGAACAACAATAATAATGATAACAATAATGATAATAATTATAAAAGCGGTACAATATTCATGATGTTCATTCGTCTCGAATCAGTGGAGGGGTATTATCGCTTTCCTCCTCTTGTTCTCTTTGCACGCAATCCGCTTATCATCTTTCACCAATTATCTATAAAATCTAATTCGAATTTGAAAGAGAATCATTGTACTATTTTGAAAACGAGCTCGCGATCAATCAAAAAGATTCCTCATAACGTTTCTCTGTAACATTTTAAGCTGCCGATTTGTGAATAGAGAAAAAAAGAAACGAAGAAAGAAAGAAGATAAAATCGTCGATTTGTTCCACCTGTTTCGACTGAACTAAAGGAACATATTTTTCGAATAGAGAAGAACAGGTTGGTTGATTGGCTGGCGGGCATATCTGACGATTCTTTTCAATCTTTCGTCGATTCGTCACTCACCAGGAAAGTAGGATCATAGGTAACAGAAGAAGGAAAATAAGAAAGATAAGAGTAAGAAGAGAATGTTGAAAAAAAGGAGAAGAGGGACAAGAATAAGACAAGCAAGAAAATTACACGGTAGACGCAAGATCATAGCGTCGGTAGTATCAGGATTCTTGCAATAACTTGCCTCCGCCCGGCACGTATCGCAAACAAACACCGACCGTATTGAGCGGAGGCGCGCCAAGTATTTTCCAATTACATCTTCCGTTAACGATTTTCCCGCCTATACCCTCGGCATGGCTTGCTTGTTCACTCGCTCGGCGCCATGCTACACCGAAAGACCATTTGCCATAGGGAATTTGTTACGCGCTTCGATCGACCGCGTTCCTCTTCTACAGTCGCGTATCAAATATTAATTAATTCGAAGCCATAGGAAATACGAGGCGTAGGTATACGGTTTCTAGCGTGATATCGTCGAGAGAAAGAGAAAGATAAACAGAGTGAGAAAGAGAGAGAGAGAGGAGAGAGAGAGAGGAGAGAGAGTTCGTCGTTTGTTATACGTCATGTTGGTTATCGTGAACAAGAATCGAAGTTCCCTTAAATTTTCCTAAATTTCACCAAACATATTGTCGAATGAAGTTTCAAAGTTTTCGCAACCAACCTTCCGGGAAATATTTCTTACAAGGGACGAGGAGATCGAAAAACGAATCGTTCTCCAACGGTTTTCCGTGACCCAGAAAGAAATGAAAAGAGATGGCAGGAAAGCATGACGGAAGGGAGACGGAAATAAAGAAGAGTTAAAGCGAACCAGTAACTCACGGATTTGCATTTTCGTTTCGTTCCAAAATTTAAATCTCCGTCATCGCGTTAGTGTCGACACGATAGCTTCGTTCGATGAAAGGAACAACGGAAGAAGGAGCCAGGAAGCATCAAGCACACGTGCTCTCGCAATGTCCCTTTAAAGTCCTCGTTTTCTCAACGTACTTCGATCACGTTTACGGTTCTACGCGAAGAAAAAAGAGAAAGAGAAAAAGAGAAGTATAGTACAACAGAAGGAACCGAAGCAAGTTCAGAGAAGGAAAAAAGGAAGAAAGTAAGAGAAAAAAAAAAAAATAGAAAAAAATATGAAAAGACAGGAACGTGGCTAGCAGCTGCCGGACACGAAGTTCGAGTCGAGTCGAGCTAACAATAAAATTCGGAAGAACGTGGAAGGAGAACGCGCGTGCCCATCATTTTTCACGGCCACCAAAGTAGGAGAGGAAAAAGAGAGAGAGAGAGAGAGAGAGAGAGAGAGAAAGAGAGAGAGAGAGAAAGAGAGAGAGAGAGAAGAATATGTGTTACGACCATTGGTCGAGGAAAAAGAAATTTTTCACGAGAACCGAAATAGATACAGCCGTCATTGGTCGAACGAACGAACGAAAGAGAGGAAGAAAGCATCGAATACGAGGGGGGTCCTTTTTCTCTCTTCGGATGCACCAGCGAACACACGAACACGTAGGAATAGTCGGTAGAGCTGGTGGACTCGCTGGGGGTCTTCTCTTACAATCCATGGGGGTCATCGAGAAAGGGGAGAGAAAGAGAGAGGAATTCTTTTGCTTAACGGGGTGGACGTGACACCAGTCTGTCCGGTTCTCACTGTGGGAAGATACGTTGTGGAAATCTACGATCGCACCCCTGAGGATTTTCAGGACCTGTCTCAACTCTCTACCTACCTCTTCCCCTCTTCCTTCTTTTCTCTTCTTTTACATAATTCTTTCCCCTCCCCTCTCCTTATCTTTCTCTCTGTCTATTGCGTGCATCTTTACGACCCCTGCGAAGCAACTCGATGAAGATGTCGTTAATGAGTTATTTAATCGGAATATTGCTCCCTTACTTCCGGCAAATTTACATATATGTTTTCTTTATTTCTTCGTTACTTATTTTCCAGCAATTTTCACTTCGTCATTCTTCACGAAAATTCCTTTTCGATTCGTGTTCAACGACTTAAGAAGTTATAAGCTCACGGGAATATTTTCCCGACGGTGGAAAAGGCATTAGTGTAGTTTGGCGTTCCAATTGGGAGTATTGTATCTAATGTGTTAATTAAATTGGCACGTATACCATAACGGTACAACGACTGTTAGGAGTAAGCTCGTTACAGTTAAGAACATCCCGGTAGGATCTAACCGGCAGTTTGTAACTATTCGCGAGAGATTCGGAAGGTAATATTATAGACGATTATTATTCCAATAATATCGTCACCAAGTCTCTCTTTCTTTGAACTATCGCAAAGAATATAACATACGTATATACGTGAACAATTAGAATTTAGGAGAATTAGTGTCGTTTTGAGCAAAAAACGAAATGCTGAGTATATAAAAGTTGTGAAAACAATCTTTGAAAACACAAATTATAAAAAAAAAAATGACAAAGAGAGAGAGAGAGAGAGAGAGAGAGAGAGAGAGAGAAAGAGAGAGAAACAAGCAAGCTCGAGTTTACCGAGTGGTAAATAACTCTGTAATGCTCGCACGGTAATGGGAAAGGTAACAGATGCGAACGTTAGCAATTTCACGACGAAACTATCGTGTCGCATAAAGGGGCTCGTAGGTGCGGGTGAGGCTTTCACTACGAGTTAGCCTGCAACCAATGGCATAAACTTACGATGGTACAAACGAGCGCGACACGCAAGCCGATCCTCCTATTCCAATGGGTATGTATGCGCTTACGTGTGATATTCCGCGCGTGAGAGACTAGAATCTCAACGACTTCTCGTAATTCTTATTTGCGCTGCTGTTGTAATACACGAGCATACAAAACGACCACACCAACGTTCTCTTTTCGTTGTGCCCACGATGACAATGCTACGACCATTCGTTTTTTTTTTTATCTGCGTACGCACATACGTAGATGTACATCTGTGTTAGAAATCGTGTAATGTTCGCAAAACACGAGCATTATTTTCCACTATGAGTGCCAAACGATTCCTCTTTCTACTTTCTCTCCAATCCATCCGTGAAGTACGTTCTAAATTGCAATAATGAGTGTGCATAATTATTCGAAATACGTCTCGAGAATGATACTCTTAAGATTATAAATATATAATCGTTTTATTCTCTTCTTAGATAATAATCGATGATGGACAGTAGTAGAAAAAGCATGGATATATCGTAACATTGAAAAATTTCGGTTCAGTTATTTTCACTGTTTACTTTATTTCACATTTTATTATTATTATTATTATCATCAAGGAGCACATTGCTTTTATTTATTATACAAAGAAAAGTTCTCCGGTAGAGTTCCCATTCGGATTTCGTCGATTCATAGCACGGTTGTTAGAAAGATAGCAGAGAATCGACTCCATACATTTTAATGTGATCGGCCAATTGCAATTTCAACATTTTTCTTTTCCTTCTTCGTCTTTTTGTTTATATTCTCTTATCTCTTTATCACTTTTCGTTATCTCTACTTTTTCTTTTCTTCCTTCTCTCTCTCTCTTCCTCTCTCTCTCTCTCTCTTTCTCTCTCTCTCTCTCTCTCTGTCTATCTATCTATCTATCTATCCCTCGTTAGCTCTTGTTTACAATCGAGAGTAGACCTTGGTACGATCGTATAAGCTTGCACTACCGTTGACTCTCGGGTATTACGTCGTAAACGTAATGAAGATGAGCCAACCTCTGGAACATGGAGCCTCATGTGAAAGGATACGTATAGTGGATATCGATAGAAGGCTAGTTCCACTTATCGAGTCTAGCGCGATGGCAAACCCAAACGATATCGTCGTACATCCATCGGAAGTAGCTTGGGTGATCGCGTTAATTAGTGATACGAAAAGAGGGTCCACTCACGAAATTTCGCTTAGGTCAAAATAATCGATAATATATGAATATGCTTTATAATATAAACCATCTATGTATGTATGACAATAAGATAAAAGTATGGGTAGAATCCTTTGATGTTCATTTAATAATTTCCATTCGACGTTCACGTTGAATCGATCAACTTTGCATACGTGATTATTGCGATTTGAATATATAAAATATATAAAATAGAATTATTAAAAGTAATAATCGTGCAGAATTGATAATGTTAGAAATCCTATTTTATTCAATTATTAATACAAAATCTGTTACATCCTGTTTCTACATACACATATATCGAGAAAGTTTTTATCTTAAAATTATAAGTAAATCATTAAAGTTCGAGAGAACAATGGATAAAAATGAGGCACTCAATATACACGAATATGCGTTGGACGCAAGCGTGTAGTGGTAAGATTAGAGGAAAATGTGATAGTCTATGAAAATGATAGAAACTATATCGTGAGAGAAAGCAAGAAAAAGAGAGAGGGAGAGAGAGAGAGAGAGAGAGAGGCAACTTAACGTTTAGTTTCGACCTCGTAACGTTCATAAAATACAGAAAGATTAAGAAAGAAAAGATTGTACTATTTGTTTCTGAAAGTGTCTACGTTTGCCAAAATGCTGACTAAGAGAAAGAGACTCGTTATGTTCACGATTTGTGGTCAAGGATTTTGGAAGAAGGTACTTATTCTTATCCTGAGTTCTCGTCCTTCTCCTTCGTTTACCCCGTCTCGTCCAGCACGCTCACGACTTAATACTTACCGCATTGGAGTACTCTAAATCACTGTCTCGAAAGGCACAATTTACAGTGGCTCGCGCTCGTCGATTTGACATCGACATTTCTCTTTTTCTCTCTCTATTTCTCTTTTTCTCTTCCTGTTTCATTCCTTTTTAATAATACGCGACACGAAAGCGAAATACGACGGTGACATGGAAAATACGATCACCTTTCGCTCGAGTCACCTTTGGAAAATAATATTTATCAGAATGAACGTGCAGATGTCTTTTGTTAAATAGAAAAAAAAAGAAAAGAAAAAAAAACATGTATTGTCAAACATGCACATTGCCACGTTCAAAATAATATTTTCCGTATTTCCCGTCGTTTATCTTTCTTTCTTTTTTCTTTTTTTCTTTCGAAGACATCTTCTTTATGAAAGATCGAGCTTCCTTTTCAAAAAGAAGATCGACTTTCTCCTGTCCTTACTCTTTTAAGGGAACAACGCCTTGAAATATAGCTCCCTTAATGGGTTGAATAGGAAGAAAGGAAAGATCGCAATCAAGTTTGGCCTCGTCGATTTTCTACGAGCGTTTCTTAAACTTGGCGACCATCGAGATTTCTAAGGATCCATTCGTCTTTGGATTTCTAAGTAATTAAGATGCTTTTCCGGAGAAAATAGAAGACGGTCCTTGCTGTAGATTTGGCAAAAGGGCGACGCTGCGAGTAATCACAGCACTCTTTCCTTCCTTTCCCTTTAGTTTCTATCTTTATTCCTTTTATCATTCTACTCTGTCCTCAATGCGTTTTCTTATCGGCAAAGATCTCATACATATTAATGGAGATCCAATCGATTTTAGTTCGATTTTTTAAGATATTTCGACGCGTAAGCTCTTTTACCGGCCGCAATGGTTATTATGGCATTAACGTAATGAAGTTAGCTATGGAGAACATCCGTCGAGAAGAATGAGATGAACGGATGGTGGAAGTGGAGTTAGAGAGAAAGAGAGAGGGGGTTAGGGAGAGAGGAAAGAGAAGCGGAAACGAACGAAGAAGTCGAAACGGGAATTGTTATTCATATCCAATGAATGATTGTTTTGTCTAACCTCTCGTAAATATTATAAAGACAATGTTGTAATGAATTTATTGTTAAATATCTTTAAATATTTAAATTTTACGATTAACAGCTAATTCGATGTATTATCTCTGACAGAACATACTATTTTCTCTCTACGGCAAACGTATTGACAATTATCGTAAGCAAAACGTATTACGGATTATATTATATTAAATTTAGATTTTTAGCGAATATACGATGCCTGAGGATACGCACGTTGATAACTTTTAATTAATTTGACGAGCATTATTTACTTTCTCTCTCTCTCTCTCTCTCTCTCTCTCTCTCTCTCTCCCTCTCTCTTTCTCTCTTTCTCCTACTCGACGGTTATCATCGAGGATCGATGGATCGACGATTTGTCGATTAAACGGACGATAAAATATCTGTATAATTTGGAGCTTCCGAGTATCTGCTTTGGAAAAGTAAACCAGTTTATTTGTTCGACCGACCGACATGTATCTTTTTTTTTGTTTGCTTCAGACATATTCCCATCGTAATAACGACCGATTGATGCTTTAATTAATGAAATCCACGAGACAGCGTCCATTTCGCGTAACGGAGGTCAGTATGGAGAACAAACAGTTTATTGTGAGAACGTGGCATATTCGATAACAATTATTCGGTCGATACGATCATCAAACCGTAGGACTTGACTGACACATTTGATGAATTTCTTGAGTCAATAAGTCAATATTACATAAGCATTATACAGCCGTCTTCATAAAGTCAATATTTGTTTGATCGGCCGATGGATCGATAAAAGAACAACTTTTATTAATATTAATCAATGAATTTTTATTTATATACAATAATAAATTATTATTATATTTATATATAATAATAATGTAGTAACAATAGTAATGTAGAATGTCTCTATGATAATCGTAAATAGAGAAGGTAAAAGGTATTTCTTCATTTCGATACTTCATAAATCTTTGCTCAAGAAAAAACGGCAAAGACGATGAATGTAGACGAAGTAAGAGTGCAGTTGCATTTGGATCGAACGAGAGGTTTCCTCTATTCCTATTAAAATCGAATACGAAGGTTTACATCCTTCCAAAGGACCAGAAGGAGCCCTTTGAGTAGAAAGTATAGAACCGTGAAGGGTTTCGTCAAAGGACTTTTTGTCATCATTTTTACGTCCATCGAGTCAAAGTATCCGGAAACGACGAGGGTAAAACGTTACGAGATACTGGAGAAGAAGGAAAAGGAGGAACGAGTACCAATTAGCGAATCGTACGATCTTATTTAATGGATTTGCCATAATCCGTTACGAAGGTTAAGAGACGAAAAAATTGAGAAAGAGACAGAAAAATAGAGGAACAGAAGGATGAGGGACTCGAGGGAGAAGAAGAAAGCAGGGTTGGACTCGAAGTACGTCACCTAATCTGACGGCACACTTTAATCCCTACTCACGAATATTCCATCACTAGGATTTGGGGTGGATCGTTTAAAAGCCGACGGTCTGCCATTTTAATGTAGATTCGGCCAGGCCGTTCGATGAAATTACAGTCAAGCTCGGTACGCTGCTCGCGATCAATGTCCATGTTTCCGATATCGAATGAGAAAATATTTTCAAAGCGTAATTCTCGAAAACCGAAGTAGAAGTTGGAATAGAGAGCGGTGAATACGTGTCGGTGAAAGAGCACGAGATAGATGGATGGATAGACGGATAGATATAGAAAGGAGGATAGAGTAGAAGTAATAGAGGAGGCTTTGAACTGGGTGTAGCGCGGCAGTTTGTCGCGTTTCCATGGGATTTTGCTGCCGCAATCGCATTAAATCCTACGAATCTTCGTCGAGGTATGTACAATGTAACGCGTATAACGTCATTTCGCGACATGAATTGCATGTCAAAGAAGCTTTGTAGTTGTTGAATACGATATGATTTAAGTTTTCCATTGGAGGACTCTACGTTAAACAATAGAGATCGTAAAAATTAATAACTGCTTTTGTTATTTTTCAGTCATTGAGTTTAGTTTCTGACGAGTAACGAGATCATAAAACATTTTATTTCTCCTTTTATTTTTCTTTCTACGTCAACAATAAGCAAACTCACCTGTGAATGGTTCCAAATTTTTGGCTTTGGGCTGGATCGCGCATTGTTGGACGTGCTCGTACTTCCGGAATTACTCAGAAGACTGCCAGATGACGCGTTAGATTTGATTGATGGCTTTTGGCTCTTTTGGATTTGCGTTGAGCTCGTTGTCGTGGCCGAACCGTTCCGCTGTTGCTGCTGCTGTTGTTGTTGTTGCTGTTGTTGTTGTTGCTGTTGTTGTTGCTGTTGCTGCTGTGCGGACGTTTGTTGTTGTTGCTGTTGCTGCTGTTGTTGCTGCTGCGTCTGTTGCATGATTTGCTGAATGAGCTCGAGCTGTTGTTTCGTAAGCCCATCGTTACTGGCACCCGGAGAAGACGCACTCTGCGAACAAAGACATGAAATATTTTGAAGAATTGCTATTAAGCTTATGCGTTTCATTCAAAAGGGCGTTAGACGTCCAATCGCGTCCCCTTCCTAGTCGATGAATATCGTGCGTGCTACAGAAGGAAAACCAGAGATCCTGTTTCGTCTCTTTTCACATATATATAGCTATTTTTTCTTCATGTATTGTACAGATGTATGTACACTTACATACGTAGAGCAACACTAACACCGTTATTCGCTTTCGGTTTTAGAGTTAAGCGAATTGGCTGGGAAAGCAGCTCTCGCCTTTATCCGAGCGATTCCAAGCGTTATTGGCAATTTTTCGTTGAAACCGAAGGGTTGCTCGTAACGCATCCATCGAAAATCCTCTTTCGCAGCGAACGAGCGAATCGCTTTTGTTCTTCTTTTTTGTTTTTTCTCATCGTTAACCATCGACTTTTCTTTTTTGACTTGTTATTTTTTCCCTCTTTAATGGCTTCTTAAGCGCTTTGGAAGTAACATCGGATTATCTGCCTCGATAATCCATCGATACCGACGAGCTCGTAAAAAGGTAGCGTTTGTTGTTCAAAATAAAAAAAAAATAAAACAAATAATTAGCATGAGTGACCTTGCGCTTTGATGGCATAGCGATCGGGCGTTACCTAGAATTCACGAGTACTCAGCGTAACAACACGGATTGGGTTACCGATTAAAATTGGATTTGTTAATTACTGCTGGGAGCGCGCGGTAGGCAGTTGCTACTATGCCTGATCCGGCTCATACCTTATTAAACCTTCATTTTGTAATTCCCACGTTGCCATTTGTCATCGTCGTAATCAGTGGCCACTCGTTTCCTGGACATGCCACTACTCGTACGTTTCCCCTCGGTCGTTATTTCCTATTCCCCTTCCTTCTCCCCAATTTCTCATTCTACCTCTTCTTTCCGCAGTTAAATTTTCAATCTTCACTCAAAAGAATTGCAGTGATATTGTTTCTTTCTGTTTTTCTTCGATACAGGTGAGAGTAGCAAAGATAAAAAGTTCAATGTTAAGGACTACGTCAACATGATTAACAAGAATCTAAGTGAGAATTAATGTTACATATTTACTCTTTTAAATATCCGTCGCTTCTAAAATTGAGACAACTTTTTATTGATTCTTTCGAAATATTATGCGCGAATTATATTTCCATGTAAGTTTATTATTTGGACTATTCATATTGATCCTTTCCGATCTATTTTCGATTATGCATTAGTGCAATGAGATCGTCGATGGAAATCACTGAATTTTATGCGTACGTTCTAACTACGTTTCTTTTTTAAAAGAACCAAAATTTCTCGCTAAAGCTAATTCGCACAAAATTTAATTAATCAGTCCGATTCCGAACGCTAACGTAGAAGCGATGAAAATTCGCGGCGATTTTATTAACATATAACGATTAAACATAAATCAATCAATTTGAAACGTGAATGTTCGACGATAAACAGGTGTTCCTTCTCTGTCTCCAATTAAAAAAGCGTATTTTCACTTCGACCTTGTTTTGTAACAATTATCGCTGATTATGCATTATTAATGACGAATCCATAATGAAATGTGGGAGAAGGCATATTCATTTTCGCGACTGGGAAACGAACGATGGAAATAAATTTTTGCCGTTTCCCCGATATAATCGAGCAGGCAGAAGTTGCGCTGGCTATTGGCCCGTGATAAAATAAAAACAAGACTAATTAATCGTTTGCGCAGATCGATCAGTGGATGTGAGCTAATTTGACGTAGTCCTTTAAACACACATAGCTCGTGGAGTAATTTCGAATTACCTATCCAAGAATTTTAACGTATGATTCGTAAGCGTTGAGAAAATTCTTCCACCGACAAACTTTCATGGAAAAATCGTGCATTTGTCAAAGAGGTGATCGCGTGTCTTTTTCTCTTCGTCTTCCTTCTCCTTATCCTCTTACCTCTCACGAAACTCGACGTAACCGCCGATGTCTCGCGCTATCTTTCGCGGGGGAAGACGAGTGTCTCTGACAAATCGTCATTTCCAGGAACAAAGTAGAAATGCCGGAGAATGGTTCTGTGTCTTTCCTCTCGTTTTTCTCCATCCTCTTTCGTCTTTCGTTTACCATCTCCGCAGGATCGAGTCTAGCCAAGCATTCGCTTTCCTCACACATCTTTCCTCATACACGCGAGAATCGCATTATTTTTCACCTAAGAATCTCCTCTCGCCTCGTGTGCTCTCTCGTCTATCATCTCAAACTCCCCCTGTCCCCTCGAACACGCTGGCATTCGGCTCTCTTTCTTCTCTTTCACTCCTGCTCCATCTTCGATCCACTTTTCTTACTCGTTGCGCTTTTCATACGAACCGCGCACACTGCTGGTACTTATTCTGACGTAAGCACAGCCGACGAAAGCGTATGCTTTTCTCTCATACAAAAAATTCCTCCCTTTCGTTCTCTATCCTGTCTATTGGCCGTTATCTTAGTTTTCTTACGTTAGTTTCCTTCTTAGTTAATACCACCCTCGCTATTTATCTTTGGTTTTAATACATACGAGTGTCTTAACCCTTTCGAGCGTGTTAATTAAATTAGCTCTTTCTGTTAGTATATCTATATATTGTACATTCATAAGAACGAAAAATTATACTTATAACGAGTATTAGGCAAAATTGTGAAAGAAAATCCGAATATACCCCTTCTTTTTTTTTCTTCCTCGTAACGGAATTTCTCTTGAGATAAGGGAAGAGTTTTTAATTTATCATCGCGTATGAAATTAATCGAAATCACGGTTATCTACACGAATGCGAAGAAAAATTGCGTTTTGCGAACGACTAAGTTACTTTTAAGTTAAGTCTTCTCTCTCTCTCTCTCTCTCTCTCTCTTTCTCTCTCTCTCTCTCTCTCTCTCTCTCTTTCTCTCTCTCTCTCTCTCTCTCTCTCTCTCTTTCTTTCTCTCTCTCTTTCTTTCTCTCTCTCTCTCTCTCTCTCTCTCTCTTTCTCTCTCTCTCTCTCTTTTTCTATCTCTCTTTCATACTTTTAATTCGGTTAGACACGTTGCGGTTGAGGTTATTAAGGTCGACGTTGGCTTATTACGAAGAAGGCAGGTGTTAAGATCTCCCTGCGCAGCACATATTTTCTAGGCTGTCCGTCAATTTTCATTTGAAAGTTTTTCCTTCTCTTGCTATTTCCATCTTCCGCATGGCGCCATTGCCGTCGTCTCACGATTTTTTCTTTCTTTCTTGTTTTCTACTACGACAACAACTGAGACGATAGGAAGGTTTTTTCTTTCTCCAAAGCTAACACTCTTCACCTTAACTTTTTCTACTTTGTACTTGATATACGTTCAAATTTCTCTTGACGTTGCCATTTTCTTTTCATTGCGTTACGCGCAACTCCTTATCACCTTGGTCACCCGTTATCTTATGCATCGCCATCGAAGTAATTCAGTCAGAATAATGAAAACAACTAGAAGAAAAACTTTTGCGCCCGTTTATATTTCGTTTCCTTCATGAGTCAATATTTTTTATCGAACACGTTATTTGGTAAATAAAATTCTCTGCTTTGATCGAGAAAGAAGTCGAAAAAATCTGAAATGTTTACATTCCCGTATGTCATACTTTTTTTTTTCAATGTTTACAATGTCAACACGATTTTATTTTAGTTTTTTAAATATTACGTTTGTAGGTTATTTATTGTGATTGGTAGTGGTTGTAACAAAAATATATGATCTTGGTTTGGTCTGACAGTTATATTTAAAAATAAAAAAAAACTTAAAATATACTTCTTATATGTATATATATCAGACTTTTTTCATTTTAGCTTTTTGATTCAATTCTATACTCTTCGATTTTCTATCTCTGAATAATTTACTCCTCTGTCCTTAAACGAAGATAATTCCTTTATTCGTATTTTCTTATTTTATATTCGTTATTCATTTACATAATTTTACATTCATTTACTCATCATTCTCCTAATATCCATTCTCAGAAGTTATCATCTTTTGTTGATAAAAAAAAATACGTGCGTGATCGCTACGTAAGAAGTGAAATTTGTATAATCGATTTAATTGTTCATTTTGTTTTTAACCCATTTGCATCATGCGTCTACTTAATGTGCCGTATTCAAAAATCAGCAATGTTCAATTGATAATAGGCCCGTATCACCGCGCTTAATCATTCGTAAGTGCAGTACATGACAGAATTATACTTTTTAAAACAGTTGATACATCGCAAGGAACAATAAGTAATCGTGGGCTCACGGATATATCCACGTTCGATGATAAAAGACAGTCGCAGCTCGCGGATATATCCGCGCTTGGTTGCAAATGGGTTAATATAAAAGGAATATTCAAATATTTTCTTAAAGATATTAGAAAGTATCAAATTCCTCTTGTTATTGTCATTCCCAGTTTGCCGAGAGAACACTTTGAATGATCAGACACCTTGAAAACTATGTTTGCCAATGTTTAGTCCTAGTTGTAGGACGTTTCGTTCTACAACATACAGTAACGTACAGTAACGTTCGTTGTTGTAATGTAAACGTTTGATCCAATGTATTTCAGTAGTAAAAGCAATTAGTCGATCAATAATGCGCATATAGCCTAAATGATTTGTGTCAAGTTTCAAGTGTCATCTATATATATGAAATTTAAATATCCTTTTTTTTCCCATTTTTCTTCTCGGTAAGTATATATGTGATACGATTCCTGACAATATTCTTTATTTTCAACTTTAAATTTAAGGCTCAGTAATATTTTTCGATAAGTTCTTCAATTTTGTTTACATTAAAATAATTTCCTTGACACATTCGTCTATGAATTATTTGTAAAAACATTGGTTTTAGAACTATCAATTTAAAGTCATCGTCGATTTCTTTGAAAAGTAAATCCTTTGATTTCGTCTTGTTATAAAAGATCTAAAACTTTATACAAATCACTGTCGTTACATTGTGCTCATTTTATATACGTTGTTAAACTATTTTCACATTCTTCAACAATCAAACAAAACAGCAAAGATTGACGATTCAACGCATCTACATGTATCATGTTCTTGGCTCAATAGTATATTCGAATTCTTTTAAGAGCAAAGTTCATCTGACCAGTCGTACTCATAAATCTCTTTTTTTTTCATTGTCAGAACAAACGCACGGTATTCAGTTACGATCTTGAATGATATTTTTAATAGATCTTAAATCTCTTCGAAGCTTTTATAATTGAAATAATCTCTAATTTATGGCGTCTACTACATAATGTAGGATTTAAGTGAGGATGCGTCGTAGTTTCAATATTAACAGATTTTATTTATAATATTATTAAAAAGAAAACTAAATTATATTACAGAAAAAGAAAAACGAAAGTACAAAGTTTTTTATATAAGTTCGCAACAGTTTCCTAACAATATCATCTTTTATCACACATCGGTTTCCTAAACACATTCCATCATTCTCACTCGCTCAATCCATGTCATTCACACTTGTATCTCAAAACAAATAGGTTGGTTCCTTTCTCTCCTTTTTTTTTAATAATGCACTAAGGTCTATCGCATATATCTTAGACTTCAAACATTTTATGCAATAATTCTTTTTCCACATCCACTCGATATAAATTAATTTTAATATAGATACTTCGTTCAATTATCGTTCAATAAAATGAACGAAGGTATTTCTCTGTTCTTCATCAAACATGAACTTTTTATTCGCCTTTAACAAATTAGATAAAGATCTCGTTATGAGTGAGTAATAAAGAATAAATCTTCTAAAGTATCTTCTTAATTCAAGAAAACTTCAACATACACTTATCATGTATTCGTTGGCTCAGGAAACTTTTTAATGGCTTCTGTTTTACCTTTAGATGAACGTAATTGTTCGTTTTCCATTATATATCCTAGAAATTCGACTTTATAATATAAGCTACAATGTTCCCAATTTATTCGTATTCCTGCCTCACTAAGCAGCATTCAAAATAATTTGAAGTTTTCTCAGATCATTTTCATATTCCATCGAAGATATTATTAGATTATCTAAATACATAAAAACTATTTTTTCGTAGATCAAGTCTTTAAAAACAGCGTTTATGTATTTCTGAAATACTTAAGGGTGAGTTACAAAGATCAAAGAGAATTCGTAAGAATTCATAATGTTCGTCCGGAATTATAATATTTTTGACTGCTTTTTCCCATTTGTACATGGAAGAATTTATCCTTGAAATTAAGAGTACTGAAACATATCGCGTTATGTAACAAATCTAATTGATCTTCTATGAATATAAATGATAGTGAATACCGGTTTTTAACGATCTTTTTATTATTAATTTTCTGTAATCAACGTATAGTTTCACGGAATTACTCTTTCTTTTACAAATACTATTGGATTTACGTAATTAAAAAGAGATGATTGTGGTATGTCTTTATTAATTCTTTCCTGTATCTATATGTTACAATGTCATGTTTGGATGGCGGATAATCGTCTAGTTGGCAACTAACTTAGTAAATGTACGCTTTATATTAAATACGATTGGTATTTTTACACCTTCTTTAGTTTTCATGGTTTTGTAATTCTCAATTAACACTCTGTTTAATATTCTCTTAATACTTGAGATTTGGTACAAGCCGAATAACCAATTTCATCATTTTATTTTTACGTATCAAATTTATTGAATCAATAGAACATGAAAATATTATCTCATGATTGATTAAAATAAATTTTATAAATCACCATTGGTCAGCGAATTAATCATTTCTATACAATATAATTTTTTAAAAATTAATAAAAGATCGTACCTAAAATGTTAATTCTCGTAATCGGCTTCATTTAAAAGAGAATATTTTTTCAAGAAAAGAACGTAGAAAGACGGAAGGAAAATCGCTGAGGAATTCAAGAGTTATATAAATGCAAAATAATGACTATAACCTTCGTTTCTCTCTCTCTATCTCTCTCTCTCTCATCCTCTTTTTCTCGAAAATCGTCGGGAGGTGTAGATCGATAAAAATCTAAAGTTTATCAAGAAAGAAGAAACAAAGTTTTGCGAAAGCGCCTTTGACGTTTCGTCCCTTCCAATTCTTTTTCTATTCAAAGAAAGGCAAAAGAGGCAAGTAGATAAAGAAGATTATAAATTTTTCTTTTTTTATCGGACACTTGCACTCGCACACTGACGAGCATAAACCAAAAAAAGAAATGACAAGGATAAAAAGAGGTAAACGACAAAGGGTTGGATATCACAGATCTAGTGAACAAAATTACTTAAATTAAATTTACGAGGCGTTCCCGTATAGAATGTCGTGACATGTCGAGACATATGATTACATTCGACCTAATCTAAGAGCCCTTTTACAAGAAATGATCAATCGTATCGATCGTTGTATCATCAATGTGTAAACTAAAAAGAGCAACTAATCTCATTGATTGCGCATTTCCCTTGTTTTTCATTTTATCGTGATGGTAGTGAAACACTTTCCGGTACGGTGTTTTGAAGCAAGACTGATAGTTGAAGGTTAATAGTTTCACCAACCGGTGGTCTAGTATCAGAGAGGGAAAATGGCATGATTGAAAGTAATGCCTCACCTCGAGTCGGTGCGACTACAATCTCAACAACTTGTTGCGATAGTGAGCAACTGCAAGCGACTGTTGACTAGTTCGTCAACTACAGTTGCCTTGTATGAAAGCGAAGTGACCGATTCTATGTTAAAATGTGTTTTACAAGTTGCATCGATCGATCGATCACTGCGGATTGATCTTCTCGTATGAAAGAGCTCTAATTGCAATATCATTGGAAACTTGTCGTTCGAAACTGATTCGTTGCAATTGAATATCGAACTTACAAGATGTTTATGCTTATTTAAAAACAGTTTCACTATTATCTATATTACTAAGAAAGCATTTTTTATATTAATTTTTATCAACTTGAATTTTGTACTATGGATGTTTCTACTTCTACAGAATCGTTATAATGAATAATTTTTTGCAATGATTATACATTCTATAATTCTTTATTATTTGTATATATTACTATATATTACTAAACGCCAGCTTACGGCTGTATGAAATAGCTGCTACGTCGTCTCAGGAACGAGGAGAATTTTAAAAACAAATTTTCTATTACGAACAACATGTTCGTGTCGTATGGTTTCCGGTAGGAGAAATACGAAAAGTCTGATAGGGTCTTGGGCCAGCTGCAAAACCGGTCGACCAAAACTTTCGTAGTTTTCGGATTTTACGGGTTGCTCCTATTCGCAAGGACTATCCGTATCGACCTTGGGTCAGCTACCAGAACGAAAACTTTACAAATTTTCGAAAAAGATCGTTAACTAGTTTTTAAATCGGATTTAACGTCTGAAAATATATCCTGTCGAACGTAGATTCACAGTAGAAAGTCTGTCTGATTTTATTTTCCTTTTTTCATCTCAAACTTATTCGTTCAATAACACGTTGGAATAATTTCAAGTATAATCGTCGTACCAAATTACGATATGAATAATCAATATTTTTATAAGGGATGAATATTGGGAATAGTAAAAATTGATAAAATACGAACGTAGCGATTCGTTTTGAGGGTTCCATTTAGTAATCCGCGAGCGTTTGTAGCAGCGAATGTCGAAAACGAGGCGATCGACGCCGCGTCGAATGAATGGAAAGCGTATCTAGAGCTTTCACGTGGAACGCTATAACGTAGAGCTTTGCTCTACGCATGAGATATGTTCGTATAGGCTAGTATAATAAAATATGAAAAATATAATAACCCGATTATGTTGTACAGAACGCTTCGTTGACTCAACGAATTGCAGAGAGGCTCGGCGTTATTGCAGTAACCAGATCAAACTCTACGTTTCATAAAAAAAAAAAAGAAGAGATAAAGGAATAAAGCATACGTATGTATGTACTATTATTACTACTACTACTACTACTCGCGCACGCACGTACGCATACATACACACAGACACATACATGTATACACACGTACGAGTACATATAAAATATGTATGTACGAACTTTTTCATTCGTTTGCAATAAAGTGGGGAGTACAATAGAAGAATTTTTTATAAAGAGAAAGTGATATTATCGACGTTGTAATATTTCGATTTTTTCGTATATGGCAGTCTTTTTTACAGTCAAGTCTACATTAAATAATTGGAAAAGTTTTAAGATCAGAAATAAGGAAGAAACACGAGACTCGCTGGTGCGATTACATTAGCCTTTCAACTATTTCGTATCTCTAGGAGTGATGCATACATAATTCCGTGACGACAAATGTGTATCCTAACGACACATCTCTCGAAAGCACTAGTCTGAAAGCATTAGTAGTGGCTCTGAGAATCGCTCGAGAGTTCGGCTATGGTTATAATCGGATAATTGGCTTATTTACTACTCTTGTTGCTATATGCACACAGCCTCACGTTACAGTGCTATATTGAATTCATTTATTGCTCGGTCTAATTAACGAGTACGTCAGCATATTTTTCTAATAAATTATATTGTCTAAGAATTTCCTCGTTAATTATAAAATCAATAATTAGAAATTACGAAGGAATTAAGAAAGAATTTCTAAGATTTTCGTTTTAATCCGAACTATGTATTCCGTATTTGTGCATTAGGCTATAGCGTAAGCTTCTCGTGCGAACACAACCAGATCATATATAGAGTGTTCCATTTTGATCAGATCATATCAATCGATGGACCAGTAACTAATGCCGAGAAGTGATTGAATGGACTTTATCTTTGTGACGTAGAGTGCTCTCCAATGACTATAATCATCAATTTTCACGTGATATAGGCTACGATCGTACGATCGAAATGGTATGAACAATCATGGTAAAGTTTCTTTAAAATAAATTCATGGAAAAGAAAAAGCTGGAAATGTATCCTACGGTGACCGATAGATTTGGTCAAACAGTATCAATTATTCGATCTCCCGGAATGATATCAATTATTCAACTTTGAATATTTTGTATTCTGACTGAATAAACCAAATACCGATTCTCGAATATTCCGTGCGGCAAGAAAATAGAAACGGAAAATATCGTGACACGGTCGACTTGCGAGAAAAGCTCTTCTCACGCGAAAGAGCATCAACGACGATATATTTTTGCGGTATATTTTTGCTCTCTACGAGTAATATCCGGTGCCAAGAAATCGCGATTTGTCCGTCCGAATGAAGAAAATCGTTTACCCAAACGGCACTCTTTGGCCAATCAGCTTGGATTCTATCTGCCCTTGCGATAACGCTCGAACATTAATATTTAGTACATTACTTCCAGAAAATTAAAGAATTATCTCTATGAAACGTTTCTTTAAATTCACCAGCTCGAACGATTCTCTAAATCATAGTCATCTCTTTCTCTCTCTCTCTCTCTCTCTCTCTCTCTCTCTCTCTCTCTCTCTCTCTCTCTCTCTCTCTTTCTTATTAACTTCAAGCAATCGCATCTGTGGCAGCGATAGCGTTTCCCAATATATTTACGAGAAATCGTAACTGGAATAGAGCTGCAAAAAAAAGGGAAAGAGAAAGAAAGAGAACGAAGAAGAAAGAAAATGCATTAGAAAATCGGATTCGAAGCTTCGTTCCTGACAACGACTAGCAGGTCTTTACTATTTTCATATACGGCATTGGAAAAGAGAAAAGTAATGGAGTAAGAGAAGAAAAATAAAAAAAAAGAATGTAGATGCTCTAGCATGAGGAAACGAAGACAAGGGAAGGAACGTAGTTGATGTGATATGCAAAAATATAACATATTACGCTAACATGAGCATTGGAACGACGCGTCTGACCCATCTACCGGATGATATTATATAATTTATAGAGCTATATTTCCTCCAACAGTTTAGTTATAGTTTGCTTGGATCAGGAGGATCGAACCATTCCATTTTCTCTCTTCGTTTCTCGTTTGTACGCGGACATCGAAGAGTTCCCACGGAATGGGGACGTGTTTTACGTGAATGCACGTGTCCAATCCCACATAGGCAGTAGAGTGGTGAAGGAGGTGAGGTGAGGAATGAATACAGGAGGGTTGCCGAGGATGCGACGCGCTCTATCTGCGGACTTTGTACGCGCCACGACCGAGAAAAGCCGCACATTCGGAGATTCCAATCTCCAATTAGCTGTATATCAAACGAACGCGTATCGAGTATGAGCCACACCCCAGTTTTTCTTCCTCTTTTTCCGCCATTTTTTCAAATAAAAAATATGCGGAAAGTCTCTCTCTCTCTCTCTCTCTCTTATTCTCTTCCTTTCTCTCTCTCTCTCTCTCTCTCTCTCTCTCTCTCTCTCTCTCTCCCTCTTTCTCTTTTTCTTTCTCTTTTTCTCTGTTTCTATCGCATACACACTCTCGCAGATATCGCGATGACGAAAATAGAGAACTACCACCCTTTCGCGTTTCGAACACGGTTGGCGCGTAACGCTCGTAATAAATACAACGAGAATATACAGGCTTTCGACGAAAGTCCGGCCGATTCCACGGCGAGAATACACATTACGCTTTTTTCTCTTCGATGGAAACACGAGATTTTTCGTTAGGAGAATAACGTTAAATAGCATTTTACATTCGGTTCTCGTTTCGCTCAGCTATTCGCGAACGAAGAGCAAACAAAACATAAATATCGTTTTATCGATCTATGCGCCAGTACTCGCAAGAGCAAGAGCTCGAGCGAGCGAACACGTTTCGTTTGCGTAAATAAACGAAAATTTTCGGATCTCCAATTAGCTCTTTTGCTAATCGACCGTGTATATACGGTACCTCTGACCCATATAGAAACTCTTATATGTATATATATACATATATATATGTGTGTGTGTGTGTGTGTGTGTTATATGTATATATATATATATATATATAAACACACACACAGATAGCGCACTAGTGCACTTGCATATTTTAATAAAAGTATCACGATACGTGCATTAAGTATGTGAGGAAAAACGAACAGTAGAGAATCGGACACTCACTATGAACTCATTTTTCATGCTAACCGTGACGCCGTGCACAATTATAATTTTAAGAATAGAAACACAAATCCAATAGAAACACAAGTCGCGAATAGAAATTAGTAGATAGATGAGTCAGCCAAGTATGAGAATGGCATTCTTGTTCGTTCGCTATACGAGCTCGTTTCGCTGATCTCCTAGTCCATCCAGATTTCGATCTCTAATTAGCTGTATATCAAACGAACGCGCGCACTCTCGATTCAGCCGCCGTCACCGGTTTCATATTTATGGATTCTACATAGGGTGTACAATTGTAATCGTATATTCTCTATATTTATAGATCTCTACGTTAAAGCTAACGTTTGCGTCGATATCTATATCTTTAATTTAAAGTATCTCAATGAAATTTTATAAATAATAAACGTAATAATATATGGATCGAATATATGTATGTAGATTGATTATAACAAACAAAGCACTCTGTATTTACGTAAACGGTTACATACATACATTATTAAAGAATATTAACATTATAATTAAAAATCTTTATATTTTCAATAAAGTTTTGAAGCGAATTGAGAGCGTGGTTTCGGGCGATCTCAATTCTTAGAACTTTTGCGTTTTCCTTTCGATAACTCTTGCTAGCTCTCTATATTTCTCTCTTACTCACGTATATATATATCTACGAGCGACAAGCTGACTGATATGTAACTCGTGCACACGTTGCAATCAGCGGAACGATGGATGGACGAATGGATAGAGCTGCAATATCGGAAGATCGACAGATGATTAATGATTTTCGAAGCCGAGTAAAACCATTTCTGCAACTACCTGGATATATACAATGACTAGTCGATATAAACTTATCTATATGTTCGATATATATTCGATATAGAATCTGACGTAGTAAAATTTCCAAATAAACTTCTTGAACTTTTATCATTTCTAAACATTTTATTAAGACATCGACTCTATCTGAAAACAAAAACAATCTACGTACGAATGTTTTCCGATCTTTTTCTTAAAATATATATTAACACACATATATCGTTTATATATGTTATTAGAAATCGTTGCTGCTTGTTACCATAGTATGGTTCTATTTCATCGTATCTACTCTATTACATCATCGGGTCCCTAGACATAAATTTATAAAAGAAAAGTTCGTCTTCGTCGAGAGGCATTTCCGTTTCCGCGAATTCTTTGATCAGCAGAACGAAAAGAGAGAGAAATAAATAGATAGGGAGGGAGAGAGAGAGAGAGAAAGAGAGAAAGTGGAAAAAAGAAGTGGAGAAGGAGACGGAGGGTTAAAGTCGAAGAAAAAGGACAAGGAGAAGAAGAAGAAGAAGAAGCTGCTAATAGAGAAGAGGATAGAAGACGCTTTCGCTTCGCCTTCCTTCTCGAAACGGCGAAGACTCGAAATTGGAAGGTGAAGCCTTCGAGTGGCTTAAGCTTGTCGACGGTTAACAAGTTTCCGTTGAGGGTCTCTTCTCGTCTCTCTTGTCGTTCGCTCTAGCAGGAACCTCCGGGGTAAATATACCAACTCAACGTACATGTTGTAGGAAATGGTTGTTCACGAGACGGTAAAACATACACTCGGCCTCGAAACGATACGCCTCGTATCCTCCCTCCACCCCCTCCCATCTCTATCTCCTTGCCGGAAGAACGCGCGTAAGCTCAGGATATTGTGTCCGTACAAGCGGTCCCTGTGCCTCTTATTCCCTCTCCCTTCTCAGTTTGTCTCTGACAATCGCGGTAGGTAACATCTTCTACGAGAAACAGCGGCCGGTAAGCTCGATAACCGGTAACCAGTTGGTATATGGAGCACTTTTGATTAAAGCTTCTCGTCGAGCACTTTGTCCGTTGGGATGCCAGAGAAACTCGATTAGTTTAGCTGCACGAAAGGGATACAAGACTTTTGCGGTGCTTCTCGCTCGTAGAGAAAACCGCTGTAAAGGGAAATTCTACCCTCCACCTAGCGCTTTCCTATACCCATCCATCGTCCCAATTCCTCTCCCACTCTTTCTCATCTCGATATATCCTGTTCTATAAGGGTAGCCTTCGGCGATATAGTCGCTGCGTTGAAGCTAGTACGTGCAAACTCGATTAGCTTTTTCGTGCGACGCGATATTAGCTCTCCGGATATCCTTTCGACTTTTTCAACTTTTACGAATCCCATTTTATTCTGCATAGGAAGATAACATGATTTTTCATCATTGATCTTTCATCATAAAATATTATCAACGAAATCTCTTCCATACGTTGTGTTTCGATTATTTCCATCGGTTAAATATCTAGTTCGTTATGATATTTCAGAAGCTTATAATAATGCTCTTATGGAGAAATCGTTATTATAGATACTTATATCTCATCGTTGGAAGCCACTGTTCCAGAAAGCATCGTCAATTGAATTTACTTAACTCAGGGGGAGAAAAAAACGACTACCTCTTAAGCATGGGCGCGGCGAAGAGTTTGAAGATTGAACGAAGGAGGATGAGAAGGAAGGAGGAAAAGAAATGCGCGCGGCAAATACATTGAACTAAAATCGCACGAGAATCTCGCAGTGGAATCGATAACACGTTCGAGTGGTGCTTCATATTGAAAAGCCCCGAGGATACGAATCTGGAGCACGAATTTCTTCCCTTTCACTCTCTCTCTCTCTCTCTCCCTCTCTCTCTCTCGCTCTCTCTCTCTCTCTCTTTCTCTCTCTATCTCACTCTTTTGCCCTCTCTCTTTCACTCCACCTCACTTTCTTTCTCTCTTTCTCTTTCTCTTCTGTGCGAGAGTTTGGTGAAATTTTTGTTCATCTCGAACGAATATTATTGTACATTCACGTCCTTTTCTTAGCACTTGCAATTCACTATTGGCTATTCTATTTCTATATGTTTTGTTTTTATTGTATCACGAAATGTATTTTTACTTCTTTTTTCTTTTTCCAAAGACAAAGAGAAAAGATTTCACAGACGGGACGAACCAAGAAAAATATAAAAGACATTCACGATTCAACTCTTTATGAGATTCTTCAAAACTCAATGATTATAGATACATAGAGGCAGTCGATATTGAGTAAAAAGTTAGCGAATTAACCTAGCAAAGTGATTAATCATAGTGAAATAAATCGATTATATTATCAGCGAATCTCGATTGACTATTTCGCTTATTACAATGTAATCAATCAAGTCATTATTTTTGAATATCAGTGATACTTCTTTTTTAATAACGATCCGATCGAGCAATTCTCGCACCGATATCTGTTATGCAGTCTATGGTAAAAAAATTCGTTCGATTATGATGAAATGTGGAAAAATAAAATCATAGGAGATGCATTGTTACTTTCCGAAATGAATATTATTGTAAATTTCCGTCGTCCCGTATCAGCTGAGACTCTCGAACGCTTATCTTTGCTTCTCTTTTATGGTCGACCTGAAGGAGAGATATTTCTTTCTTTTCAAGACCGATAAATCAAGGCGAACTGTCCGACATGTCGGTCATCAATAACGCTAGTGCTTAGCCTTTTTCCTCACGGCTCACTCGCGCTCGTGTACGTTGCTTTACGCTGGAATATCGAACGTTCTCTCGTAGCTGTGTTCACCACTTACACAGGCATACACGGACATAGCTGTCTCCACGCGTGCGCAACCTCGAAAAACTTGCCACGGCGTATGGTTTAATGGATCGGAACGACGATGTACCGAGTTGTACCGAGTTGCATCGACTCGTTTATTTTTCACAAGCGCCCTTCCACGATGAAGGAAGAAAAGAAAAAAAAAGAAAAGAAAAAAAAAGAAAAATAAAAATAAAAAGAGAAAATACCGAAAGTGATTCTCGCTGTAAATCAGAGTTAAAATTAGAATCTACTTTGTGATCTCGATATCTTTGGAAAAAAAAGAGAAAGGAAAGATTTTTGTATAAGCAAAAAATTAAATAAACAATAACAGATTTCTACATTTTATAAAAGTATAAAGCTAGAAGTATAAAGTTCTATAATTCTTTGCATTCCTGTTTTATCACTGCCTATTACGAGTGAATGATCTCATCGAGTATATCGTGATAGGATTTAAGACAAATGCAACATAAATTCCTTGTGTTTTAAATTCTATATTCACTCGTATTCCAATGACAAAATCATTAGATACACGCTTAGGTATAGGTGTAACCAAAATCACATATCACTCTGAAAGCACATATTCCTTTGATCCTTCCTGAATAAAATGTGTAGAAATAAAAATGACTGGAGTAGCCTAGCTAATGAAATAGCATCCCTTGGTGAATTGAATTTTATAGATCTCACTATGTTTTTATCATGAAGTGAAAGCACATACCGTACATTCCATCAATGATATGGCTGATCAAACGTTGAGCCTTTTTGTAATATAATAAAAATATTCTTCATGATTGACAATGCTCGAGAATCGTGAACGCGTTTAAACAATGGAAATCTAATAAGCATGAATTCGATTTGCAAAATGAATTCTCTGTCCGTACAATGAAAATAAAACGAGAATGATCGAATTCCTTTTACGAATGAGTGGGATAAAAACTTTTTTGAAAGACATGTTTAAAGATACTAGAATCTTGTGTGCATCTACAAGACGACAGTCAATGTTTCTATTCTTTTCTTCCATAAAAAGCCTTAATGATAATTAATCGATCGTATCTTAGAAAAAAATTCTTTCTTATCTCTATATCTTTTCTTTTTCTGAGTAACTCATTTCTTAGCAAGATAGAACCCCTCACCATTTCGCTTGTAAAGCCCCTACGGGAGTGGACGTCAATTTCCGTTCTCAGCCGATGATTCGTGGAATTCTGCAACTTCTACGCTTCGATGCTTATAGCTCGTGTTCTTCAATACGAAGGAATTTATAGAGAAACTCGATTTTCTTTTCGTATAATTCCACAAATTTGTTCCCTATATCCTTTTTAAGATTAATACACGTTTTGCCGTAATATAAGGTGGATTAAATAAAGAGGATTATCTCTAATAACAGTCGTTTTACAAATACTAGGAACATTGTTGGTCTTTTATAAACGAATACGAAAACGCAAAGGAGGATCGTCCAGTTGGAATTTTTTCTTCCAACTATTTAACGTAGATTCTCGTTTGTGATAAATGAATCTATTTATAAAGCTTTCTGGTCTTTACACCGTCAAATCGAAATGAGGCATATTTTTCTTTCTACGTTTTGACGATTATAGTAATGATCCTTCGTTTATATACACCAAAGTCGAATAAAAATACGGATCTGTCTTTTCCAGTAGAGTTCTTAAAAGAGATCATTACGCGGTAATACTCGTTAAGATCGCGGTATAGGAATAGAACAGAACACGATATATTCTTGGTCAAACGAAAACGAAGTTGTAGTCGCTTGGCAATTTCGCTTGGAAAATTGGATGAAATTCGAGGCGAAGGATTAATCGTTAGCGTACTCGGTGGAAACACAATTATACGATTCAAAGAAATCATTCATCTCGTTCTGTATAATGCTTTCCGACTGAATTCGAGTATGCGTGATCCTCCCGATATTCCAAATGAGTTAAAACACAAATGAGATTCCGAAATTACTCATCTCTGAGGAATTTCCGGATATAAAATTTGGTGCCGTGAAATTCTTGAAAAGAAGGATCTCATTTCGAAAGATCGCACAAACTTTTTTACTCTACTTGGCTCGTTTATCGTAATTCAAAAAGTTTCGAGTTACTTTCGAAATGAAGAACTTCCAGACGGATACTTCCGGCGCAATAGTCTAAACAAGATAAAGACAAAGTAACGAGCAACCTTTCGTTACTAGAATTCTTTCGTTTGTCCACGGATTAACAACATCGAAGCGAAACCTCGAAGATTCGAAATCGTGAGACGAATTAAAGGGCTTGATCTAATTAGATCGATCGAAGAAACCTTCCGTTATCTCGACAACTCCCAGTTGTCCCATTCCATTTTTCTTCCATCTTGCTTAATCGATCTACACGAACACCGATCTGTGCTTTCGTAATTGAGAATAAAAGATATCGACGAGTTTGATAAGAAATATAAGAGACAAAAGAAAAAAATTTTTAATAATTAAGCTTGAATACTTGACTAGTTCTTAAATACTCGATTTTGATTCGTCGATATATTTGTCTGTCATATTCCTGTGAACGATAGTTCGAATGAAAAACGAGGAGAAAGAAAGAGAGATGAAGAAAAAAAAAACATTCCTAAACTTCGAACCAAGTCGAACGTAATTTGCAAAGTTGAAAATATTCCTAGAGGATCGGAACTCCATCCAGAGACTCTTTTTGATCTCGATCAAGATTCTCCGAAGGCAAAGAGACGTGCAAGTATATATACACATACGTTTATGAGATCGTAAATGTGCACGAGTACATAAACATACGACATGTATATGATTAATTCAAGTTAGTAAATACAAGCGAGCGAGAACGTACGCAAGTAAAAGAAATTCAAGATAAAAAAAAAGAACGCTAAATACTTCCATATTGTTTTTTAAGATAATGATTTGATTGCAGCATACGATTCCTTTTACATTTTTCATTCTTGCAACAAGTAGTAAATCTCAATAAAAAACAAATTTTTAACTTTGGATTTCAAGATCAAGGTCAATTTTGCGTCAATTTTTTTAAACATATTTTCGTTAATCGTTAGAATAATTTGTAAGAGCCATGTCATAAAACTTTTTAAAGTTAGATTTGTGTT
Organism: Vespa crabro; assembly: GCF_910589235.1. Lineage (NCBI taxonomy): Eukaryota > Metazoa > Arthropoda > Insecta > Hymenoptera > Vespidae > Vespa > Vespa crabro. Next base: position 15,762,589 of record NC_060956.1, on the reverse strand, counting down.
CCGTCCTTAGGATCCTTCTGATCTAACTTTTAATCTTACAGTGGTAAGAAGATAATTCCAGTGCACTTCGAATGCCTCTTTGAAACAGCAATTAGGATTGCTTAGAATTACGTAAGAGAAGTGCACTCAGTGGATGCATTGACAATGATTACATTGTTGTCTCTCTCTCTCTCTCTCTCTCTCTCTCTCTCTCTCTCTCTCTCTCTCTCTCTCTCTCTCTTTCCCTCTTGTAAGTATATGTATATATTTGCACATTCTTTCTTTCTCTTTTTCTTTTCAAAGATCTCTCTATCAAAATGAGTTCGCAAATTCTAATAAACGTACGAATGTTCGTTTCTTTATTCGAGCATTTAAAGCGCAATTGAGAAAAAAGGAAAAAAAGAAAAAATTGAATTTTTCGTAGTAAGATGTCTGAGAAGGAACTATCTTATGAGAGAAAACATTATGAAAATTTTTCTTCGTCTAAGATCCCATGCGGTTGTACGACAAAAACAGTAATTTTCCAAGGTGATAATCATAACTTGCAGATGCAACTTCTTATGGCACGATTCGAACTCGGTTCGGATCTGGGAGACACATCTTTTGATGTCGAATCACTTCTTTTTACTCTATTCCTTCTCCTCGCCATCTACTCTTCTTTAACGGACCATCTGAGAAAATCCCGTCAACGGAGAATGTTTGACACCTTCCCGTTCTTTATTCCGATTCCATCCTTCCCTCTTTGCGATTTTGAATTCGACGCTAAAGTTTTTTCGCACCCTTCGTCTTAGAAATTTGCATTTTGACACGTCGAGAAAATTGTACCTGTCAATCGACCGAACATATCGTTGATTCTCTTCTTCTTCTTTCTTACTGCTCTCTGTCCTTGTCTATCTATCTGTCTCTCTCTCTCTCTCTCTCTCTCTTTCTCTCTCTCTCTTTCTCTCTCTCTTTCTTTTTATCTTTTTTCCTTTTTCTCTAATTTTACTTAAAACTTTATTTTTTTATTTCTGTTTCCTCACGGCAAATTCGATATTTAGTATAATCTTCTAAGAAAATTGAAAGACGATGTTGGATCAAGGATTGTCGAAATATTATGAAGTAGAGAGGAACCGTTTTCTTGAAACAATTCGTACATATTCGGTCGAATGAAACGAGCTCGAAATGTAATTGCAGGACGGCGTACTCGTTTAAAGCGAGAGACAATAGGATTCATTTAATCAGATTAGCATGGGGCTTTCTCCTTTTCTTAAGTAGGATCGTCTTTCTGAACAAAGGTGAGAGGAATTATAATAACGAATACTTTCCTTTCTTATGAATGAACTTCGCCAAACGATCATAACATTCTTCTAAGTCACATATCGTCTCAAAGACATTTTTAATTAATAGTTCCTTGCTATCTCCGGCCTCCGATCGGTTCTCTTGTGGACGTGGACTCGTTAGTCTCATCATAGAAACGAACGAGAGATCGATCTATCCCTCTTTCTCTTCGCTAAGTATAAGAACGCTATAAATTGGGTTCATCCGTTCGTACCAACGATAAGAAAGAACGGTACGCGCGCGTTCACGGCGATCGATGAAATATCATAAATCAAGGCCGCTTCTGAAAAGTTTTCCTAGTCGGTCGCGTCGTTTCTTGTTCACGTTACCCTGCTTTCCTTTTTTTCTCTCTTACATCGCCACCCCGCCCGTCATCAACTTTTCCTCTTTTCGCGTCTCATTTTCATTACGAAGTTCCCGGTCATCAAATTTTATTAGACCCCACTTCAGTATACTGCCTTACTTCTAACTCAATATCGTAGATTCCGAGTCTCGGTTTAACTATTCTCTCTCTCTCTCCCTCTCTCTCTCTCTCTCTCTCTCTCTCTTTCTCTCTCTCTCTCTCTCTCTTTCTCTCTTTTTCTGTCTCTCTCATGAGTCGTCCCATTCTCTTATATCTACTTCCACACACTCATTCGCACCCCTTCACCGTAGTTTCTTTCTCGTCGATCTTTGCCTTCCCTTCCCCTGTGTAAGTGCACAACTTTGAAAGCAGCGATAATTCCGTGCTCCATGAAACCAAGAACAAATTTCCAGCAGGGCCGATGGTAGATGGAGAGGCTAAAAGGAGGAGAGAAAGACAAAGAGGACTGCCAGTGGCATACCTTCGCTGGTACCTACCACTACTCTTCTCTTCTTTTGCTCCTCCTCCTCCTCCTCCTCCTCCTCCTCCTCCTTCTCCTCCTCCTCCTTCTCCTTCTCCTCCTCCTTGTCGGTCCGGTTTTTTTCGTACATTCTTTTATCGCCAGACGATAGCTCGCAGTTTAATTAGGTATAGTACAAGTTTGCTGCTTACGTTTTAGCCAGTAAAGTCCGATAAGTAAGCAGTCAGGCTTCGCCAATAATCGAAGTTCAAAGGTGGAAGCGAATACCTAGAGTTCTCCTCCAAATCGGCTCGAAAAACACGAGTATTTCTACTCGAGGGATTAACGGTTGTGTGTTTCCAATTATCTGTACACTACCAATCCTATTATCCTTAGCTTGTAAAAAGAATTAACGACTCTTTTCTTACCGTGATACTTGGGCTCCATATGTTTCATTGTCAGTGGAATAAAACGTAGACCGATTAATTGAGCTTGCTAGAGATACATACGTCACTCTTTACGATCGATGCACGCAAAATTGATAACGTCTTATTTCCGGCTCCTAATGCGTACTACTCGACGATCCCGAGAAGGCACCTAATCCTCTTTCACATTGACGAATTGATCCACGCTGGATTCTCTCGGTAAATCCTTAAATCTATCCTGAGCGAAAGCAATATCGAGAAGCAATTCCGAGGAAATCGCAACTAGGTCTACGTGTTCGTAGATAAGTAGTGACGATCTAAATCGAGACAATGTTCTATCGTTTCTTCGTCTAACGAAGCATCAATCCAACGGAAAAAGTTTATTGCGTAGAAATTTATTTATACGAGTCATCCTCGGATCTTTGTGTTTCAATGTTAATCGTTATATATAGCTGTCGAGAAAAAACAAAATAGAAGAGAGATCGTGTTATATATAAAGGACACGTACCTTTTGTTGCTGGTTCGTTGGCTCGGTGGCTAAGAGTTGTTTCAAAGCAGTATGCCCGTGTCCATTCGACGTCGACGTAGTGCCAGGCGTACTCGGAGTGCTAGGATTAGAACCGGGTGTGTTTGGTGTATGAGGCCCCGTCGTCGGACTACTGGGATTGACACTTTCGTTTCCCTTACAACCGGCATGATGATTCTCTCTATGCCTCCTTAGACTCCTCGCATCGCAATAGGATTTTCCACAGCCTTCGGCCTGGCACTCGAATGGCTTTTTGTTCCGATGCGTCAGCCTGTGACCGTTCCTGAAGAAAATTGAACAATCGACCGATTTTTTTTAATTTAATTTATATTATTTAGTTTAATCTATTAAAATAAATAAAATCAATTAGTGTTTTTTTAAGAAATACTTTTTATCAAACCTTATCAAATGCGAAAGGGACAATTGTCGGGGAGAAAAAAGGGTACACGATAAAGTTCTAGCCGCTTTGCGATCGTTCAAAACGAGATAACTCTGGTAATGTTCGAAGAAAGAGAGAAAGAGAGAGAAAGAGAGAAAAAGAGAGAGAGAGAGAGAGAGAGTAAATGAGGCAATGGACGATTCGATTATACGGCTATCCTCATTACCGATCTACTTTATCTCATTGTCGGATAAGCTTGGTATTGGTATGTGTGTAGGTGAAGCATTATGCGGGAATCGCGCTTTATCGGCACGAAGCATCTTGAGTGCTTTTGCAATGTGTAACTTCTACGAATACTTGCATCAAGCGATGGGCCCTATCCGGTCAGTTTCTTTTACAAGAACAACGGACCGGCGAAACGCGCATAGTTAACATGCTCATGGAATCAGTCCTCCTAGAATATCCTTTTAGGTCGCCTTCAGGATGCTGGTAAAGTCAAAAGCCAATGTTTGAGTCAATGATCGCAGAACGGAATTAAAAAGTAAAAGAAGGAATAAATCGAAAAAAAGAGATATAAAAAGAGATTTCGAGGAAGCAACAAGTAGCTATACAATCGTGTTCTTTCGAGAGAATACAATCCAAGATAGATATTTTCAATGATGTAAGAAAAATATTTTCGACGATCCAAGAAAAATATCAACGATCTTTCGATCTTCCTTTTTTCGTGAATTTCTCGTCATAATTATATTACTCCTATGATAATTTATGTGATGAAAACAACGTTATTAAGTACTGATGTTCTCTATAGGACATACTAGAGATCAGAGATTAAAGATAGATAAAACACGAGACAATCCTGAATCTTCCTTTGCAATAATATACGTCTTTTCTTTCTTCCGAATCATTCCCCTTCCCCTTACAGAGAAAATGTAATTTCGAAGTTACATTGTTCATCGATACTAATAAAGAAAAAAGAAAAGAAACAGGAAAAAGAATGTTCCTTTCTTATTCCATTTGGTTAGCCACTTGGTTAGCCATTTGGTGATTTATACATAGACGAAATCGGACTGAGTCTTTCCGGTTTTCTGAAAGTTTAACGAGTTCGGAAGGAGTGCGCACCAATCTTTGGCTTCTTCTTTACGAAAGAGAGCTGACACGAGAAAATCTCTTGGACAAGGGTGGACTCGAGCGTAGAAATATCAGTCCCGGTAAATTTTCTAAATGTCGTCGCGGAGCACTCCTCTATCTAGTCAAGTTTTATAGCCTATCGATGGTACGAATGGATTCCTTTAAACTCTCTCTCTCTCTCTCATTCTCTCTCTCTCTCTCTCTCTCTTTCCCTCTTGCTTTTGTTTTTTTCTCATCCACCTTCATCTTCTTTCCTTCCTTTTGAAAGTTCAAACTAAACGCAGCGAGTTTTCATTCGTAAAAGTTAATTTGCTCAACTTTTCATAAGTATGTAGCTATAGGTATTTATTACCAACCAGACTCATCTCGATTTATTTCACTATCATACTTCTCTCTATGAATATATACGAACCTATATATATATATATATATATATATATATATATATATATATATATATATATATATATATATTACATATATTCATATATATATACATATATGAAGAACTTTTCTGCGGCTTGGAAACTTTGAAAACTGAATCCAGCGTTGATTTATAAAATTCAAAAAGAAGCTAAGAGATTCCTTTTATTTCGAGAAAACGATAGAGGCTAACGAAGGGGCTGCCATCTTCTTCTTTTTTCACTCTCAACGTCCCTCCATTGTTTTTCCTCTCGCCAGACACGACAGAGTAGAGCGTTCTTAATGCAAGTGGAAGGAAGGAAGGTAAAAGAGAGGTAGAGAAGGAGGCGTGCGAACAAAGGGAATATCGAAAGCACCGAGGTGGGAAAGCAAGTCTTCGTTCGTAAGACGGCCGAAGGAGAAATTCCGAGCGGACGAAGACTCGGTAAAGGGATAGTGAAAAGGGGAGTGAAAGGGGGGAAAGTAATTCTGTCCTCGCCATTCCTCGTCGTTTCTCAGGGTTTCTCCCTTCTCCACCCACTCTTTTTCCCATAGCCCAACGTTGTTGCAAATCCTTTCGGACGAAGAAACGCGGCTACCTTCTAACAGTAATATACCTTACGCTTCGAAGAAAAGCTCAGTAAGAGAATACCTCTTGAGGTATAAGCGCTTCCTCCCTTCGGTTTTCTTCTCCCTTTCCTCTTACTTCTCTTCCACAATCTACCACTGTCCGTTATTTCACGTACTCTATCAGACCCCTCAGAACGTGTCCCTCAGAGCAATGAAAGAGAACTATGTTGATTTAGTTCGATAACAAAGATACGTCGGGAATGTTACAATGATGTTACAGTTTTTGTCGAAGACAAGCGTTACTTTCAAGACCGTAAAAGATGAAAAACCGTGAACAAATTTTTTTTCTTTCAGCTTTAGAAAAGATTCTGCTTTCAAGAACGTTCTTCGTTATTTTTCTCTCAAATGGGAAGATTTTAGTTTTAGAGAAACTTACAATTAGTTAGAGTATGGATAGATAGCCCTCCGATTTTTCTAACGAAGATACTAGCTTTCTATGTCTTTACTAATTTTTTAAAAATAAAGCTCTGCTTTAGTCATAAAATTCAATGCACTCAAAGGCAGATTTTCAAAAAACTGAATGGAAATTCCCAGAAAATGAAACGTTCTTCAAACGTTCGACTTCTGAATTAATTGAACGTTCATTACTGGAAGTTTCAACGGTTTAAAGATGGACCTCATGCAATGGCATCTACGCTTCGAAATTTCTCACATAAGTGGGAACATTTAGTGAGTATTTTTTGTTTGAAGGGTTTGTGACCTCAACGATAGATATGAACAAAATATGAACTACAAGTGCAACAAGAGAATACTATGTCCACCATGCGCCCATTATATCGATGTATAAGCTTGTGTAAATTATAGCCGTCCCACGCGTATGAAACACTTTGTCCGGAACTTCTGTACACGAGCTTGATCTCGAAGGCCATCAATCAGATAAATCACGATTTGACTTTTATCAATCGGGGTTCGATTCGTTAAAATGATCTTATCGTGATAATAGTCAGCAAATTGTTCGTTAAATTATCACAACCTTCCTTCAACTTGAATCTGCTTGGCCGATGATCAAATATATTGGCTATTTTGTTCAATAATTCATATATCGGGAGATTTAAATAATCCTGCTTCGAGTTTAATCACTTGAAAGCATCGTCTTTCTAATTTAAAGCCGATCAAGACTTTCATAAAATTCTTATTTAAATCGTATGTGCATTGAAGTAATTTAACTTGTTGTCTCCATTTTATAAACAAATCGTCGTCATCTTGGAAGTCACTTAAAAGGTTGCCAATGTTATTGTTGATACTAACGCTCGAACAGGTATTTTATCTTTTATTAACTGACTTAGTTATTATTTATAAATATAATATAATTATTCGATCTTTCTCGGAATTAAAATCTTAACAAGTTCTCATTTCTTATTCCAGTAAAAGCTTCTCCCTTTTAAGCACCGGCTTCACTCACGAACGTTCTCTCCCGAGTTCTTCTCATCTGCCATCTTGTACATCTCAGGACCACTCATTTCTCATATATACTTGATTCAACAAGTCCGATACACAGTCCCGTATACGTCAGTCCCTCCTTCAATAATCGGTTTATCAAGTCTAACTTCACTCGTGCTCGAATTGAAACTCAAGAAATGCTATAAATTCGACTAGCGTATAACTGAACGATTCTCTTACTGATCCCATTACGTCGGCCAGTCCCTCGTGAGCTATATAATGTGGATCGATACAAACTTCGATCACTCACTTTATTGACGGAAAACAGTTATGGTTGTCCATTGGATTAATACTTGTCCAAAGAAGAAACTATCAGAGCTTAAAAACATGTCGAATATAGTCCAATTAGCGTTAATTAACGCGTACCTATATACGTGCTTCCCGTGATATATTCTTTTTCGAACACGAATGATAATATCTGTTATTTCGTAATATCCGCAATTATAAACATTGCTTAATAAGCTTTATAAAAAGTTATTATGTTCCGATAAACAAGCAATGATCTTCGATTTCTTCGAACGATTATAATTTGTGCGGATTAATTGTTTGAAACTAGTTATTTTATGTTTGTTTACAAAATTGATCTGTATTAGTCACGTTCCGGTCAATGTCAGTTTCCTCATTGTTCCCGACAACATGATAGCCTACGCAGCGTTATTAAGACGAAGAGTTAGTCGTGATTGCGAATTACGGCCAACCAAAGCACGACGATTTTCATGATCAGCTGATACTTATCGATATAAGGTACAATTCGACGTGTGTATTGGACATGCTTCATATTAACCCGAAGGTCAAATCTCGAATAGCTACCGAGCTTAGCGAAATTAGATCAATAATCGATTCGAGTACGCACAATTTTAAGATAGAAATTAACCTGAAGTATAATCTTATACTTCGTTATTATTATTTTTCGTTATAATTCGTTCATTATTTTAAGACGTTTATCGTTCACGGAGAAGGAAGTATTGAGAGTAACCTTGAATGATTTATTTACGGAACTGGATAATTAGGCCGAGTAATTCGCTTTAAATAATTCCATCTTGCTAGTACGCAAGAATACCGATGAAATTCAACTGTGCATAAACTTTCAAGAACACAACAAAATCACGATTAATCACTGAGAGTATCGAAGAGCATTCGAAAATTTTTGGAAGAAGTGGTTTTGTTAGCCCATTTGCAATTTAAGTTCAATAAATGTTCGTTCTTGTTTTCAGAGATTCCGTATTTAGACTATTCGATCGATGAGAAGAAAATACGGTCGAATGGAGAATATAATGAATCTATAATTAACTTCCCGATCCCATACATAGCCCATTAGATGCATTAATTAGTTGGTTTTGTTGGAGCTTTTTTCGACGATTCGTGAAGAAGTTTTCGATGACTATAAAACATTTGTACGATTCGCTTAAAAATCTCGAATTTAGCTTCGAAGAGAACGAATATGTGATCATTAACATCTTGAAGAAACGCTTGAAGACGCAACCTGTGTTGTCGATTTACTTTTCGAGTTTAGAAATCCATTGCGACACCAACTCAAGCTGATTCGAAGTGATTCTGATGCAAAAGCAAAAAGATGGTAAGTTTCGACCTATCTTTTATTTCAGCCGAAGGACACCTGCGGAATCAAAAGTATCAAAACCTTCGAATTGGAATATTTTACAGTGGTTTTTGCTAAAGAGCGTTTTCATGTATATACTTATTTGGTATCCTGTTCAGCATAATTACAGATCGTGACAGTTTTAGGTTAACATTGAGTAAACAGACTGTAAATCTCTGTATCTGCAACTGTACGATCATTAGGTGAAACAACATCTATGAACTCGAATGCGCACTCAATCATTAAGCACTTTAATTCTGGAAGCAAATACTTTCGAGGAGACCTTAAAACACGATCAAAATCATGTAATAAATGAAATAAGAAGCAAGTTGAAAGAAAAAGAGAATAAGTTTCTCGACTTGATTAATGACCTAGTCTATTGATTGATTAAAAACAGCAAATTTTTGTTTTAGGGTTTGTAAAGACCAATATGATTCAGATCTGTCACGATAATCTTGGTCATTTGTCAATGTTGATAAAGTCGTACAGAATATTACTCTACTGTATTAGTTTCCAAAAATTCGTGATAAAACAAAACTTTATGTCTCAAACATATTAAGTTTTCTCTAGTGAGTAGTAAAAAGAAGGAATATTGAATAGCATCTCGAGTGGCTATGTCCCATTTCATACACACAGGTCATAGTGGTCCGTTGAAAAAAATCAAAACAAATTGTAAATACGTATTCTTAACGATCAATGCTTTTTCGAAATACATTAGATTGTACGGATGTACAAACTATAAAATAGAATTATTTCGGCAGAACTATTTCTGTGTTTATAGACATCCGAAATGTATCATTAGTGATAGAGGAACTGCGTCCAAAGAATTTCAAAATTTCTTGTAAACGGAATATATTCACCATGTTTTTGCTGTACGCGGAATTCCGCATGCGAGTGGTCAAGTGGAGCGTTTCAACAGAGATTTAATCCCGATGTTAGCAAAGAATTCCGTAACATCGAATAAATGGGACGTTTCGTTGGATATGGTCGAGTTCACAAATTAAAATACTGTGTGTAGGTCGACGAATGAGACTCCTACTAGATTGGTATACGTTAACAAAAACCAACACCAAGGTAAACGACAAAATACGAGAGTATTTGAGTCAAAATATATCTGTCGATAGAAATTTGTGTAAAATTAAAAAAATTTTTTTTTTGAATTTCAGTGAATCTTCGGTGAAAAAGATCAAGGAAAGCTAAAATGCAAATCAAGTAGATGATTAAGTTATGTCAGGAATGTTAACAAAAAGCTTGTCTCGAAATTTAAAAGGCTTCACGTAGTGAAAACAGTACTAGACCATACGTGGTGAACACTTTAATATATGTTATTGATATATAGTCAGCAACGTAGAAGGTTTTCAATTAATTCAAAGACCTTTTCAAAGTATAATCCTGTCTGAAATATTGGCTTCGAAATTTTTTCAAAAGACAAGACTTACTAGTCAAACGAGCGTTGCGTTATACATTACTTGTTTATGCAAATATGTGTATGTTTGTAATTAATGTATTTATTATTTGTTATGTTTGCCCTAAATTTAATGCTTTCACTTCTATTCTATAGACATTTGTAAAACATTATATGACATAAAAAAGAAGTAATGATTGACAGTCAAACGGGCAAAATGATCAATTACGGCGATAATGTAATTGTTTGGGAATCAACTAAGTAATCATTCACAATATAATCTATAATATTACAACGTATGGTGCTCCTGTTTTAGCTATATTTAAGGAAGGGTCAACAAAATTAATTGGTATTGCGTTAGTTCTCAAACAAAACAAATAAAAGTAGTGCCTTCTTATGACCTTCGGATTAAATTTCTCTACCCTATCTTTATCATTCCAACCAATGTAGAAACTCGGCCCACTCTTAGCTAAACTAATAAAGTAATAAAAAACATACATTAATATTATGTACATCATGTACATTCTACATTATAACAGTAAAGTTAATGGTGGCATGTTACTTTTTGAAAACGTAGAATTGATAATCATAAGGATATTTTATTTACAATTGTTTTCGTTTATGAATGAAAAATGTAAAATGTTTTATCTCAACATTCTTTTACTTTAGGAAAGTCTAATATACGTTCGAACAATAAATATTTGCTAAGAACCCCCCTTTACTGGCTCTTCCAAGTTCCCGAAAATTGTTCACATATTGACCGATGACGGCTTCTTCTTCGGAATCGCTTAAATAACAATACATCCTTGTTATATTTATCTGTTTAAAAACGGACGTCGCTATAAATGACTTATGAATGTATCTTCATTTTTCTTCATATCAATTTCATACAAATTATTAATTTCACAAAATCAATAAGAGAATCAATAAGAACCAAAATAAAATCAATATAAACAAAAACAGAATAAAAACAAATGCGAGTATTACGAACTGTTGATATGATTATATGGCAGAAAAACAAGGATACGATAATGGACAAAAATGCCAAATGCATTTTGTATTTATCATCGTATCTCATTAATATTAATTATATCTACTAGTGAATGATCACATATCCAAATTGTCGAGGACTGGTCACGTGAAAAAGCATCAATGCGAGATGATACACGAAATGCAATAGCAGTAATAGTAATAATATAAACTGAGCTAATACTAGTTCAGAGGAAACCATAAAAAATAATAGCGTTGGGAATTCTAGCTTATAGATAGCGTGAAAACTAACTTATATGTTTTGATTTTTATTATAATATACATAAATATATTTATTAACTTTTATTATTTATTATTTTTGAAAAAATAACCAATAAAATCTTGTTTTTGTCGCAAATTTATATATTCGTTAATATAATGTATCAATTATATTTATTATTCTTTATATTCTATAAATTTATCGTAATATAAATATGTATCGATGCTGCGTTCTATCTAGTATGGATTACTACGAGATGCACGACATTATCAAAGAAGAATATAAATATGAGAAACTGTGATTCACTAATACTCTAACTCATAATAATTCAATTGTTATATAGCATGAGAGAAGTATAACCTACACAAGCTTATACAACGATAACAGTGTTCTCCTATTATGCTTGTAATTCATATTTTATCTATACCTGTCTTTGAAGTCACACATGTTTCGAATTAAAGGTAATGGACAACCCTAAGCTCAAGTAGCATAAAAAATAACTCCATCATATCAGCTTCCTCTTCCTCCCACCCAAAATATAAATTTGAAAAGGTACTAACTCTCGATCTTTTATTCGGCAACTTTCAAAGTAGCAACACCTACGAACATACTATCCGCCACGTAGATCTCGTTTGTCTTAATTACTTTTGTTTCTCGGCCTAGTTCACTAATGTAACTTAGTTAAGATTAATAATTTAAGTAAAGTTCTTAGGATTTATCCTTTATAGTCTACTGAAAAATATTTAATATATTTCTAAAGCTCCTTTATTCCTCAAGTTTGAGCGTTTAGTCTTACAACGCGAATATCAGATTTAATCTCGTGCTCCTCGTGTCGCATCCTTAAGATTTTGTTTTTCAGGAGCTACGAAATATTGATCCTTCAAATTTACATCCCATCGTTAATGTAGAATAAAGCAATTAGCTAAAAATAAACTATTCTTAGGTAAAAAGAAATTATTGCCAAAATATTACAAAATAATAAATTTTTTATTCTTTATTCTTCGTACTCTTGATTTTTAGGGATTTCTTAGGGAAAGATTTGATGATTAATTTATAAAGAACGAGACGATGAGCTTTTTGTGTGTTCTGAAAGTGAAACGCTCTTTTCGAAGAGAGACTAATAACTTTTTTAATTCATTTTTGAACGATATGCAGATAATATGTAACTTAAATAATAAATCGATTGTGGTTATAATATACATACATATTTTTGACGAATCTCATATTTCTTGAAAATAAATAAAATAACGTTCTTTCTTTCCTTTTCTTTTTGCTAGTTTTTCGAAACAATATTTCAAATATGTCATGCACGAAGCTCGGAAAGTATATTGCGTAAATAAATAAGGTGATCCTTAATTCCTTTCTCCAGAGAAAAAATATGCTCCATTACAGAGTTATCGCGGGAAAATTGAAGGACTTCAAAGGCCGAGAGACAGATTGGAGGAATTAAATTAAAAAATAAAGAGTCATTTCCAACCTCGTCTAGTTCATTCGTTTCTTTTGGAAAAAAAAAGAAATATTCTTCGTTATTTCTGTCTCGTTATAAAGCAGTTAAAACAAGAATGACCTTAGTATTCAAAATATTCACGCTTTTTTCCGTTTGCGATTAAACGCATGTAAGCACTTGTTTAATATAACTATAATTTTATTGAAAATTCAATGAATTCCATGGAAGTTTATCGAAAAACAAGAAAACGTTTAGCAATCGAACGTAAGTAATACCTTGCTAGTTTTCAGGGCTTACAACGAACATGGAACCGCTTAACTTTTTATCGAACAAGGGATAAACTATTGAGAGAAAGAGAGAGAAAGAGAGAGAAAGAGAGAGAGGAGAAAAAGAAAGAGAGGAAGAACTAAAAGAAAAGAAATAAGAAAGAAAGTAGGAAGTATAAGAGAAATAGAGAAAAAGAAAAATACTGTCCAGCTCGAATGGACCAGCGATACATGGCGAATTCCGAGGAAGGCATACGAAGCAAGAGAAGAAAGGAAAGAACGTTGGATAGAAATGGAAGAAAGAGGGTTAGGGGTAAGAAAGACGTAGCATGGGGATTTGGAAATCCGTCTTTGAAGAAAATACAACGAATCCAACTCGGCAGCTAGCCGGTCAGGTAGTCAACTTCGCAAGACCCACCTCCGTTGCCACCATCGATTCTCTCTTATTCCTTTTCTTCCTTCCCAAGGAGAATTGAATCCTTAGTCTTCGTAGTACGCTCTATATTTCTACTGCTAACCTTTCTATCTATTTTGTTTTCCTTCCTTTCTACTTGCTTCCCTCGACCTTCCCCTTAGTTCTTTATTCTTACGTCACTCTTGTTTCGATTTATACGTGAGATTTATTCAAGTCAAAATCGTTATCTTTTTATTTTAATAAAATTTATTAAATTTTCCATTCTATCGATTATAATCTCGAAAAGAAAGGGAAAAAGATCGATACGATTTTTTGATGCGTAAAAAAAATAATAGTAAAGTAGAAGAGTTAGTCGAAATTTTAGAGAGGCTGGATGCAATAAACTAAACTTTTGAAATCTTATCATTTATATAATTGTAATTCTAATTTTATTATAATAATTATATAATTATAATTCTTTTCTTTCGGCAGAACCCTCTATTCTTTTAGGATTTGTACTAGAAAAGATAAAACTTATTTACCGGTGGTTGTACTGCTCGAAGGGATACCGGCAGGTTCGTTTGCTCGAGAAGAAACGCTTTGATGCGGTGACGAAGGCAATACCTCGACAAGAAAACCACGAGACTCTTATGTAGGTGTATACTTGTATACATCTACTTCTACATGTACGTATATACAACAAGCCTGAAGTAGATCGTGGAGAGGTCTTGATAAACGTAACGAACGACTCGGTGTCACAAGCGAGAACATTTTCCTCTAACATAAGTGTAAGACTGCTCGTGTGTAGTTCTTGCTCGTTATTTTACGCTCGGAAAAAGAAGTTAACAAGAACGTAAAAATCTGTTATCTTCGCGAAAAATCTAATGGATGATGGAAACGCATTTTATGTGCAACAAATTTTTTTAATTTCCAGCTTGACCGTTAATACCTTATAATAAATCGATATGTTATATGTTTACTAGCCTATGAAAAATATGCCTAAACGAAGATATAATACATATATACATGATCGTAAGTAAACGTATGTGTACTCACAAGTGGTCCTGCCGCTTGAACGCCTTCCCGCACATCAGGCACACATATTTCCTCTCGTTGCTGTGCGTCAATTTGTGCTTCGTGAGCGCTGATGCGTTGCTGAACACCTTCCCGCATATCTACAACAGAAGCGAGATTGGCATGTCAGTTATGCGTCCCACTACGAGCGAGATATTACATTACCGTAGTTACCTCTCCCGCATCTCTTTCGCATATTTTCCTAAATTTTTGAACACCCTGCAATTTACATAATTCTTAAAGATACATTGATTAAAAGTCAATGGGAATAAAAATCTTTTTCCATTTCGTGATAAGACTTTTTAACATGATAAATATCAATACACGATCTAAGATATAATTTTCAATATTTTCCGGAACATTAATTAAAATGTGTTTCACTTAGGTTTACAAACGCTAATATCATTTTATTATATTGATTGCAGAATTTAGAGATTTTTTGTACAGATAAACGTTTCGAATTTTCAACCATTACGATTATTTTTTTTTTTCAAGGTTTATTATTCTACATAATGAAATATGTACTTCGAACGAAGACATATTTTTAACGTCTATCAGCTGTCTTCTCTTAAAATCTTATTCTCGTCTCGAATCAAGTCATATGGAAACGATGAGTGACAGAATCTTATTCATCATTCATCCTTTTTTATTCTTGATTACGTTAATATAAAAATATGTAGTTATATGAATATCGCAATCACGATTAATCTTGATTAAATGTTCGAGATGACTTATATGCAAAATAACGTTTCGAAATCGTCTTCGTAGAAGAATTTTATCGTTGTGTCCCCATCTCAATATATAATTGCTCGGTAGATTTAATTCTAGTTGTATTGGAGGCATTGTTGGCTGTGCCAGAGACGGTATGTCCGTTAAATATGTGAAATTGGGTTTATTACACGTGCCGCGACGCGTACTATTTCAGAAACTATTTCAGGAAGCCAAGGACTCAACGCGAGCGGTGAAACTCTCGTCGCTGCTTCGTTTCGATGTACGAAGCTATCTACATACACGAACGAAGAATGCGTTCAAAAAGCCATGCGCGAGTGAATGAAAAACGTTTAACGTTCATGACGAATGACATTTTCTTTCATTTTCTCCTTTTCTTGTTTTCTTATTTCGTTTTCGTATTTCTCGTATAACTTTTTATATCTACGAGAGCTGAATGTAAAACGAGATACCAAAAGAAAGAAAAATAAGAGATACAGGAACGATATTTAGCTATTCCCATGAGAAGGAAGAATTTCTCTGAAGATGATCACGTTTTTAAGTGGAACTTACGACCTTATCAAGTTTGAAATTTTGAAATATCGTCTCAAGGGTGCGACAATGTTGTGCCCTCATCATCGTCCGCGAGAGATAAAAATTTGAAATTGCCTGTTTCTTTTTGAAGAGAAAAGGAACACAAATAAACGTCAGGAATCACACGCAAGGTAGAATTTCTTGGAAACTATATGAGAAAGAAAGTCAGTGTTAAATCGAAATTAATTTTCGACATATTCATAGCAATGTTGTTAGTATCAATGTCACATAAATAAATACGAGCGAAACGTGCAAAGCCATGGAATCGAGACTCTCTATTATCCAAAAGATCTTTTTCATTTGCGTTCTTTTTATTTCATAACAATTATAAATATGTCCTATTTTATATACGAGAAGAAAGGAAGAAATTAAGTTGAACTTTCTCTTTTTCAAAACACAAATTCGTCTTATTCTTAAGTAGCAAGGACGGTTCTTTGGCCACTTTAGACCTGGCACACTTGCCTATAGAAATTTTTATGCTTCGAGTGAAAAGTGTCAACGGCGTAGTAAAACTCCGGACTGACGTAAACCTTAAGTGGACGTAAGTATTTCTTTGAAAACGCTCGCACGGATACGAGCTCGATACGATAAAAACTCTTACTAAATCCCATATAAAAGCGTAGTTCTACCTTTTTAACTTGTACGCTTTTATTGCTCTTTTACAGCATTACGTATATATTTTTAAAGTGGTTCGCGCTCCACTACGATTTACGGTATCTTCCAGACTTCGTTCACAATAAAGCGAATTCGCTAAGAATGATGCACTATTAGTTAATCATAATTATTTCAACGACATGAAGGAAGTTTAAGAATCGAACAAAATTTTTATTCTATTGTCCGCTTTATCCATCACGAAGATGTTGAAAGGAAGTTAGTCGTTCCTTCAGTTTCTAAGCAGACAATCTAATTTGCTTAACTCCTAAGGAGCTTCAGATGCATGAGTACTACCACACGGGATTTTCAATTTACGAGGTAAGCGCGTATTGGGAGGTAAAGAAGAGAGAGAGAGAATGAGAGAGAGAAAGAGATAAAGAGAGAGTGGATAGAGATTCGGGCAGCTCCCAATCCTGCCGTCCCTCGACCATCATCTCCGTGCCAAAACCCAGATCTTTCGCCCTCAGACGGGCCTTCCTCGAGAGCTAAACAAACATCATTACTCCTGGCCTTTGTACACCCCTCTTCGTGTCTCTTCTCTTCCCTTTCTATCCTCTAGAGTCCAACGTCTGCTTCGAGCTTTGGTCATGCTGCGAGATCTTGCCAAAGTACACCGACCAACACCGGTCCTGAATACGTAATTCGCTGGTGGTAACATTGATACTTCGTTAAAAGGGAGTCGAAAGCGAGAGGAAAAGGATGCTTCTATCAGTGCTGCAGTTATCGCTCCTTCAACTGCATTAAAATGGATACCGTCGATTTTCAAACAGAATTCATTCGATACGTAATTTTTAGTTCTTCTTTTTTATTCAGATATATAAATTATTGAAAGTATTTGTAAAAAGCAAATAACAAGATACAATTATTATGATTATAATATTTTACGTGATTCTTTAGTCTGATTTTTATAAAAAATGACAAGACGTAATGTTTATCGATCATTGGAACATTATCTATAATAAAATCAGCCCAGTTTAATAAATATTAAATAGGAAAAGATTTATTAAAGTGATCATCAAGTGCAATGCTAAATTATAGTCCTCAAAATTGTTGAGTTTGTAATTATGTTTTTTTTTATTTTATTTTCTTTATCCATAAAATTTTCATCTTTTAAAAGATGAAAGTCGTTGAAGGACGAAACGAAACTTTAACGAAACATTGTTCCAAATAATCATTTTAACCGTAAAGAACCAAGAAGAAGGAAATAGTTAATCTATTTTATATGTAGCAAATGCTACAAAATGAGAGTATAGGGAGTACGGAGAACAGGAATGTAATTTGTTGCTTCTGGCCAGTCGAAATCTTTCTAAAAAGTGCATCTTATTAGCAAGCATCATAAGAGAGCAAGAGAAGGAGGGGGAAAGAGAGAGAGAGAGAGAGAGGGAGAGAGAGAGGGAGAGGGAGGGAGAAGGAGGGAGAAGGAGAAAGAAGGAGATGAAAAACTCGTGCATCCGTAAATAATGAGGAAGATTGCGAAAAATGAGAAGCCAGTAGATGGAGAAAAAAGGAAAAGAATAAGTAAAAAAAAAAGTAGAAAAAGAAAACGTATCACTCGCTTACTACGAAAATATAAAAGTATCTAAGCCAGCATCACCGTCATTCTGGTGTTGTTCTCTTAGTCAACGATGGAAAATATTAAAGAGAACGCATGAATAGTCTAGGTTGGTTGTAAAAAGAAAATTAATGTGAAGTCGGGAAAATCGCGTCAGTATTCTTGAAATTGAATGAGTTACGATTTTCTCGTAAAAGGAAACGCAAAAAAAAATAAAATAAAATAAAATAGAAAATAAAAACAGTTGATAAATTTACTTGTTGAACGTCGTAACGAAATTGTTTTCTTTTACTATTCATAAGTATTGCATTAGCATAGGTCAATATCTGTCGGATACTAACTCTAAAAAGAAACTCAAAAGACATATACTTAAGTACTTAGGTATAAAATGCTACACTATGCGCAAGGTATACGTTAGTAACCGTATATAACATTTACTTGCTTATTCCGATAAAGTCTTTTTTAATGAGGGAAAAGATGATCCCCATTATTTGACACCGCCGTAATCCCATAAGTTGCACAGTTTTTGTTTTTAAGCATGGAATGATGGCTAGTGAATTTAAATAGTAGAGGAATGGATTAATTACTGAATTTTGATACTGAAATTCGCATGATCTAAACGGGGGCCTATTACTTAAGTGCACTAGCCATTACTAAATATTTGAAAGCAAAAATCGTGCAGCTTATAAAAAGGCTTTCTCCTCATACCTTACCCAGTATAGGATAGGAATAGATAGAATATAAGTATTATATCGTGATTTTAAGGAAAATCACCGCATGTTTTCACTTTCAAAATATTGTCGTTTAAAATATCAGAATACTAATTCTTCTTCCTAGCTATGCTTCCTTATTTTCATTTTAGTATATAAATATATAGAATGCTTGCGATATTCTAGTATTTTATTCTAAGCGAGCATTATGATTCCGTGCATAAGTAATCGCTGAAATTGATTATCGTGACGTTAGTTATCGACACAACAGAAAAGCGGAGAATTCGAGAGATAAGTAAATACTTTTAAATTTAATTTCTTTAATTAACACTAAATATCTTTGGCTCTTCATCGATGTATTTATCTTTTATATCTCATTATCAACTAATAATAAAATCAATAAAGAAATATTACAAATGTAAATAACAATACAAAATCGACTATCCATAACAAAAAAAAAAAAAAATAGGAACAAAAGCCAAGCAGTTAGGAGTCACGGTGATGTCAAATAATACGGATAGTTCTCTCCCACCTTACTGGAGCAAGCAAGTAGGGTTGCGAGCCGCATGCTCAGGGAACAATTTGGTCTGAAGTCTGGTTAATTAACGGCCAGTGTCAGCGAACCTTGCGAACATTTCACATTCTACGTTGCGCACATCTACCAACGCATACGCGTTTCATGTAGAATCAATGTACAAGACGCTCTCCCTGCGGTTGCGCGACAAAATTTCGTGCAAGGGGAACTTCAGAGTTAATTGCAGGAAATCTTCGTTGAGCGTTTTCTCGTTCCTCGTCTCTCTCTCTCTCTCTCTGTCTCTCTCTCTCTCTCTCTCTTCTCTTCTCTCTCTCTCTCTTTCTCTCTTTCTCTATCTATGTATCTTTCATTACTTCTCTTTGCACGAAAGGAAGCCTCTTTCCTATCTCACCGGTCGATGATAATCAATCAAAGCTATGTGCGTTATCTGAGTTTCGTTTGCTTTGAAGATCTCCTTTCGTATTCCATTATTCCTTCCGTCATCCAGATCCGATTTTACGGAAAATTGTTATCATCATCTAACTTCTTTGGGGTTTAATGAGCTTCGTAATACTTGCGCGGAAGCTGAAACTTAAACTTGGGGCAAAAATAAGACGACATTGAGCCAAAAGTAATAAATGTATGACATTAAGGTAGTAAATAACGTTGGTAAGCGACAAAAGCGACACGGATCTATCGTCGGAAGATAATTCAAGGTATTAATTTAATGAAATTACTGATTTGTCGTTGAAACGAGAGACAGAAAAATAGATAGATATCGATTATTTCATAACAGAAATTCATATAATAAGTATTATTTCATAAGTTCAGTTGAATAATCCATTTGCGAAACTTTTCATTTCTTTTTATTTTTTTACGAATATTTTTCATTAAAACGTAAATGCTCTTGATGCATCGTATGTCAAAAGATTCTTCGTAGATAATGATAATTATGTTCATGCGAGTGACTTCTATACTTGTCTATTCTCTTTTGATCTTGTTCGTACGCGAGCTATAATCGAGCCGTGGATGATGAGCTTAATTCGCTGCTAACTCGATACATCTTGGGGCTTGTCAACAAGTCGGTCAGGCCATCATTTAATTACGTAACAAGGAAACTATGGGGATGGTTCTTCTGTGTCTTGTTCCCTTTTGGCTCGAGATTGTAAAGCTTCGAGTGAGCGGCCAAGAAGAATGAAAGTGAGATAGAGAGAGAGAAAGATATATATATATATATATATATATATATATAGAGAGAGAGAGAGAGAGAGAGGGAGAGAGAGAGAGCGAATGAGACGAAAAAGGATAGAAGTAGACAGGCAGAAATAGAAAGACGAAGCAGAAAGTGAAAAGATATGACAAAAAAGGAAGATAATAAGACATTCGATGAGAGGGAGAAACTGTCGGGATGGGTTGAAAGATGAGAGAAAATAAAGGAAGCGAGGAATAAATAAAGAGAAGGAGGGGTTTAGTCGTTAAATACTAGGATCTACATACGGATAGCATACCGTCCCGAAGGAGGCAGATGGTATTACGTCGGTGTGCTACGTTACGTTACGAGCTACCGTGTTCGGTCCCCAGGCTGGAGAATCGTTCCAACTGAATATTCAACAGCCTTTCCAGCCCTTACACATTCACCAGGCAAGACTTGTGCCCTTTGCCTAATGGCTAGTACCGTAGAAAGAGTTGTGCATACGCTAGACGCATAGTACGTATATGCATGTGTGCCGACGACGTCGACGACGCTTTAACGTCGACGTCGTTTCACCTTGAAGTGGGTCACGAGCGTGTATTGCAAGCGCGTGCCGTGCTGTGCCATGCCATGTCGTGCAATGCGCCTTCTCCTCAACTTTGTCGAATTTAGATATGCAAATATTGCTGGAAATGTAAAGACGAGTGAGAATGAGAGAGAGAGAGAGAGAGAGAGAGAGAGGGAGAGAGAGAGAAAGAGAGAGAGAGAGAGAGAGAACTTGTCGAGAGAGGCAAGAGATCGTAGAACGTTTTGCCATTTCAAACGAATTTCCATGCGAATCGTATCGAACTAATCGAATTGATTTTACGATTCATCTTCGGGCCAGTTGTCGCCTTGAACTCTCAACCTGTCTGCACATGACGTTTGTAAAATTCACTTTATGTCCTCGAGAAATTACTGGCAATAATATTTTTACGCGTCTACCGTTCGAATTTTGTGCGACTATCGTTTCGTTAATTCATATAGATTTGATCGATAAAGATGAGAAAACGTCTCTCTCTCTCTCTCTCTCTTTCTCTCTCTCTCTCTCTTTTTCTCTCTCTCTCTCTCTCTCTTCTTTATTACGTATCAAAACGTCGACCGGAGCAATATTTGCAAGAAGAAAACGAGCATGCATGAAATTTCATCGTCCTGCACAGCATTGCCAAACGCATAGCTTTCTTGCGGTCGTTTTTGGAAACGAATGTGCCGTTGCGAATCGAAAGTGGGTCAGCATCGTTAGTGCTCGATTTCGATGCTACAATTTCGATTCGTTTGACCGCTTCATGGAAGGAGAGAGAGAGAGAGAGAGAGAGAGAGAGAGAGAGAGAGAGAGAGAGAGAG
Source organism: Vespa crabro (assembly GCF_910589235.1). Lineage (NCBI taxonomy): Eukaryota > Metazoa > Arthropoda > Insecta > Hymenoptera > Vespidae > Vespa > Vespa crabro. The sequence continues at coordinate 15,740,818 of NC_060956.1, read as the reverse complement.
AGAGAGAGAGGAAAGGGTTAGCATAAATTTGCGGCGACGTAATACGACTTAACTCGCATGTTGCGTTCTCATGTAATGTGTGGCACAAATCGATTGACTCGATCAAATTCGATTACCTTGAATATTCGATCGTCCTATAATTGATTCCTATTTACTACATAACTAGAAAATGGAGAGATAATAAACAAAACGATGTTTTCTATATCATTTGTATGAAAAAAATTGAAATGATTCTTACTTGACATTGCTGTGGTCCCTGCCTGACTGGCGAAGAAGCCTTCGACCTTGATCTCTTCACTCCTCGCTTTCCCGGATCACCAGCGCCCGCTTTCGACTCCTCGCTGCTACCTAAAATCACGGAGAAGATTCTTAGACAAATGTTCCTGAAAAGATCGAGATATATCGAGCGACTGAATCGAATCACATGAGAGAAATCAGACAGGTTTTCGCATTGCTTCGTTCTTACGTCTCGAAAAACTCGTCTTCTTCAACGAGAACTCGGCTATCCTTGAATATCTCCTCGGTTATTTCTCTCTCTTTCTTTCTTTACTATCATTCGAGCTTCGAGATTCGGCGATAGATCCACTGATGGATCCAGTCTCGCTACGCTATCGCGTCGTTTTCTTTGCGTCACACGAAACGAAGCGGCCGATCTTCTTCGATCCTTCGACTTATGGAAGATTGATCGTCGTAGCACGCGTTTTTTGCACTTTTCTCGAGGATATACTTAATGACCGATTGGCCAGTCGTCCACATCGATCAGAAAACTCTCGACCCGTCTCTCGTCTCTCCTTCTTAATCTACCAGGAAATCTCCGGAGGATCCTTCGTTACAGTACCTTTTCCGATTACGTTTACGTTCGGAGCCGCGAGAAATATTAAAAAGTATACGATTGTATATATCCTATCGATTGGCCGAAATTGCCGACCGATCATAAATCACAGAACACGTCGATAAATCACATTTATTGTGCGTCGAAACCCGCCTCCTATCGTAAATCATTACGCGTTATTTTATTGGCCAGCCGATGGAAAAGCTTCTTGATCATTTTTATTCGCTGCCGGTTTGTGGCATCGCATTTTAAACTTTTCGAATAATATCGTCCAAAGTAATAGCTTAAAATTCTGGTAAATCTTTCTTTTTTTCCTTTCACGAAGAATAATGATCGATCCATCATATAACTGTGTAAGTACAGCAGAAAGCCGCACGGCCGGAAATCGTATTCCCGTCAAACTCGTTTACGCTTGAAAAACCGTCTTCATGCTTGACGCGTTATTCTCGACGAGAAGAGAGGAGGAACGCTGTTCGCCAGTTCGTTTCGCGAAATCGTTTCTAACGCGAGTAACACCTGCGACCATCCTTCTTTCCGCCTCGCTTTCCACCCACGAACCATTACCCTCTCTATCCTTATTTTCCTGCCATGGCTAATTAATTATTGTAAGCTACATAAACCCCTGCTGCCGCTTTTGCTACTTCTCTCGTACAAAGAACAGGATCTTTTCGATCTTTCGAGAAGGATGCGTTTTCTTTCTCCATCTTTTTTTTTAAACATCAATCTTTGCACCAGGACGTATCGTCTCGTTTTCGTAACTGACAGTAAGTATTTCTGGAATTGTATATTTGGAATCGTCAATATTTTCGTATACAAAGTAAAAGCCGAAAGATAACTTTTCAGAAGCTACAAACCGTTCAAATAAGTTTTGTCAAAAAAAAAAAAAAAGAAAAATAGGGAAAAAAGAAAAAAGAAAGAGAAAAAAAGGGTTCTCTTTCGTTCGAAGAAAATCGACGTTCCGAAACTGTCTCGAGTAACGAAACTTTCGAAAGCGTTCTAGTCATCGAAAGTTCTTTCAACCGATTCGGAAGCACACGACGCAGCAACGGCGACGAGTAAACAAGTCGCCTTTCATCATCTTCAACAAAACTCGGCCTTATTTACCGAAAGTCTGTGTATATCTATGGCGGTAATACGGCTGGCAGAAATATCGATGCCATATAGAAAATACGTTGTAACGTCAAACGTTTAATAATTGTATCGACGACGAGTAATGTTTCGATAAGAACGATTCTTCTGAAGATGAAGCTGCTGTTTGTCCCGATTCATCCATTAATAAATATCTCTTTTCGCGGAAGCAACATCCCTGTAGCAATTTAATAAATCAAACGTGCCTGTGTTTGATGCTCGCCATTTACCAATTTAAAGTCGAGATCCACATTGAAAATCAATGATTCGTTCGAAATAGATTGCGACAAAATTTCTAAATTGCCTTATTCTCAAAAGTAAATAGGCAACTTTTCTAAGATTATGCAAATATTAGAAGTATTCTTAATTCAAATCCAATATTATCTATTTTGAGAATCAACTAATTTGTATACAATGTACAAATATATAGTTTAGATTGAATTCGAGTTACAATTCAAAGACACTTATCGAGAATTATAATCTAAGGATTATCTAGCAAGAAAGACAGTTTAAGATCCTGAGAAAAAAGAGCTCAACTGAATCTATAGAGGCACAGCTGGTAATCGGCGTATTTAGAAGAGGTCGCAAGCGTCATGGGATAGAACACATTCCGGAGCAGTGTCGTGGATAGGATGCGTTAGCATGGTTTTCGGGAGATACATTTGTAATTCCATTTAGCACGTAAGTGGATGGCGCAACGTGCAGACGGCATGCTTAATAAAGTATAGGTACTTAACCAAGTTGAGGTTGTCATGTGACCTCGTCGCGATTGCATTCACGTTTCGTATCCTCTTCTTTGCCCCTTCCCCACCAATTAAACCTTTAAGCCTTTTCTCTATTTTTTTTTCTTATTCCCAATCTCTATCTCATTCTTCTTTTGATTCTACATATATACAATTTTTAATATAGTTTTTAAATGTTTATAAGAGTATCATTGAATGTGAATATAAATGAAAATGAACGTGGATATAAATGTTTCTACGCGACGACTCGCGATTGGCTATCGTTAATGAGTTCCTAGATACCTACGATCGATCAGACTTCAAAGTTCATTGACATTTGTGAGAAGCGGCGACTCGAAAGATTCGTCTTTCTATAGAGTTTCTAGAGAAAAACCAATAGAATGATATCTACGTTCTTGTAATCTAAAATGAAGTAAAAAGAGAGACAGACAGACAGACAGACAGACAGACAGATAGACAGACAGACAGACAGTCTTAATTATCCGGTTCTTCTAGGAACCTTTTAAAAGAGTCTCGACAACCATTTTTCACCAGCTCGAACGTATTCAGTCGCAGGTGACAAAGATATTGGAAACGCAAAAATGCATCGTCTGTTATATGATAAAAATAAATAGCATACGAAAATAATTACTACTGATGACTCGTCGTTCATACACGAATGTGTATGACGAATTTTTTACGAGGTGGTAGAACAAGAGCTCCGAATGATTGATTTACATGGAAGACAGATTCAAATATTTTTACCCGCCGATCTCACTGTTGCAAGAGAGAAAGAGTTGATATTATATGGACGATACTATAAATGAGATAGCGGAAACGCGTAGACACTTAGAAAGATAAAGTTACGTGACGATAAGGGTTGAAACAAAGGTGGAGATATTCGTAGAGAATAGGTAATTTTAGTCGATAATTGCCAGCCGCTGATAATACCTTGATTGGTAACGGAAATTAGAGGATGAATCTAATTATCTGGTATTATCGTTAAATTTGATCACTGATGGACAATTGTCTTCTGCATTGGCTATGCCAATGCGGCCGACCCAGAAGCCAAAATCGATCGCCGATGCAGAAGGTTCGTTCCTCCTCTCACTCTATCTCTCTGTGTGTATATGCATCCGTGCGAGAATTCATTCCCATTTTTACATGAACGCTCTAGTTGACTATTTCTCGACGAAAGAATCGACAAATTTCATTAATTATATACCTACCTACCGTGCGCGCTGCTTTAAAATGCAATTGCGAAGCGCCGAGCGCTTTATTTGAAAAGCGTTCTCGTTGTTGCCCAGTGAAGAGGGAGGAGAGACGGAAAATGGAACTCGCTAATGAATAATTGTATTTTGCGGTACGGTCATTTTCCTCACTCTTGCAATATTAACAACTTTTTATGGGATTACACCGGAGACCCGCAATTTCGTTCCGTGGCAACAGCGGGAGGAATTTTAATAACCGCCGTATCAAGGCGATGCTTTTTTTCAGCGCGAATGCGAATTCTAGTGTTAACGGAAGAACACGCGCGCGAACGTTTTCCGCGATTCCCGCCGAATAAACAGAGACCGATTAAATTTTCCCTCGACTTTTCCACTTCCCTAGCTTTTTTTCGAACGGAACTTTATACCGACAATGTTCTTTCCTCTCCTTTCTCTCTCTTCCTCTTTCTCTCTCTTTCTCTCCCTCTCCCTCTCTCTCTCTCTCTCTCTTTCTATCTCTATCTCTTCCTCTCTCCCTTTTTCTCTTTTTCTTTCTCTGTCTTTTCTTGCTCCTTTTTTATTGTTCCTCATTTTCTTTTTTTTTTCTCTCTCGTTTCTCTTCTTTTTACTTTCGTCCATTCGCGGGAGATCACGAATCATTTTATTTTCGGTACTTTTCTACGGGTTTGTGAGCTTAACCGCTAAGGACTACCAGTGTTCCGGCCAAATCGAGTTTCCCGTCACGGTATACCGAGCAGAAGTTAAAAATTCAAAGCTTCCGCTCTCTCTTTTCCTCTTTCTCTTTCTCTCTCTCTCCTCCTCCCTCCCGCTCTCTCTCTCTCTCTCTTTCTCTCTCTCTTGGCCTCTCTCATACTCTCCCCAGGCAATGGTAGAGGCGGAGCTACTAGAGGAGCTTTATGCGTGAATGTGGTCTTTACTTTGTTGAAGAGAGACCGTAAAAGGGCCTTGCAGTTTAATCTAAACGACCGAGTAATGAAAATGATACGTAAACAAGGAAGGAGGAAAAGAAGGAGCGTATAGGGAGAGAGGAAAAAGACGTAGGATTCGCAATCTCTCCATCCAGAAAGTGTATTCCGGGGAGAAAAATATTTTTTTTTTTTCAGAGGAGATAATCTATTTTAACAATTTTTAATCATAAAATAGTATATACGTTGAAATCATTTAATTTAATTCCACGTTTCATGTAATCGGAAAGATATTAAGCCTCTCAATCTAAATAACTCAATCGAATATCTTAAAAATTAATTAAATTATCGCAAAACGTTTTGGAGCAAAAGTTATATCGCGTCGAAAATATGTTAACACGGAAATTAATCTTTTGTTACAATACGAAATTATAACCGAAATGAAAACTAATTTAATAATATGTATATAAATTGACAAATTCCTTATTACCAACTCACGTAAATTATAATCATGCAAATTGTAAAATCCACTACTCTGTAGTAATTACAACATATATTCAATTTCTATTATTTTATACGTTTCGACAAACTAAACTGCATAAGTATTAAAATCTGTGTAATGAGCAATGAAGTAGCAAATATAGTAGAAAATAAGCGAGATATCAATTCGCATTTACTTTTGTAGATCAAAGTAAAATTTTCCTTTGGAATAGTATGATGAAACATGTCTCGAATCGTTTCTGCTTCCGTACGCAATCTGACACTCGAACGAGCTTGCGATCACACACGTAGAAGCTATTCTCCGTGTGTGCGTAGAAACGTCACATACCCGAAACGCGCGTGCTCTATACGATGACAAACATCGTAGATTCCGTTCAATTCCAACGACTATTTTGCTTTAAGACGCAACCCACGCTGGAATAAAAGCTCGTATCGTGTAAACACAAGTTGTATGCGTTGACAAACTTGTGCTAGTACATACACAAGTACTATGTGGTATATGTATACAATATACATATATAAATGTGCATATGCGTGCAAAGCTTCAAACGTTCCGACACCAATTTTATAGTATCGGCTGAGCGAGGAAAATCGTATCGGACAGGACAATAAACTAAGCCCTTACGAGAAAGGCAACCCTTTCTCAGATTTTATGAAGATGATATAGTCTCTGAAAAGTGTCGTTGCGGAAATGAACGTCGTTAAACCTTTAGAGTGCCATCGTAGTGTAAATGAAATGATTTCATGACCTAAATCGTAATCTCACTTGGAATCGATATCTCGGTTAGTTTACCGAAAAATTTTTCATATTTTTTTTCTTTTTTCTCTATTTCTCCCACACGCTCGACCGAATTCGCGATGATTCAACGAAAATTGTATTATATAGAAGTTCTGGTACACAGTCAATAAGATTCGTTGAGCATACTCGCTTAAACTTCGTTTTTTTTTCTTTTGTTTTAACTCTCCTTTTCGGAAAGGTAACAAGAACCGAGATTCAAGTAGAAATATCCGCCCTTTCGCCTCTACTCTAAAGTTAAATCTTATGGCTCGTGTCGAGTACCATCGTCTATTTTATGGGAAGAGTAGGAGCTCTCGAAAACGTTACTTTCACGGAACATACGGAAGGAAATCTAGATACTTCTGTTAGAATTGGAACGGATATTTCTTTCTTTCTTATTTATCCATTGAAAAAAAAAACTATGATAACTTTAATTACTGGCGGAAGAAAAATTTGATGTTTTCGTAACTCTCCAATAGGAAACAATGTGCAAATTCATTCGGGATATACGACGAAAGAAACTTTTGAACGTGGTAATTGCCGATAGTAGTTTCGTCTCGCAATATTGTCTACAAGACTTCACGGAATTCTCTCTGAGAGTGAGACAATACGGAAATGACAAATTGTTTCCTCTTTTGAGTTTGTGGCTAACTTCGGAGTCGTTGTACAGCGTCGGATCGATCGTCAATGTGTACCCAGAATTGTGAACGAAAAAATAAATTTTTTTAATCAACAAACAACTTTTTACAATATTTGCTTTCCCTTTGCTTTCGATTGCTTATTTATTTATCGAATAACTTTTGAATATAACTTTGATTGGTAAAACATGATATTCTTTTAATATACTTCTAATAAAGTTCAGAAAGATATAAATTTAAAAAGACAACGAATATACCTATGATATAATTAATTCAAAGAAGATATGTATTAAAAAACTTGAACTTGTCTACGAAAGAACTATAAGAAAGAAAAATTCACATTATAAGATTTTGTTAAAGATCGTTAAAAAAAAAAAGCTCTACGTTCATCTATCTGTATTTATTGATAAAGGACGATAGAAAAAGCATCCAAGTTAGTAACTTTCCATTCGCGACTGGTAATGGACACGAAAATCCGGGTATCGGGTTGGCAAAACCCGAGCGATGATCGAGGGCAGGCCAAGCAGAGATAGTTCTGCTTTTTATCGAAGCTCTTCGGGGCATATTACACTGGCGGAGAGATCGTTAGTACCGTGGCTGCTTGAAATACAGCCGGTTTGCGCTACCAGAAAGCGAGCTTTACACAAACGTCCGTATGATATGCGAATATATCCATGTAGACGAAGGCGCGAGATGCATGTAACGCTTTAAGCTATATACAGACATATGTATCAGGTAAGAGTGCACTTCTGCTCTTACCAACATATATGCATACGTACGTAAGTACGTACGTTTATATGAATGTATATATGTATGTATGTATGTATGTATGTATGTATGTATGTATGTATGTATATATGTACGTATGTCAAGGGAATATAGATATTCGATAGAACGTTCTTGTAAAATATTTGAAAAACTTCTTATCACTGTAAACAAAAATATTCTTTACGTGATACGAATACTGATATACATACATAGTTTTTAGTTCATACATATTTCTACAACATGGTTGTATATCATATGAATATTATATAGAAACCATTTGCACAGCAAGGCAATCTTGCCGATTACTCGACAAATATAAAATGTAATGAAAAAAAAATGATAATAGAGTCGATGATAAGAGATGAATGGTAAAGAATGCGGAAAAGTAAAAGAATGAATATGAATGAAGGATAAACTGATCAGTATTAAACTTTTTTCTTTTGTTCATAAAACGGTGGTAACTATATTTTGTTGTCATCACGTTTTTCTAATATTTCAAATACGTCATGATTTAATCAAGCGGAATTGTTCGGTATGTCACATTCGATGTTTCTCATTTAAAAACGCGAGCACAATTACGCGTGTTGGCTCACGGATATCGTGGAGAGATAGATAATGGTCGAGAAAGGAAGGAAACCCAGAAGCAAAGAGAAGGGTAAAAAGACAGGCAGTGAGAGAGAGAGAGAGAGAGAGAGAGAGAGAGAGATCGTTGCCAGCGATCAGCGTGTCTGAATAATTGACGTTTTTTCACCGTTATCAGCACAATCGATGGATATTCTATCAAAAGAGACTATAGTGTTTCCCTTTTATTCATACATTTACCATGTTCATTTTTAATAGACTACCTCTTTCTGTGAACTGTCGAACACGTTAATCAAAACCTTTTCCTCTAATGATGTTAATTATAATAAGGGACTCTATTTTCAAATCTGGGATAACGTGACAAGAAACGAAAGAAGAAACGTGATATTGTCGTGACACGAGGATAAAAGGTTGGAAGTGTATATATTATATACATATACATATATAAACACACGCGCGCACATATACACATATACATATATAAGTATACTATAGTATAAAGGAAAAAAGGAAAAGTACCAACTATATTGTTTAGAGTTCTTAACGTCGAACAGTTTTTACAAGTACGATGGAAATAGTAATTATAATTTGTAGAAAACGGGGAAAATCGATGAGGTTTTCGATTTCGCGGCTTCGATTAAAGTCAACAAAATCTACGACCATGGAGTCTGCGAGAGAGAAGTGGAAGAGCCTCGTAGAGCTCGGGTCAATATTTGAGGCAAAATTGAAAAGGGATAATTAGCAAACCCGAACGCGTTCCATCCTATAGTTCGTGATTCGGATGTCATGTTCTATGAGCTATTCTATGTATTGCTAAATGTACACGTAGATCGTGTCGCGTTGTTGGCAAAAAAAATTTATAACGGTTGATAAATTCTGCAAAGCGTTTTTCTAATTGTGAGGTTCAAGAATAACCTTTGTACCGTTTCATTTCACGAGGAACGAGTAACAATTGTTAAAAATTAAAAATGATTACCGTTAAAGAAAGGACAAAAAAAAAGGAAAAGTAAGGGAACAAAGCACATCAGTTTACTTAATTACTGCGCAAACTTGTATTCAGAATGAGAAAGAAAGAAAAAGAAAGAAAAAAAGATGACGTTATAAGCTTTTTTCCCCTCTTTCTTTACGTCGAATTAAGACTTATGTTTACGACTTATGTGACTCTATCTTCCTACTGCGAAGCGAAAAAAAGAAAGAAAGAATATTCTCCAAAATGCATTCTTGTAGATCTTTTATAAAATATAATAACAATTCTCTTGGAGCAACCGTAGCGATGAAACATTCACAACACTGTAATATCCAATATTCGTTCCGCTAAATATTTTCCTATGGTTTAGAGAAATTTCAATGCTATTTTATTCCTGTGCTACTGTTAATGTCGGCGTAAAAAAAAAAAGAAATAAATAAAAAAGACAAAGATACAAAAACGAAAGAAATAATCATAATGACTAGGCAACCGTAGGTATTTCTAGGAGAATATTAAAAATATGAGAAGAAGTGATGAGAGTGTATTCGTGAGATGCCCTTGAGATGTAATACTAGCTGTGTATTTATGAGACTATGATATTTAATATTATTGGCCGGTGTCAATAAATATCGCTAGACGACGATGAAGCTCTAGTTATCGTCATTAAATTTGATCTTTACTTTACTTTTTTCTTTTCCATTTCATTAGATTTTCTTCCTCTCTTTAACGTTATAACAATATGTATTCTGAGAATATTCAGGACTAATAAACGCGAGTAACTCAAAACGATTCGTATAATGAGTTGTATAGAAAACGCATATTCGCATCTGCTTTTCCTAAGAAACCTAAAGGACCGTCAGGAAGATCCTTATAAGTAATGCCTCAGTGTATGTATATAGAAGAGAATATAACGAAAGAGCAGATAGAGCGCCAGCAACGGAGGCGAATTTCTCGATAACCCAAGTTATTAACTCATAAAGGGCGAGTTAAGGTAGGGTAGGGGCTGAAGCATCCCCCGCTATTATCGCGAATTTACATGCTTCGGGAGTAGGGTCGAACGAGATGAAGGCAGACCTGAGTTACACTTCTTCTTTCCTTTCCAGAGGTTGACTACCTCGTCGCTCTCGCATCTTCCTGTTTCCTCCTCGGTCTCATTGGGCAATAAAAGCTGCCGCTATAACGCATAATGGTTTAATTAAGAAGTTCCCGCTTCTAAGTTACCGGAATATCATCAGTAACGATATTCTCTTTTTGGAGAATCGATCGATACGAGTTCATTGCAACGAAAATATCGTCTGTGTAATTGTAATCGTTGAATTGATCGAACGATCTCTCTAAGGAGAGAGAAAAAGAGATAAAGAGAGAGAGAGAGAGAGAGAGAGAGAGATAAGAGATTTTTTTATTTTTATCAAAGTATTAAAGTATATGTCCAAATCCGAGATTTGACATTAAATTAATCGGCACATTTCCTTATCTCACGCGAGTTTTCGCTTGGCAGATAACGAAAGGAAAACGAAACGTAGAGAAAAAAGAGAAAAGAGAGAAAGAGAGAAAGAGAGACAGAGAGACAGAGAAAGAAAGAGAGAGAGAGAGAGAGAGAGAGAAGGGAGTACGGATGGGAAGGGTAAGAGTCCTTACGAGTCCGCAGAGATGTGAAATGGGTTTAATTAATCTCTGCCTAATTGTGTCAGACGCGCTCGTGGAGACGGTGCCGACTGAGAGCAGAGATTTCCAGCTATGTATTAATTTATGCCATCAAGTTATATGATCTTTGCGGCAGGCTCATTTTTATTGTTTCCTCTTTCTTTCTGTATTTTCTATTTGAAAATGAAAGTAAGAGAAAGAGAGGAAGAAAGAGAAAAATTGAATCAAGCGTGGCAAGTCTACCTATTAATTTTCAAGATTTGAAAATTCGGCAATCTAAAATAGTCATCACTTTTCTCTCATCGGACTTAAACGTGTGTATATATATATATATATATATATATATATACATATATATATATATATATATATATATATGTATATGTTGTGTGAGTAAGCGACGATCGAGCGACGCTCGCCTTGGTATGAGTAAACTTCGGCTCTTATCGTGGACGTGTGTGCTTTCAAGAGATAGCACGGACTACGTCAAAGGGAATAAGCGATCGATACTCTCGATGGCCCTTTTGTCGAGGGATTAGCTCTCACGGATTCTACCTACGGCACGGCTCATAGTTAGTGAGAGAGAGAGAGAGAGAGAGAGAGAGAGAGAGAGAGAGAGACAGAGAGAGAGAGAAAGAGAGAGAGGGGTGGGAAGACAAGATGAGAGTGCCCCCGAGAAATTCTCGTCCAACCAAACATAATCGACGTGATCGCGCATGGACTCGATGGTCTTTCACGGAACGATTAGCACTTGAAAATCAACGGTGCTACGATGCACACGGTCAAGCTATAATCTTTTCCTTGCTCCTTTCATAATCGATTTCTGTATCAGAAATATATTTTCTATAAATGTATACATGTGTGCGTGTGTATAAGAGAAAAAGAGAATTTCATTGATATTAGATAAGAGAAAGAAATAACGTCGGAGATGAAAAGAGAAGAAACTAAAGTCGTAATGTGGAGAAATCCTAAAAATAGAAAGAAGAGCAGGAGCTTGCCAACTATTGACCATGAAGAAGAGATTCGTTCGGCCGTACTCGCAAGAACATGTCGTCTCCGCGTTCTTGTGTTCTCTTCTTCTTTCCCTCTTTCTCTTTGGTTTTCATTTTATAGATGGATTACCGGAGGTTTACGTTCGTCGAAGCGAACAAGATAGAGTTTTTACGTTCGAGTTTACCTCCCATGTATCCACTTCAAACAAATCGATTTTCTTCCCTGATATCGAAGATTCTACGTCTTTTCTTTTCCGACGGTCGTAATTCATACGACCATATGTTTTTCGTAGTTTCATAAGGGATAATTTATGAATTTAACGACACAATTTTAAGAAGCATCAAAAAACATAAATATAGTGATATTATGAAATACAAATTTAATGTATGGAGCTTGGTAATAAGACTCATGACTCATAGACTCGACTCACTCTTTGCGTTCTCTTTCTTTCTTTCTTTCTTTTTTTTTTCCTCGTTCCTCGTACTCGACTGTTACTATCCTTCGCATAGAAACTACTTCGACGCAACTACTCTACTTTATTACCGCGCTCTACTTCACTTCCATGTTCACGACTTCACAGTATGTTCCTTCGGCATTTCTATCCTCGAAACTTGCGAGAAACTTATCCTCCGCACTCCTTCTCTTTCCCTCTCTCTCTCTCTCTCTCTCTCTCTGCCTTCTCAAAGATTCTAAACTAATGTCTGATTTATCATCGTACTCTCCCAACAAGAAAACCCTTCGATAAGAAGAGTCTAATGAATGTTCTATCTCGTAGCGTAAATGTTACGGGCATTCATTTGATAGTGTCTTGGGCGTCTGAATGTAAATGATAAGAAAAGGATAGTTGTTACGACAAAGAAAGGAAACAAGGTTATATAAATCGATGGCTCGACGTACATATATATCTACATATTACTTCAGAAAATCGAAAGAAAGAAAATGTAAGATGAGAAAAAAGGAAGATATTGTAAATCCAATACAAAGAAGAAGGTTAGCGAGTGAACGAGTCGACCGATGTCTCGATGCTTTCGATATTCGTCGGTCTTACTTCGGAATAGTTTTTCGTCCTCGTATCCTATTGCACAGTGGAGAAAGATCATGAGAGTGTGTAGATACAGCCGGAGATGGTCGTAGATAGAGAGAAGCGAATAGAGAGGAGGTCGGAACACAGTTCCGTTGGAGGCACCTCTGCACTTGGCGTGAAAGGCTGTTAGCATAGGAATGGTTCACCCTCAAGTGGAGTGGTCTATTGTCGGGTCAGCCGTTCGTAGAAGTGCCATCGGCCTCGAAGTGTCGTATATACTTCGAGAAAGAACACTGAGTGCGCTATCGAGAGACCGGTACAACAATGGATGAGTGCAGTCCCGAGCGTCTGCTGCCTTCTTGTTACCGCTGTTTCCATTGTTCCACTGACCCTTACCCTCACTGTTTCCACTTCGACTTTACGCTTAGAATCAGTCGGCACGGTACGCGTAACATCGTCTTCCTTCTCGTTCTCTTTCTCGTTTTCTTTTCTTCTCTTCGTTTGTCTTCGTCGAGCCAAATGCTTTTCCTTTCGCGGCATTTCCTCCTCGAATCCGTCGCGTGCCTTGAATTATCGCTCGATTACATGAATTCCTACGGACGAACGATAGCTATGTGTTTCTTCGAAAAGGAAGAAGATCGTTCTTTTAAGACAGCCAAGAAGAAGGAGCCAACCACGGAATTATTCTCGTTAATCTTTTCTCCTAAATTGAATACGATCGATGTACGATAGATTGCTTTGCTTTCTCGTTTCTTTTCTTTCTTATTCTCTTTCCTTCCGGCTTTCTTTCCTTCGCGATTTAACTCCTGTCGTAAATGCGCCAAATAAAACAATAATATTATGGAACAGAGCCAAGCGAAACCGTACAGAATGTTTTCTTCGTATATCCTTCTCGTTCTTTCATTTCTCTCTCTCTCTCTCTCTCTCTCTCTCTCTCTCTTTCACTCTCTCTCCTTCTTTTATCTTTTTATTCTTTTTTTGTCCCTTGTTAGATTTTCTCATCGACATAATATTATATGTACGCTGCGCTTTTTCTTCTATATAATTCGCTGATGTGGGACGGTTTCTCACCGAGCAATTTCGGGAAATAAGCCAACGTGGAAAATTACGTGTTATCGATCTTCACATATTCGATAAATGATTAAGTCATCGGTCGTAGATACGCTCGCTCAGTTTACGGAACGTCTCTCCTTATAGTTCTATCGTTTCTCGAAAGTAAGCAGGAAATCAAACTGTATCTTTCTACTCTAGTTTTTCTTTCTTGGTGCGTATCCGTGTGAAAGATGCTATCTATTTCCATAAAGTATTCTACGAGAAAATCGAGCGTAGCTTTCACGTCCATCTTTCAACTCAAATTAACTTTCAAAAGTTTTTAAAGGAACTATCAATGATACTTAAACAGCCTTTGCTACGCTAAAAAATGATTTCTTAAAGTGTTTTAGATTGACATGGTAAAGAATTTTAAAAGCTGACACGTCGAACTCGTATCGACGAAAACTTTTAAACATGCGAAGGCGACGGTTTAAATATCGTTGAGTTAACGAAATTAACGGAGTTACAAACGTGAAAGTTTTGAGCGATCATCCTTCTTCGTTCAACATGATCAACGCTCTCTGTCATTCTTTGAATTTGCTTAACGCTTTTTGTCTACCCACGTACGTTCTCTTTCCACTCGACACAAACATTCACGACTTGCATCGTCCAGATGAGATTTAAAAGTGGTTATTTTTTTTCGCCCCACGAAAATCATCCAACATTTATTATTACGCGTCCAATAAACGTTCGATCAACACGTTTCATCGCCGTCGGATGAAATAAAAGCGTATTTCGTTGTCGAGCACGTCAAACTTTGTTTTCTCTATACGTCGTTTTTTCCCCTCTTCTTTCCCATTCTTTTTTTATTTTGTCCAACGACGTGAAACTCCGGTGAAGCGTTATGAAAATTATAGGAAGTCGATGTCGTTGCAGGCAAAGAGCGATAAAAACGATGATCCGTAAAAAGATCAAGTATGGAAAGAACGATGAAGAAGCGAGTGAGATCGAGAACGTGGAGAAAGAGAGATGTGCCGGGTAAAAACGATTCAGTTACTTTATGACGACACATCGCGCTCATAGTTCCCATATTCGCACAGGACATTGTATGCGGCAAGTAAATTGAGCCTCGTGAATCGTAGATAATTGATTACGGCTGTCGTGGTGTATTCTCTCGCAGTGTGTCCGTGCAAATCTTTGTGACATTTTCATTAACTCGCTATGAAAAACGCGAGTGGAACGAAGCATAAAAGAAGAACGGAAAGAAATGGTAAGAGAAAAAAGAGAAAGAGAGAAAAAGACAGAGAGACAGAGAGACAGGGAATACACGCGAAGAGCGAACGAAAAAGAAGAAGTGGGAGCGAAACGAGTTGGAGCGAAAGAAATGAAAAGGTAAAAAGGGAAGTGGAAAAAGCGAGGACGTTCGCGCGGAATAATTAAATATCTTCTCCCCAAATACATATTTATACGCGAATCTTGGTTATTGGAATAAAGGAAGTGTCTCCGTTACCTCTTCTCATTTTCCTTTCTTCCTTGGATTCTTTGCTCTCATCCAACTAGGATCGTTGGCGCAAAACGTGAATGCAAATGATGATGGTGATGTTAGTTCATTCGTATGCAGATATATTCGTGTGATACGTTTTTGAAACTGGCGAAACTTGATATGACGAATGGTATATCCTGATTATGATTGAATATTTTCGTAATTATCGAATGAACGTTTGTAAGTTAGAAAATATTTCTTTTTCTTTTTTTCTCTCTTTTTATCTTTCATATATACAAGTAGATATATACCTATACATCGAAATACTTTTCCTCGAGAAAACTTACTCGATTTCTGACATGTTTCAAAAAAGCATTACTTATGAAATAACGGACCTAACATGCCATGTCTCAAATGTTAATGCAGCGAAATGAGATGTCCCTGTTTTCGAATGAAATATTGCGAAATATAAAGCCGCATAAAATACGATTGATGTACCATAAGCTTTGCCAACGTTCAACCATGTATCATTTCATCTTTCAACGACGATATAAACCGAATCGATAAGTCGAGATATACTTTTCATTCATCAATACCGCAAATCGAAGCTTCATCGTTCAATCGTATCATCATTTCGCCAAATGATTTTTGCCTAAAGAAATGACCATGGTGAAAGCTAAATGATAATCTAATAATTTACTACCTTGATTCGGCACACGCGGTATATGATCGATTATTTCACCATTAATTTCAGACTAATAACAACGACAAAGCACGCCGCATTGATCCAAATAATTACTTCGCGCCAAACCGCATGATCTTCAAACCCACTAATATTATCATGATCGCTACAAGCTTCGAAACACATCGCGAAATTGATCGTTCCTTCTTTCTCTAACTCACTTTCTTTCATTCTCTTCTTTTTTTTTTATTTCAACAGTATTTAGAGGCAACAATTTTTCACGTATCGACACGAAGGTTTTTTACTTTTTGAACAGCAGCAGACCCGTTTTTCTCTAGGAAAAAAAAAAGTAAAAATAAGTAGAAAGAAAAGAGAAAGAGCATCAAAAGCGTAGGGTATCTATGGCGTGAAGGAAGCTATCAGGGATACTTCGAGGTGATTTTCACTAAGGTGGTAGCGAAGCAAATTGCTGTTTCCCAACGCTTCTTCTATGAACGAACAAAGAGAAAGAGTCGCGAGAAAAGTAATGTACCTTCCAGATTCCTCCCTTCTGCCGTTTTATCTTCTCTCACGTTTCCATCTACGGCTACGTTCTATTCGTATTTCCGTTGACGATAGAAATTGTGAAAATACATGTATTGACAAAGCTTTGTAAAAGGATTCATCAGTTTTCGAAATAGCTTACATATCGTCTAGAATTGAAAGTTCTTGCATTGGATCGTAAAGCGATCGATAAAAAATGAAAAAACTAAAGAAACAGGGAGGAAGAGAGAGAGAGAGAGAGAGAGAGAGAGAGAGAGAGAGAGAAAGAAATAGCTCCTCATAAAAATTCATAGTGCTTTTAAATAAATCTCTTATTCGTCTGTCATTTCGCGGATAAATTCGAGAGTCACGTAACGTGCGTGTTCTTTTCAAGTTTTTAAGTGTGTGGACCATGGAGATGGTAGAGTTACGCATACTATCCGAAAACGTAGCATGGTGCATTATAGAAACTATGGTTAGAACGGAGAAAGCCGGAAGAGGAGACGACTCGTGGTCAAATTTCAACTGCGCGCACTTCGATGCTTCCGTCTCGATCAATTTACTTCTCGTTTGCGGCTGCATACCAATAGAGGGACAGTGCATCGTACTGCATCGCGCTCCATGGCGGAACGTGCATCAATCATAGGTAAAATTGTGCAGCCGAACGCGGCGCAATTAAGTGTTCCATTTCTAACTCGCTCGTCGACACGATCATTTCTGACACAATCGTTCACCATTCGATCTACCTTTACTCTACGTGCTTTCCACATTCAACCTTATAATCGTATCTACTTTAAAATGTAACTCATATATATATATATATATATATATATATATATATCGCCTTATAAATGTCTCTCAATGGCTTACATTTTTAAATTACGCATAAAGAATAACCTGTGATAATTATTACATTGGCTTATATACTAACTTTATTAATCGGAGAGAATTGTCCAAATACTTAAGGATGATTGTCGATCGTATTTGTTTTCTTTCTTTCTCTCTCTCTCTCTCTCTCTCTCTCTCTCTCTCTCTTTCTCTCTCTTTTATAATATTTTTATTTCTCATTAAAATGGAATCGTATATTTATTCAAATATATTTACGTATTCACCTGTTCCCCAGAGCTAAACAAAATTATATATCATTCCTGACGTTTCGATTTCAGATATCGATTTATCTCGGAAGAGGAAAAACGTGCATCAAGAATCGTTAATGGCTTACCCAGTCGCGAGAAGAATTACGAGAGATCCAAAAAGCACGAACATCCGCTCTCGTTTCCACACAGAATCTACGCTCGTTACGAGATCATCGGTGGAAACGATCGTCCTTATCGTATCGTTTCGCAGTAATGCACGTTCTAATCCCCTCTCTTTCTCCCTCATCCCTTTCCATTTGACATCGAAGGTAAAAGCGACTGTTTTTAAACGTGCCGTAGACTTTAGTAGAAAAGAATGATAATCGTCGTTTTCCGTTATTCTGGCATTAGGCTGTAGAAAAATATTCACAAACGAATACGCAGCCGCGTCTCGATTTCTCTCTCTCTCTCTTTCTCTCTCTCTCTCTCTCTCTCTCTCTCTCTCTCTCTCTCTCTCTCTCTCTCACTTACTCTCCCCTTTCCCTACACTTTATACTCTAATAACCCATTCCCTTTTCCGTCCTCTGCGTTTCACCGAGCTTCTCAACGTCGTTCGTACTCTCCTGTTCCTTTTCCTCACCCTTTTTCAACCTCCCCTACCGAGCGACATCCACCAAATTGCCATCCGGACGTTTTTATTCGGCTATTTGCTTCCAGCTCTAGCAGGACGACTAACGCTTTTCCTCGTCTTCCTCTTTCTCCTTTCTGCGCCACCTAATCGTTGAAAATCGTTTTGGGAAAGCGCTACGTTCCTCCTGGATTAAATTTCTACGAATAAAGTGAAAGAGAGAGAGAGAGAGAGAGAGAGAGAGAGAGAGAGAGAGAAAGAGAGAAGTTCAAGAGTTGCCTGTTTTTGGACCACATGCTACGTTTACCTTCTCAATACGCAATTCTTCCCCTTTTCGCAATGACTCTTCCGACGACTATTCCCCCTTTTCAAGTTCGCTTCTTGAAAATGTCGAAAGATACGAGCCAATTTGTCCCCCTTCTGTCCTTCCTCTTTTTACCAAGAGAAAAGGTCGCCGAAGCAAATCTGAAGTATTCTTGCAAGATTAATTAAAATAGAAATTCCTTTAGTTACATACCCATATTAAAGTTATGACATTGTTTCAAAACATCAAGAAACGACATTGGAATTTTTAATATGTATTATATTTGCCTATCTTCATATACTTTTCTAGCCTTATAAACATTCATTGACATTTTCAAACATATAACTGTTTTGTAAAAAACATGGATTTTTTTGGGGGACGTATAAAGATCTACTTTCATGAAAAATAATATTCTTGCGATCAAAGCTAACGATGATAAGTTAAAATACCTCGTTTTTTCTCATTTCTAGAGAAGAGAAAATCGTTCGATCAAAAATCGCTTCCGGTCTTGAATTATTTCCGATAGATACTTGTGTTTGAGAAAGAAAAAAGAAAACGAGCTTCTTACGTTTATATTCTCTATTACGTTTTACGTTGACTTCACGCGAATAGTCGAACTATTTGCGCTTCATTATCACCTCATGGAAAAAAAACCCTAATGGCAATTCGCATGA
Source organism: Vespa crabro (assembly GCF_910589235.1). Classification (NCBI taxonomy): domain Eukaryota; kingdom Metazoa; phylum Arthropoda; class Insecta; order Hymenoptera; family Vespidae; genus Vespa; species Vespa crabro. The sequence continues at coordinate 15,721,706 of NC_060956.1, read as the reverse complement.
CTTTGAATGTCCAGCATTGTTCTCTTTAGTCGCGATTATTAAAATGCCTTTCGAAAGAGCGATAAAAAAAGACTCTACTTGTGATCCTTTCGTTGCCTACATCTCTCCTCCATCTCCTCACTATCAAGGTTTGCCTTTCAACGGCTAGCACTTTTCCTTTAGCGAAGGATTCTTCCTTTTCTCCTTCCGTTCGTCGTCATTTTCTTCGTAAGCCGACCATTTCTTTGTATATTTATTCTTTTTGCAAGCCTCCTCTCTTTCACTCCTTCTCTATCCTACTCTTCTTCCTTTTTCTTGGTCTCTTTTACACTGTTGAGGACACCTTCAATTTAAGTTCTCCGTCTCCGGGCACATAAAGCTTTTCGCAGGCGCGAAAGGGGCTCGACTGTCGGCGCTTCTACACGATCAAAGGCACTCTTTTCGACGTTGATTAACTCCAACCTGTCTCGAGCAACGAACGACCGTTAGGCTTCTGGATGTTCTCTTTCTCTCTCTCTCTCTCTCTCTCTCTCTTTAACTTTTCTTCTAATGACTGACATAAACGAGCCTACTTTCATCATGTCTATGATTTTTCTCTTTTTATTTTCACGTCATCGAGGAGAAAAATTTTCTTAAAAGTTCTTATAAAAAGCGCAACATAGAAATTATAGTTCCTAGTGGCAAAAGCCATGCGATTTTAATAACGCGTAACTAAAGAGTTTTAAGAGGTAATTTAAGAGGTAGGTTGTAGCGTATCCTACGAGAGAAGGAAAGAAAGAGAAAGAGAGAGAAAGAAAAAGAGAGAAAGAGAAAGAATCATCGTCCGTACAGGAAAGATACGCTTTACTGCAATAAAATTGTGTTACTAGCGCATTGTGGTTACGGATAGTTAACATCAAAAGCAACGATTTTATTTCATCGATCCTTTTTACTTGTTTCTTTCTTTTTCCGTAAACTCGCGAAGGAACGTAAAGAGAACTTTATTAACATTGTTTACAACTATATACTATTCGGCTACTCGATAATTTATTCGATCTGAAGCATTTACGTAATAAGTATTTCTCAATCAATCTCTCGTTTGTCGTAATTTTTAAACGAATCTTATGCGTCTGGAAACTACCTATTATTTTTTGAGCATTCTCAGAACATCCTTATATAGATTTTCCTCTCAACAATACGTACACATTTATACGATTTATGTTATCAGACATATTTTCATCTTCATCTCTCTTTTTACCTTTCTTATATTTAAGAATCTAAAAAGTTTTTACATTTCACATTTCATCGCGTTTTAAAAATCCGAGGGAAGAATGGAAGAGAAAAAAGTCAACGTCGTGAAACTTCGAATTGAAGCCAAAGTAAGACTTCCACCAAGCGTGTTACACCGAACGAGACCTTTTACGAGCGATCTCTAGGCAAGATAGAAGCGGACTATCCACTAGGCTAGACGATGTCCGCTCTGTAAGTCCGGAATCTGATGGTAGTTTGAGAGATTGGATAAGGAATCCATAAGCTTTTCGACGTAATCCCGATGTGTTTGAAAGCGCACAGCCGGCTCTCCCAGAGGAGACTCTCTCGAGCAAAGTGATTTCTCTTCGATGGAGGATGAAAAAGGAGAGTGCTGAAGAGGATCAGAAAAGAAAAAAGAAGAGAAGCAAAACCGCATTCGAGTTCCCTTGAGTTCGCTCGAGTTTTCCATCCATGTATCGTTCTTCTTCGTTCTTCTCAGTGAAACAAGTTCCGATAAAAGAAGAAACTGATGGTTGATATTCGCGAATCGAAGCGAATTCCGCGTATCATCGTTATTTACTGAAAATACTGCCACTTTTCTTAAACCATATTGAACACACGCCCGTTACTTTAATAAACCTGACAATAATTTTTTATCAAGTAATGTCATTATTATGCGAAAACTTAGCCAATCGATATCTCCTTGTTCGATCATCAGTAGGAATGTAACACGAAATTTTTTCTTTGAATGTGACACAATGAAATAGGTATCGGTGCTAACCTCGTAAAAATTTGATTCTTCTACTTTATCTTGGAACGAGAGAATAAGCCTAAGAAAAAATACGATAAAAGAGAAATATATATATATATATATAAAGAGAGAGAGAGAGAGAGAGAGAGATGTCGAGCTTTACAATCTCGTTCGGAAAATAAAAACAAAAATGATTTATCATATTTTTGTGTCTTCGTAGAAAATAGAGAGAGAGAGAGAGAGAGAGAGAGAGAGCTGGATCAACTACTTTGTCTTGATTGCTTTGATTCGATCGTTCGATCAAAACTCCAAACTCCTCTTTATCGAGGATATTGTTAAAAAAAGTTTAGCCGAACTTTCTAATAAGCGAACATTCCAATATATTATTTGCGACTTAAAAATACATTTTATCGACGAGTTAAGCCTTCGTGAAATGTAATATCGTATTCCATCTTTTCGAAAACTGTTAATAAACGGCAGAAAAATACAATTTTTTTACTTGCAACAACGATTGTTCATTTCTTTTGCGAACTCGACTGCGATCTCCCGCGGCAACAAGTGCTCTGTGTCAAATCAATCCCGTAAAGTCATAAACGTAAACCACGTGAGCCCTTTCGTGATATATCGATCGATTACGTGCGAAAGTCGTTTATAGACAATTTGATGCTTTGATTATATATTATTTACAATTTCAAGCATCCTGCCTTCGTATCGAAAGATCTAATCTATCTTTCAGTGGTAAAAACTTTCAAAAAGAAAAATTAAGCAATTAAAAATACCAAAAGTTATTTTAAATACAATAAAATTCAATGAAGAAATATACTAAAGTGTTTTCGTTTCTTAAATCGAATAGTGCGAAAAAGCGGAAAAAGAAAGGAGAAATACATAAATGCATATCCTTCCTTTGAAAAGTTTTAATTTTTTAATAAACATTATCTATAAACTAACAATTATATTTTTTTCTATACAAAAGCAATATCCTTTTTACACCACATTAAATTCTATATTTCTTTTTTCAAGCGCCAATAACATTTTATCTTCTTTACGTTATGCGAATAAAAAAATGAAAAATCGTGAAGTTATTTTAGTCCACGAATTCTTCTTCCTGAGTATGAATCGATACGTTTTGAAAGTGGACTCGTCTTTTTCTTGTTTCTTTATTAATTCCACAAAAAGTTCCATGTAAAGAATAAAAGAAGAAAAATTTAACACGCCTTCGAAAAGTATAAATTTTATTGATCAATTTTATTATTCATAAAACGACGCTGAATTTTGCTTTTCTATCGGCTTCCTCGTTACTGAAATCAAGAAAAGAAGGTAAGAATCGATTCTCAATCAAAAAGAAGCAAAGTTCCGCGAAGCTTCCGTAAAGGTTTTGCAAGGGTTCCAACCATAGCAAGTGTACACGTATAACTGGTAATATGCAAATATTATCTCGTCGCATCGAAATTTATTCATAAGGAAGGGGGAAGCGGGCAGAAGAGTTCGCCCGCGGCTCTCACCACCATCGAGAACTTGTACGGAACATCCCTTCGTGGCTCTCCTATTCTCCTTCTCTCTCTCTCTTTCTCTCTCTTTGTCTCTCTCTCTCTCTCTCTCTCTTTCTCTCTCACCTTAACAATTCGTACCAAAATTGTTATAATGAACTTATGCTCGTGCAAAAGTTCTGCTCGGTCCAAGCGAGCTATGTCGACTCTTCTTCGATTCATTACTCTCTTTATTATGTTCTGATTATATTTAGAGTAAATCGAGAAGTAATAGCCCACATTTTTTTTTTAACTTCAATACATCGTAAATTTAATCGATATTCAAAGGAGAAAAATATGTTTCCATAAGTAAATACATGAGAAATTATATCAAGATAAAACTAAAAAGTAATCATACATTTTTGTGAAACAAGAAAAAAAAAAGAAATTGTTTCCTATGCACAATTTCATTTTATCCCCACTGTCTGGGTGTCATAGCGTAGGTAAAAAAAGATTTCAAATATAACCGAAAGAAAAATTATTTCTTTTGCTCTTAGAAAATTTCTCCGCGAAGATATATTCAAAAACATAAATTCAAAAATGTTGAATATTCTTCGTAAACTTCTTACATCAAACACATCGAATCCGATGTACAGCTGTACTTTTCCCCACACCTGATGTATTCAACATTATATTCTTCCACAAAACTTTCTGCATTGAAAAATGTTTATCCGAAGATGAATCTTCCATAAACTTTTCGCGTTTTGAGTTATCAAAATGTTTATCACGTTTTGTTATTTTTGCCGCTTGAGATTCTTCCAATTTCAATTTCCTCTATTTTTACTTTTTTCAATATTCTTTAAGAGATGTCAAAATTGAAGTAACTTCTCCTACGTTTTCTAAGTAGCTGAATTATAACTGATGACGTACAACGGATTGGATTAATTTTATTGAACATTTTGTCTCTCGTATTTGTGTTGCGAGTATTTTTATTAATTGCTTGCGAATAATCATGGTTAGTAAATTATGAGTTAAAGAGAGAACAGAAAATTTTTGAGAGTATTTAATTTCTATATTACAAATAATATACTTAATTTTTTAATGAGAAACAAATAAAGAGTTAATGAGTTTTGTTAATAATTGTCAGTCCTATCATTAAAAATATCTGAAAATTGGATTATATTGACTGAGTCGTGTTACCCGCAAGTTCATCTCATTTGGAATTACCCTGCATATATACGCGTAATATATTATATTTATATATACCAAGTGTATTATTTTAATCCATATATACAAATATCAAATTTATCTATCAAAGATGCTAATAAAATTTTTCATCAGAAATAGGGAGGAGTTTTTCTTTTCATTTTTATTAAGAAAGAAAATTTTATTTTATCCCTTCTATATTTATTAAATAGTTAATTTGAACTTCGCGCGAATAATTTGAAAAAGGATGCACTATATATAACGTTTGAACCCAATTATTCTTTTCAGTCTATAGTTTATACGTATGTATATCTAGATCACGTTCACAGTTTGCCGCGCAAAATCCGTTTGGTCTTCATCGTAAAGCCGCGCGTAGTTCTCTTACCGCAAACCAGCCTCGATAAATCCAGCCAACCATTCCTCGCCACTTTCCACTTTGCTCTTCGGTCGTACCCAACGAGAAATTGGCGAGTAATGAAGGGTGGAAAAAAAAGAGAGAAACTGAAATGGAACAAGCGAATCGATAGAAAGGTGAATGCTCGAATGGAACGTACAAATCAAATGGATCGAGTCGAATGGCAAATAGCTTATCTAATCGATTCTCTGGAGATCCTAATTGCCACAGATCGCAATTAGATTTATCCTATACAACATGTATACCTATCAAGATTATCAAATGAAGCAATACTTTAACTTCGAATTAACAAATGATAACAATTATGATCAATCTGCGAGAAAAGTAAATACATTAGAAAATTCATAAAGAAGACAATAATGATTTTAAGAAATAAATAAAGTAAGCGAGTAGAAAATACGCACGTGGGATAATGATTCTAGAAGAAAAATGACTAGCAAAGCAAAGACAAAACGTGATAATGCATATCTACATATAAATTTGCTTTCTTTAGTTCGGATTTAGATGAGTGATGTGCTGCTTTTTAGATCGAATTTTATGTTCCATGAATGTTTATTATCTAGCGTGTGCTTCTCACTCACACATAATTTCTTCTTCAAAAACAAACAAGATAGCTAAACTTTATTTTTTTTTTCTTCTTTTTTAATCATCGGTCTTTATCCAAATTAATAGAGTAATTCTGAATGAAATGATTCGGTCTTATATTTCGTAGATAGTCCAATTTTCAGATATTTTTAGTGATAGGACTGACAATTATTAAAAAAACTCACGAACAATTTGTTTTCAATTAAAAAATTAGATAAGTTATTTATAATGTAGAAATTAAGTATTCTCTAAAATTTTTTCGTTGTTTTTTAAATGATTATTTAGTAACAATTTATCAAAAAATAATAATTTTTTGAATGTACTATATTAATGTAGTATATAATTGTATTATAGTGCATTAATATAGTAGGTATATAATTACTACATTAATGTAGTATATAGTTATGTTTGTAATCGTGTAATAAAATATTGTTATAACATTATTGAAAAATCAGGTCATTATTCTCTAATTCTCGGAATTGATGGCTTAGTTTTATCGGGGACAGTTGGTCCATCATAAAAATATACATTGTTACATTCTTAGATACAATGTAAACTCGGCTGCTTACGAAAACAATGGATTTTTATTCTTTAGATTAATCATTTCTAAAGATAAAGGTGTATTATGCGCTTTCTTAAATGAAAAACAACAACCATGTACCTCATGTAACAGAAAAATATACAAAAGAAAATAAAAAACCAGAACAAGTTTCACCTGATTATTCGCAAGTAATTAATAAAAGCACTCCTGTGACAGGCATGTCAAACAAAATAATCAATAAAACTAATCCAATCTCCAGTACGTCATTAAATGTAATTTTATCTGGGTCATGACATTCTGAATCATGAGGTATCTCCCCCATACAATTCAGATGTATGATAAACAAATCTTTTTTTTTTTACAAAAATCTAGGATTATTTTTTAGTTTTATCATGAAATTATAATCTCTCATGTCTCTAGAAATTTACAAATATATTTATCTGCTTTGATAATTTTTGAATATTGATCAAATTTACAATATAATGAAATTTTTAAAAACAGTGAACCATCACTCCTCGATTTACGCTATGGTATTAAAAAATTAACTTGGCGTCGACGGTAGCGACGCATTACACAACAACGAAAAGTATGAGTGTATATAAAATAGTCGGAAGGTGATATTTAAAGGTAGCAGCACGCGTCTTGATTACCGGAGCAATGCGTGCCCGAGGAAACAATGCATGACTCCGTGGCGCTCGCATACAACCGCCCTCAAGTCCTTTCTATGTACCGGAAACAATAGGCATTATATGCCGCGGCACACGCGCGGAAATGGTCTCCCCGACTTGTTTGAACTAGTTATACCACATCTCCAACGTGTTCCGAATGTGGTGAGCATCGCGTTTCTAAGAGGAGAGAGCGCAACAATTACGTTAATGTATTGTCGTCGGTTTCATCGCAGCCGTCGCAACCCTATTTACCCCTTTCCTCTCTTTATCCTCATGTCTTCGTGACATAACGATTTTAATGGGTCGACGCACTCTCTCGTTTTCTAATCGGTATTGCGAAGAAATTATACACCAAGTATCTTAACAAATTTATCGTTCAATAATGAAAAGTGTTCCTCAAAGTATTTATGCATGAATATGCTTTATGTTTATAATAATGAATCCTTTGTAACAAATATTTTCATTAATTTTATATCCAAAATGAGTTCATTTAAAATTGATCGATTGAAATAAAGCATTTTATATGCAAGTATATAGGATTTATCTTTGGGTCAAATATCGCACATACTGTACAAGATTGTATAATTTATGAATCTAAATGAATCTAAAAATGAACAATAAATAAATACATACTTTGCAATACTTTTGAAATTATTATTTATAATATTATCGATGTATTTCGATATCCTGATCCTATCCTATAAAGTGAACGCGTTAACTCATCGACAACGCAAATTTTCAACTGTCGACCTCGATCTCGAATAACTTACCCGTATCGTTGTCTCCCGGAACACCGAGGCTATCGCTGTTATCGTTGATGAAAGCTTCCGCCGTCGATGTAAAGGTTTGCGGCGATAACGTGAGGTCTGGCCCGCTTTCGCTATCAAACAGTTCCAAACTGCTATTTCCTGAAAAATGAAAGATCGAGTTTAATGAGATGAAAAATTTTCGATGATATATAGCAAAATGTTTCATTCGATAGAACAACTATCGCAAAGTGGATAGCTTCCGATGCCAGATCGAGATCGACCTCGAGCTTGGCAAAGATCGTGTTGACAAACGAACAAGATTCTTCGCGCGTCGCGAGCGAACGCGTGCCATGTAAATAATTGGCATCACTTGTAGTAACGCGAACTTGAAGTAACGCGTTATTAACATCTTGTGCTTTGATAATTTCTTTAGGATATTATGATCGTGAACGAAAGAAAAATCGGCTACGTTTATTCTTATTGCAAATAATTCATAGAATGCAACCTTTACTTCGCATCGTGATTTTTTCTTATGTTTCAGGATTAATTCGTCAAGAGGTGCACATACATATGTACTTTTAGCTGATGAATAAAATCTGTTCTCATTTGCTCGTACATTTTACATATGTGCATACATACATGCATACATGCATACATGCATATATACATGCATGCATAGATGCATGTATGCATACATTGTATGTACATATGCATGTACGATATAAAAAATATTTTACGGAGCATATATATATAAACGTTAACATATGACTATCGACATTTCTAGTCCGCATGTGATGGGTTATGTAGGTATGCGTTAGTATTTATCTGTAGCGTGCAAGAGTATGCACTTCGGCCTGAATTAATACATTCGAGATTATGCGTTTGTATTTGCGTTAATGCTCACACCGTAGCACCACCCCGCTTGGGTTAGTTAAATATGTAAATATAAGCAGTTCAGATATATGCCAGGCATTATCTTTCGTTACATCGTCGAATCACAAGAGAGAAAAGGGGCTTGAATGGGATGACCAACGCATTCTCGAATTAACATCGAACGAGAGATGTTATTTGTGCTTTCGTACGTACGCTATATATACTAACGTTCTATACTGGTGCTGGTTCTTTTTTATCAATATTTTGAGCATTGCTGAATATACTGCAAAGTTGCACGAGTATGTAACTGCAAGAGAAAAAGTTGCGTGTTGTTATAAATATGTATTTAAAACGTTATGGATTTCTATCAATAATTTAACGCATTTCCATGACTGGTCTTTGAAATTTGCAATGATACACGTTCATTGTATCGATCATATTTACATTTCTAATGTTTTACATGATAAACCTTTTTTTAAATCGTTGTACTCAGGTGCGCTGAGTTACGATATCTTAAATTTAAAAAAAATTGGTAACATAGCGGTTAACACGAACATAATACTATAGTTACGATCGATGTTCTCTATTACAGAGCAAGATAAAGAAAGAAAGAAAGAAAGAAAGAAAGAAAAAGAGAAAAAGAAGAAAGATATTGCTAGGAGGATAAAGGAAAAGGAACGATTTGTCTTTGGTGAAACGCAATCTCGCTCGACCAACGTAAACCTTGAGCTCACAAATTATGTCGATAACATTAAGCAGTAGGCTTGTAAGAAGTGGGACTCGATATCTACTCGTTATTACGAGTACACGATCTTACAGATAGACACACACATACATACCCGAATATCTATGTACAGTAGCCGAGAGTGTGTCCCACAGTAATAATGTTATTGGCAAACTTTTCAAATTTATTTTCGTTCAAAGAAGGATAAAGAGACGAGGGTGCCGAGAGAAGCGCGATTCATCGAAGCTGCTTCGAAAGGTGAGTCGTAGGAGAAGAGAAAACGAAGAAGAAAAAAGGTGAGAGATTCGATCGTTATCGTGGAGAACGAGAAAAGAAGAACGAAGGAGGAAAAGAAGAAGAAGGAGAGAGAGAGAGAAAGAGAAAGAAAAAGAGAGAGGGAGAGAGAAAACTCACGAGCGAGTTTATTCAGAGCGCGAACGAAGCGAACGAAGCCAACGAAGGGCAGATATTAATTTTCCCGATGTATATGGATGAGTTCCGACTAGGCCACGTTGCAGAGATGCAAAGAGACGAACCGGAGACGAGGTAAAGAGATGGTAGATAGTTAGGGTGGGGGGATTGCTCGTACAGAAGAAAGGAGGAGAGGTTACCACCCGTAGCGTTCGGTGTTACGAGGGATGCTCCGGTGGTACTCCTACAGAATGGCGAAGGGTGGCTAAATTGCTATCGATCTTCCAACCTCGCAAATATCGTTTACTCTAGTCTCATCTCATCCAAAACTGGATGCCGCCAACACCGCGATACGCGTTATTTCGATGAAACCGTATACTATCCTCCCTATCGAGGATCTTCCATTTAATAATCGTTTTTTTTTCTTTCTCCCTTTGATAAATTAACGTTGCGAGAATGTTCGTAGGTTGATTCGAGGAACAGCATATCCATGGGAATGCCAATGAATGCCGCTTGTTTCGAGTGTCCGGCTGAAGAGGTAAAAAGAAATGGGCTGAATTGGATTACGTTCTTTTGGGACGCAGCGCAATCAAGCAAAATATTCTCGCTTCTCGCCGGCAAAAAGATTATAAGCTTTGTTATAATTCGAACAAGAAATAAAGAGAGATAGATAGATAGATAGATAGATAGATAGATAGATAGATAGATATATAGAGAGAGAGAGAAAATGAAAAAAGGCACGTATAAAAAAAGACAGGTAAAACACGGCAAATTTTTTCGAAGATAGGGGATATGCAAATTTGGTTAAAGAGAGAACAGTCCACGTAGTAGTTCTCTCTTTACTATCTTTCGTATCAGAACAGCCGGCTGTACAAGTAGTGGTATTACGAAACTTAAGCTATAGCGCACAAATGTCGCGTTTCAAGTCCGAGCCGCGGCTGGTATTCTCCCTTTGTGTAGCATAAGCTCCAGTCATTATCTCGATCGTACACTGTACTGTCTTGAGAAGTTCAACTCTTGCCGCGACGATGCTACGAAGCTCCTTTGCCTAGTCCTCCTTCTATTCTTGTCCTTGTCTCCAGCAAAGCCAACTTCAAGAAAGCGTCCTTTCTCGACTATCTCGTCGATTTCGAGTCGGCTTTGTGAAAATATCCTCGAGAAACGTCGTCGACCTCGCTACTGTCGCCCTTCGCGTTGCCGACGCTTCGTTCTCTCTCTTCTATGGTTAATTAAAAGCTTTCGCGACAGCACTGATGGTGGTGATGGTAATGGTGATGGTAGTGGTAGTATTAGTAGTAGTATTGTGGTGGCAAACGAACGAGCTCCTATTACGTTGCAATCAAACATGCCAAAGATCCTGAATACAAAAGCGCATTATTAAAATTAAGGTGAAAGATCCTATTACCTGGCCTAACTCTTTGAATTAATGAAAGTCATTACTCCCTGTCGTTTCTTGTATTTGTTATTAACGTCATATGTTCTATCCTTGTAACAAAGAATTTTCCTTCCCTATCAGGTCTGTCTTCTTTATCTCTTACACTCAAACCATTTTATCTTTTTCTTCAAACCAAGAAGACGAGCAATCGTTGTTAGACGAAATCTTGTTAAAAAAAAAAGAAAATAAATAAAAATCAAGCCTCTTCCTTTGAGCTCTCGTTCGAATCCATTACACATCGATCGACATAATTCGATCGACATAGACGAGACAGGGACGAGTAGTAATCAACGTTGGCGCGCCCGATAATCATGCTATTATAATTACTGTGTCGCAATTAAGGCGGTTATTTAGGATAGTCAACAATCGTTCCCGTGATTGTCGATTAACATTTTCACATCGATGCGACGATATAATTTCAAGCGAAACGACGCGCAAATCGCTCTTCCATACTATATTCCATGCACCGAGCTTCGAAAGCTCGTCGTTTACGAAGGGTGCTCGTTAGTGCCTACGCTCGTAGCTCGGACTAATGAAAACTATCTTGTAATATCGTACTAGATGCGAGAATGATTTTCATTTCGAAATTTCTCCAACTTTTCAACACGTTGTCCTCTCTCTCTCTATCTCTCTCTCTCTCTCTCTCTCTCTCTCTCTCTCTCTCTCTCGCACGTACGAATGCTGTAACGAATTCGATGCAATAAGAGTCACGTTTTACGTGTACGCCGATGTTATTTCGGTAGCGAAGTCAATTTGCAATCAACGAACAAGGTGGACCACTCTACCCTTCGTTCTCCGCCTGTGAACAAAACGATTGCTACTAGTTCGTATTTACCATAATACAATAAGAGAAGGCAAGCGGTATCATACATTTAAATGAGTCCTGCCGAGTTGATTCTCTCGTCAGACCACTATTTCTTCTTTGCTATTGTGGCTTATTCGAATGTTGGATTTCTTTCTTTGATCGATTTTTAAATCGATTGTCGAATTAACAAAAGTGTATATAATATAAAGAAAAAACGTTCTAAAGGTTTTTACGAAAATCCAACTGAAAGATGATATAGCTTACGTATTAGAAAGTCTATACACACATTAAGACATGGTAAGTTGTTTGCAAAAGGGATTCCATTTGAGAATGTAAAGAACTTTCATTAAAAATTCTCTTTGTACTCTAGTTTGAGGTGATGATCCACGTTGAAAAGATCACTAAGGGATATCTTCGGTTGAATCTGCATTAAGAACCACTAAAGACGAGTCATGATGTCTAATAATGTTTTATCTTTCTTCCATTTATCCGTTCTATATAAACACAAACCTGTATCATTTTTTTTACCCTTCGTACAAAACTTTATTATTCATTTAAATAAATCATGAATAAAGTTAAGGAAGGATATATCGAACTTTTTGTGAGTTTAACATGCTGTTATAACTTCAATTAATATTACTTAAGATAAATAGAATTTAAAAAATCTTGAAAAATATTTTACTTTCTTTTCAAGTCGAAACAATGCTTGAAGTAACGTATACAATGATGAAAAGAGATGTGGATAGAAGGTAGTGGACAAATCTACGCCATGACGGTAGTAGAAGTAACGGGCAGACGATAAGGGATGTGAGCTCTTAGCGCACCTCAGTGGCCAATTTGTTTAGAGCTATATTACCAATCTCTTCTTCAACAACAAGCAAAGCGACAATGGAAAAATTCAATAGTACGAAAGAGCCAGTGTCGACGTACTTTCGAGAACAAAGACTTCATTTTTTAAAAGGGAAGAAGAGTGTCCTAAAAAATATCATCGAGTTTTCTTGCGTCAACGTATTGAAGAAAACATTGTAAGATTTATGAAAAAAGTCGGTCCGTCAGACAGTCTGGGCCGGAATTCGAACCTGAATCTTTCACTTTCTGGGAAGCTGTTCGATTCATTAAGCTCTCTAATCTTCGGTCAATCTTCTTGACGAATACCTATTGATTAGAAATGGAGATGTTCACTCTAATACTCAGCGGCCATTCTGAAAAAAATTTTACCTTGATTCTTCTTTTATTGAACATTTTTTTAAATCTTGGAGATGCCGAAGAGCTTATGGCTATTAATCATTTCTAATTTTATAATGGTTTACGCCAAAAATGTATCTAAGCGTAATTCTTGACTGATTTTGATGAACAAAATTTTATTTTAAAGATGATGGTTTAAACGAGAAAATGATATTTAGAAACTTTCTAAAAAGCTTTATTTTCTTTCGCAAATCGTTTAATACATATAATTAATAACGACCTTTCATTATTTTATAAACGTGCACATTACATATAGTGAATTTTTAATATGGGGTTTGATCTCGTTGCATTGTTACCAACCGATCACTCGTAATTTTAATTTTTAAAGGAATCCCATAACTTCGCTTTTTTCCTCTCTCAAACGAATTTCAATGCGTCTATGAATCTATTCTTTTTCACATCATGATATTCAATTAATTAATTAAATTCCGAGAGTCTAACATCTCCCAATATCTCCCAATGCCTAGATTTTAATCCATTTTATCTTCCAGCTTTGTTTAATTATTCCAAATCTCTACGAAATATGAATTTAATTTCGATTAAATAAATAAAAAATTCTATACTATTATATTATGACCAGAGCTTTTAATATGTAAAATTAATACCATGTCTCCTCGTACGTTGTTTTACAACTGTAATAACTTATTTGTCATACTTATGTGGCATACTATTTGCCACTTGCGCCTAAAACTGATGCGGACGTGACTATGGATTTCAGTTTTCGTGTTATAATCGTAGATCGTAAGAATTGACTTCGATATTAATATTCTTTTGATTCGGTTAAATGTCTCGATTTGATGAGCTCCAGTAAAATTTCATATCTTTTCAAAACAAATTGTTCAACGGCTTTGCTATCACCGCAAAATTCTTTACGAATCTCCGAAAATAACTTGCCAAATCTAAAAATCTTTTAACATTGCGACCACTTATTAGTTCTGAAAATACGATTACGTTCAACAATTTTTTCTCACTCGGTTATATACTTCTAGGTAATTCTTCGAAATCAAGATACTCTATACATGACTTCAACAAATGACATTTCCTCAAATTAATAGTTAATCCCATTTCTCTAAACACTGAGTAAATGGTCTAACCTTTCTATCATTGTCATGCTCGGAATAATGACATCATCTAAATACACTGTCATATAGCATCGATCCCAATACCTTATTAATAAATCACTGAAATATTGCCAGAACATTGTACAAGTCGAAGGCAGCCGTTTAAATTAATAATGTCCGTCAATTAGCCCGTTAAGCTGTTTTCTCCCTTGAGTCTTCACGAATTTCAATCTGATAATATTCGCTAAAAAAATTTAGATTTGTGTTTAAAAATTTAGATTTATACTTATCTTTCTAAATTTAATTGATAGTCGACATGCGACAACGAACGTTTATCTTTTATTTTCTTTATAAAGACTGCGATAATCCATATATATATATATATATATATATATATATATATATATATATATATATATATATATATATATATATATCTTTCCGCTTCTTTTTTTCACTAATAATAGCAAATGGTGATGTCCTGTCTTCCATCACATCAACCTATTTTAATTCATCGATTATATTTGTCAATTCTTGTCTCTTATAATAAAATAAAACCAATAAATTACTGGTTTTTATTATTAACTATTTTCCTTAACTGCGATTGTTATTCGATACAAGAAGAATTTTTTAGACTTCCTCACCGTTGATCTTAATGTCCACTTCTTTTAGGAATACAAATTCATCATTCACTTCGCACTATATACATATTCTACGCACGCTTTCTCACCTGCAATGGAATTCCTTAATTTACTCATCATCGTCTGAGCCAATATTTTAAAACAGACAAAATTATTCATTTTTTCTTGTCTATTATGACGATAGATTTGAGTATAATCGGGCCTTGTTTTCAAAAACTTTTTTCTATGACCATTACCTGAGTTAGTGCGTTCTCAGTTACTGCAAAGTGTTCTAGAAAATTATCTAATATAATATTAGCATTAGAGTGTGATTTTATTCACATTTTATAAGATGATTAATCGCAAGTCGTTTCCCTTCTCTAAAACTTATTATTCTCCTGCTCTACTGAGTATGATCATTTCTGGATTTTTTGTTTATAGATAACCGACTAACCATGACACACTCCCTTTTAGTATAATATGCACCTTCATTCTCACTCCTATATCATCAATGTTTATGTCAACTGTCATTATTCTCAACGTTTGCAAACGAGCATCACTATATTCCACTAAGCAGCCAAGCTTTGTTTCATGCTAGGTAACTCCCATCTTGTCACAGCGTAATACTATGACACAGTTCCTTAACCCTAGTTGTGCACCTGGTGTATAGGACACCCCAGATTAACTTTGAGCTCAATTAAAATAATATGTGTATTGCATGATTCATGAATTTTTTTATAATAACATTATTGGAAATGCATTTTCAAATCTACTGATTATTATTTCCGAGACTTCAAAGAATATACAGAATTTTTTTCCAGTCAAAATTATTTATTCTGTATAAATGACATCTGTTCAAAGTGTCTGGACTGTAACACAAGTGCACAATTAAAAATTATTTTGAGATGTGCACAACTAGGGTTAAATCGACATAATATTTTATTAATTTGCTCGTTTTGTATTTGTAACATCTTTAAAGTATTTTTGATGTGTGTATCTCCGCTGATATGCATTATTAGTCGATCTTGTGTGTGGGCCTTGTGTTGCTCCCTGTCGGTTGCTACATTATTTGTGCAGTACACACGTGCGAAATATGTCTGTTAGTAATACATTTAAAGTAGGTCGGTATGTATTTGGGTCTGAAACAAATATATGTCCCATCTGTTTACAATAATGACGTTTTAAAAATGGCTGACGATTTGCATTAAGGCTAGCGTGTTGCCTATTTGCCGATGTTATCTTCCAGTAACTTCCCACGTAAGTCGCCGGATTTCTTATATCAGCCTAACGGCCCTAGATAATCTTTGAAAGGGAGATTACCAAGCTCGCTAACGATCCATTCAAGGTCTCCCTCATGGTCTCTCATCTTAGCTTTATTGCATCTAAATAGCATTTCATAAAAATATTCGATAATAATAATGATCTGACTTTTTTCTATAATTTTGCATTTGTAACTTAATACTCATCACATTTTCGTTTCCTAGAAACTCCTTCCTTTAATACCACGTATGATCTATGCGAAGCTGTTATTCAAGCTGTCCAGCCATAGTTTTCCTAATCTAATTAATTTTATTAGCACATAATGATGGACTGTTATATTGTTACAAATCTCCATATTTTTCTATCTATTTGATTCATTCGTTTATTGTAAATTCACTCGTCATCACATCGAATGCCGGTAACACTGTACCAGTTCGTGAAAGTTTCGCTTCTCTCTACCTTACCTTTCATCAGCCATAGTTATTGCAAAAAAAGAATACATTCCATTTGCAATATCTTCTTGAGAATCTCGTACGGAACAGTTTTCGCATTCCTTACCTATTCATACTTCGCAAAAAAATTAGCACGTATAATTACTCTTTACGACTCGACATGTTACTATACTCTTCAGTATACCGATATATTAATGGCATCGATCTCTGTGTCTCTCCATGTGTTAACTCGAACAAAAAACTCAGAATTTTACCGAGTTTCTTCAAACCACGCAAACGAATCCCACTTCCGATAAAAATTGTGAAAAGCTAAAATGGATTTTGCGACCAAATTATGTATTAACAAATAATTTTATTAATCCTAGTTGTGCCTGTGAGGTGTAGGACACACCAAACCAATTTTAAGATCATCCGAATCAATCATACGAATTTCTTCATATCACGCTATATTTACTTTCCAGATTCGTCCTTTCAAATTTATTTACACTCGTACTGACACACACTCTCTCACGTCTAACATTTTAAATACTTTTCTAGAGTTGCAGTAATAATAATGTATAAAATAGTCTTAAATAGGACTACAAATAATAGCGCTGCAAGTTTTACTTCATAGATAGTGTGGAAATGAACTCATACATTTTAATTGTTATTAAAATAATAAATAATACATACGTATATTAATATTTTTAATAAAATAATCAAAATATTGTCTTTTATCATATATTTATATACATTAATAATGTAAATTATTATATCTATTAATTATATTCATTATTTTCTATATTCTATGCATTTATCGTAAAACAAACATGTACTGATTCTGCGTCTTATCTAACACGGATTACTGCGAGATACATGCTACCATCGAAGAAGGATATAAGTATGAGAGGCTGAAAAGTGTTAGTTTATCTTACTAATACTAATATTCTAACCTACACTAAGCCGATTGTTAGATTACGTGAAGAGAGGTATATAACCAACACAAGCTTATACATTGGATACGATAAGCGTATGGCAAGAAGTGTAGTTCATATTTTGTCCATACCTGTCGCTGAAGTCACACATGCTTCGAGCGAAAGGTGGTGTGAACAGCCTTAAGGTGTCTTTCTGCCAACTCCTCCTGACCACCGTTCGCGTCGCTGTCGTCGTTTCTGATTTCGAGTAATGTCTTGGACGCTTAAAAGGCTTCCTTACTAGTTCCCCAAACCGCCACTCATGTCGCTTTCGTCATCGGTTCATCACAATGAATCCTCTTAATTAATTAATTTTTTCCTCACATTAATGCACCATTTTCAAGAATCTAAACGAACTCTGGTATCCATCTAACTTCTAATACTAAATTATAGGATTCGTGAAAAAAAATTGAACTGTTTAGTAGTCTTTTTGATCGGAACTCAAACCTAATTCTTTCGCTTTTCGGACGGCTACTCTAACCATTACTCTATTCAGATCCTCTGCTCAACATTCTCCACGAATACTTATTAAAAATGGAAGTGTTCGTTTTCGCAATATACATTTCTGTGATGATAATAATAATACTAAAAAACAGAGAATCTCCTTATTCTTTATTTTCATTTTCTATCCTTTACATCGTATATTTATAACTCTTGGGCTTTCATCACGAAGAAGAAGTTGAAATTAAATATACTTTTTTCTTCCGCGAACAATTGTGCCATTATGATTCCGCGAACAAAAAAAAACACAGTTTACAAATGAACGTAATTTCATTCGTATAGAGGTGAAAAACTCGCCTTTAACTATAAATAAGGCTACATGGAACGATGTTCAGCGAGGAGTTTAAACTGCCTATGAAGCAAACATTAATTAAATCGAACAGTTTCTGGATGTGGCAGTAGAAAAGAAGAAAGCGAGCGAGGCATCCCTTTGACCGAAGTCAGTTTCTATTGTAAATTAAAATACTATCTGCGCGTGAGCGCTCGCAAAATAATTTCACGAATGAATTTCATATCTACCCTCATGACTGTAATTTTAATATTTATACGTTTTTCGTTCATGGAAATTAATCTATTAATTTTTCATTGTATAGATCTGCTAACATTTGTTGCACCTGTTCTTATTTCTACTCTAGTGAAAGTACTTTAAGACTTCAAAAAAATCTTTTTATCTCTGATCGATTCGAATTTAATTAGTATTTAGTATACAATACAAATGAGATACGTGTAATAGTTCGAACATCGTTACAATCACAATACTCAATATTCCCTCGTCATTTTAGCGATTCGCTATCGTATTGTTCCGATCGCTACGCTTGAAGCAATATTCAAGCTTGCTGCTATTAACGCTAATCCATTTTGGTAATACCATGACAAATTATAGCTCGCTAATCCGACCGATTCCTCGCACACAACGAAAGCAAAACGACTATGCGCGGACGTTCTCCGAAATACATCGAATTGTCCTCGCGAAGATATCAAAGGGCTTTTCGCGCATTGCTTTTGTGTGTCCATCGATGCGTCCCGCCGGTATTCTACCCATGGCAGAAACGCGTAATGAATAGTTAATTAATGCAATTGTTTCTTACATTCTCGAAACGATGTCATCGATTAACTAAGATCATTATCAGTAATATTACAAAGCCGCATCATCAATGAGAACAATAACAAAGCGATATTATACGAGTTTTGTCTCTTCTGTAATAATGTTAACAAGAAATAAAATATAAATGTAATCAAATATCGTTTTCCAATTTTTTCACGATTGATGTTTGCGATCTTTAATGAAAAATAAGTATTTAACGACAGAGATAAAAGTTGCTTGAAAACGATGGATGGTTAATTTTTGATTAAAACATAGAAGTCGTCGAGTGAGAATTTGTAAGTTCTCATGAATGTCGCAGAACGCAGGAAAACTCTGGACAGTTATAGTGAGTGAGAGAGAGAGAGGGAGGAGAAGGGGGAGGGGGAACACATTCCCTCTGGGAAAGTTACGTTCTCTTTTTTTTTGTTGGAGTTTGGAGGCCAAAGTCTGGAACAGCAACGCCAACCACTCGTGTTCCTCATGTTCCTTTCTTTTTGTTCGTCGGAGGTTCGGCCTCTGTCGGCCGCAACCTCGACCAGCACATTTAATCAACTCTCGTTACGGTCTAATGGCTTAATACCGCGAGTAGCTTTGTCCACGGGCCGCGACTTTCCTCCAAGCCGAGTTAATTCGAATTTAAACCACCGTACTTGCTTGACGACATCCTCCTCGCTTGATGATTACACGCTTGAGCTTTATAGCATCAATTCAAGGTTCCATAGTAACTTTATGTCACATGGTTGAAAAGTACTCGCTTTGATTTCTATAGAAGTATCTATGCGTTAAAATGGCGATACGATATCATATCGATTCGTTGATTCTTTAAAATGTAGATAGAATACATATATATATTATAAACAAATTCATAACTCTTATTTATTGCTATTTATTCATCGGATAAATTTTGTGATGAAAGTTCCGCTTAACACTCTTCTTCAATTCTAGCATGTCAAAGACGTTTAAGTAAAGCGAGTTATAAACTTACCATTATTAGGAAAGTTACGCCTATACACTATACATTGACCTAGATCGTCGACGATATAGCTGAAGTATCGCTAGTAAATAACGTCACGAGTAAGTATCTTGCTGTTTCAGTTCTCTCTCTTCCTCTCTTTCTCTTTCTCTCTCTCTTTTTTTCTCTTTCTCTTTCTCGTTCTCTTTCTTTTTCTTAAAAAAATAAACGCATTCTTAACTTCTCCAATTCAGCGATTTAAAGAAATCATAAATTATCTGTAATTAACGATTGATCAACATGATGATCTCCATTTCACTTTTACGAACCAATGTTACCCGAAATGCGAATGTTTGCGTTATTACAGTCAAGAGATAGAATGACTAATCGATTCAATGATCAATGACAAATCGTTGTCGTCCTACGAACACGAATTCAATTCTCTCAGTGAGCATACACCCTTCTTCTCTTCTCATACTATTTGATTGTCTGCAACAATTGTTAGATCCTCCTTTGATTTGTGACAGTCCTTCTGGAAGCTTCGATCAGGATTTGGTATCTAGATTGCAGAAATGGATAGGATTCTATCGTTTTCCTCTTGATGCCGTACCTATCAATATTGACTTGGACGATTAATATCCAGTTCGGAGAAACCCGTCAAACGTAACATCGTTTCCTCGAATCGATAATAAGATATCGCTTCTTGATTCATGGATCATACAGAATATTTCAACTAACGATATAGAAGCAATTTCTTATCGATTTTAAATATTTGTAAAAAAAAAAGTTTCAAAACGAAATACACATTTTTAACGATCTTGCCAGCGATATAATTCTTTTCTAAAAGTATTCTATATCTCAAGGATTCAAATGTAGAAGTAGAGGTAATCAAGACCGATTAGGAAAGTTAGAGCGTTATCGGTGTAGGAAGCGGAAACGATTCCCGAAGCTCTCGTATCTACGTATTTGGTATACTTCGTGATGGAGAAAGTGAGAGAGAGAAAGAGAGAGAGAGAAAGAGAAAGAGAAAGAGAGAGAGAGAGAGAGAGAGAGAGAGAGAGGGTGATAGGAGACAGGAAGAGAAAGGACAAAGAGACCAACGAATATCCGTATCCTCGGTTGTACGGCAATATCGCGGTAAGCCCGAAGTAAATATGTACCGAACACACCTCTCCTGTTTTAGCCGGTAGCCCACTGGCAGGAAAGCGGAGACAGTAGCCCCCTATGGTAGCTGTTATATTATAGCCTCTATGACCGGCAACGCGACTCGATATCATGCTAGTAAATGTAGTCTGGACGAATCGGGACTATCTATATATACTATAGACACCTAAACGTATATACATATAGACGTGTGTGTGTGTGGGTAAGTGCACGCACGCGCGCGCGTGTGTATTTGTGCGTACATATACATATATATATATATATATATATATATATATATATACCTGTACTATCGGTTGTGCGACCATAGCGCAGGTTATAACCAGTCCCGTACAGGTCCCACGGGAACTCACCAACGGTAAATATGGATGCGAGAGCCCCAATGTCGTTATACGAAACGCTAAGGTCTCGTTAGAAGCGTTTGCACACGCGTATGCGCTCATCCTCCGGAAGAAATCGCTTCGGACGTCCTTTCGATGGACGAGAATTTCATTTTTATTACATTTATCAATACTCTCGAATCAAAATAGAACTATAAGCAGATATGTATTTGTGAATAAAGAAATAGAGAAACAACGAAAGAACTTATAAAAAAATTTGCAAAGGAGTATCACATTCTACGATGAGCAAATGAGTAAGATAGAACGAAAATAAATTGATTATTAAACGACAATGAAACTTGACGTAGAGTTAACGAGATTACCGAGAACAACGTTCTTCAGTGACGCGCGAGATCATTAAAATAGGGTTTCCGGGTCGTCATTACGTTACTGTTTCACATCCTACAACAACGCCAAAGACGACATTACGAACACGATGTATTTCATCGCGCGTATTGTTACTTCGTTCTTTTGAACGAATTACCGTGCATGAATGATGCATAGGGGAAAGCCGGACTTGGGGAGAAAACGAACGGAAGCTTAACAACATGATCCTTTTCATCGGAAATGCTGCTCGTTATTCTTGGATTAATTTTAGAGAATTAATAATGGAAAATTCGGCTACAAACACAATAAAAAAAATTCGAAAGAATCTCACAATATATATCTACCTATCAGATAAATATATACCTCTTCGATAAACATATTGACAGTAAAAGAAGATTTGTCCTAAAAGAAGGTTCTATCGTTTCTCTTAAATTTCTACGAAGGTGGAAAAGTATTTCGCGTAGGAAAATAAAATTCGAAAGTCTGAGAGACGAGGAAATAGAGGAGGAAAAGAAGTAGAATGAAAAAGAGGGAAGGAGGAAAAGGAAGAAGGAGGATGAGAAAGCGGGGAAGAGGAAGAGGAAGAAGGAGGAAAAGGAGGAGGATGAGAAAGAGGGAAGGAGGAAGAGGAAGAAGCAGGAAAAGCGTGATCGCGATCGAAAATCGTTTTCGGTACCTTATTACTTCTTCGACGGATTGGATATTCGAGACGAAATACGGTACAAGGAACGATTTACAATTACAAAGTCGATGCAAAATGCATCGGTGCGGTCGTAGAGACACGTTTAAGGCGTCAGTGGGAAACGAACGGGTGTACGTTCCTTGGTCTTTGATCTTTTTCAGTTGACCCCGTCGAACGAGCGTCAGGATCGACGGTAAAAGGACGCCGTCGCGTCGGATACACGGGTCACTTATTCGCTGCCTTTATCTCTCTTCAGGGAACGCACCCGAACGTGGACTAGACGCGAGAACTCCCGTTAAATTGCGCCCTTTGTCGGATCCCTTTATTACTTTCGATCTACCACAAGAGGAACGTGGGTTACGTTTCCAGTACGATTTCTTCCAAGTAATTCGTTCGAGATCACACGAACGATATTAAGAAATCTGTTCTCGTTATACAGAATGTTTCTTTGATATCGACAAATGATATTCTTTTCGAATTTGAATTGTACGAAGTATGATTAATTTGAATCATACGAATTATTGAATTGAACTATTGAAGCTACATTCGTTAAATAGTAATATAAAGTTCCAAGATATGTTCCAACATAAATTCCTCGAATATCCGTATAAATACATAATTAATTCGAAATAACGTTCAGCATTTATTCGGTACAAAATGCCGATGATAAGAATCAACTTTCTAATCTTCCGTAATAGAGATAGAAATAAAATAAGAGGAGATACTAGGTAGGGAAGATCGTAAATTTGTATTTTCCTCTCGAGCAGAACGAAGGCAAGAAAGTTGAAGGTGAAGGAGGGAAATTAGTGGCTCGACCGCGCGTAAAACGTAAACGGCTTTAACGAAGAACGAGAGAGAGTTCGTGCGCACACATAGTCGTTGGGGTTTAAGCTTCGCGTTTTGCGTCTCTCTCTCTTTCTCTCTCTCTCTCTCTCTCTCTCTCTTTCTCTCTCTCTCTCTCTCTCTTGTTTCCCTTGATAGCACGGAGATTCATCCATAGCTTCTCCGCGAGGTTCTCAGCTAGCGATGCACATTCTGAACATCGAACTTCACCGCCTCCTCTTTTACGAAGAGTAGAAACCGACGATGAAAACGACGCTTGTGATGATAGTAGTGGTGATGGTGGTAGTAGTGGTAGTAATAACATCGATGCTGGTACTTCGTGTTCGACTTGCGCACAGGTAGCCGTTTCTACGTGTCCTACAACCTATTCTTAAGTACGTGACACCAGGATAATGGCCCTAATGTCCCGGGAACTATCGTTGAACCGTGCTTGTTAGAGAACGGCCTTTACAAAATGAGACGCAATCGAGCTAGGATTATAATCGCTATCTCTCTCTCTCTCTCTCTCTCTCTCTCTCTCTCTCTCTCTCTCTCTCTCTCTCGTTCTTGAACTTTCGTTGAAAAATCACGAAAATCTATGAAAATAAAAATTCGCAAAACCACATTGAACATCGATAAATTTCCGTACCCTTTAGTAATGTCCTAATACAATGAAGAAGGAAAAATAAGTTTAATTTTTCTGCGCTATCAAATCGAATTTGGTCGAATTCTCTGTTCGATGCATCCTCTAACGAAGTTTCTTAAAGTACGGTCACTAAGTAAGTAGTAACGAAGGGTGTAACAAGTTCAGCTCGATTATTGCACCGTCATTCTTTACGGATTTACGAGTCGAAGTTCGAATTATTTTACGGCAAGGAACAAGAAAGACGAAAGACGAGGTTAGTTAGATCCGATCCGAAGGGTCAGTAAAAAAAAACGGTCTTTTGTAAAAGACATAGCTAAAGATGGAGAACGTAACTAAAGAGAATGAAACAGAGAGAGAGAGAGAGAGAGAGAGAGAGAGAGAGAGAGATAGTAGATAGATAGAGAGAGAGAGAGAGAGAGAGAGAGAGAGATAGTAGATAGATAGAGAGAGAGAGAGAGAGAGAGAGAGAGAGAGAGATAGTAGATAGATAGATAGATAGATAGAGAGAGAGAGAGAGAGAGAGAGAGAGAGAGAGAGAGAACGAAGCTACGAAAAGGGCAAACGATTGTCCCGCGTAGGAAAACGACCAAAACTTTCACCCCCCTCCCCATGGTTGGACTCGCGGCAGTTTAAGTTTCCAGTTTCGAAGTTATAACGAGAATTGCTCTCTCCGCAAAGTTTTCTACATAAGTTTCGAATGTACATACCCCTCCTCGTTTCTCTGTCTCTCTTCATTTCCTTTTCCCTTTCTACTTATTTCTTTCTCACTCTCACCTGGTTCGCTCCAAAAAAAAGAAAAGAAAAAAAAATAAAATCCGATAGAGGAAAACATGCGGACACTTTCTTCGTCCCGCTTCTATATTTATGCCCTGGTGCTAGCACAAAATTGTTCGCGTACTCGCATCGTTCAAGCCACGATCCATGTGTATATCCAAACCGCAAGCATTTTTTTTAAACGCAAAATATACACCGGTATGTTCGCTCGTTCTTCGAACTCGACGTTGTTTCGGTCTCATCGTATTCCATCCTACGGAGGGCAGGTATTCGCACGTGGAAAATAAAACACTGGCATATTTCAAACTTATTTCTTTTCGCGGTAGATATTTCACGCGGCACCTTTATTGCGTCTAGTTCCATTTTTTTTCGGTTTATGATATTACCATGTCTTTGTTACACACATTTTGATATCTCCCAATATCGAAAATTTTCAAATATCTTCGTTTCTATGTGAACCCAGACAATCCTACCAATTCCGAGAACGGAAACATTTCTTGTTTTTCAAAAATCGCAAATCTGAAAATGGATCCAATTCTGATTCATACGCGTACGAGTTTAAACTCGATACGAACGTTTGGTGTCAAACAAGAAATCATCTCAATCGATTTTTGTAATCATCGGGTTTCACCGAACCCCATTCAGAGGAAACGCGATTCCCAGACAGAGCTTCCTTTCGTGGCTAAAGTCCAAAGACTTTGTAACAAGCTGCAACTTCGGTAAATCTCTTTTGGCATGAAATTCACTGAAAGCAGTCGCAAGAGCGTCATTGAGTCGAAAGAAGGAGGAACAAAACTAAAGACGAAAAGAAGGAGTAAGAAAGGGATAGAGGGAGGAAAAAGGATGGAAAAGATATTTTTCCGGGATCCCATCGAGACTTTTAAAGGATACACGATGCGAGGCCAATAGAAAGAGGCTCTTGAAAACTTGCCCTTGGCGATGCCGATGTGAGGGGTAGCAAAACAGAAAGAAAGAAAGAAAGAAAGGGAGGAAAGAAGAAAGGAAGGAAGGAAGAAAGAACGAGAGAGATAGACAGAGGACAGGAGATGGCTGAGAGAAAGTTATGAAAATCCGGGATTTATCGTGGCAAATACTAGAACCAGGTCGGCACTAGTTCGACTCTGACAAATCGTCCGGAAGTTAACGCTCGATCGTCCTCGGATTTCTTCCACGAGGGAGGATTCCTTACCGAGACCTCGACATCCGACCGCGTCCGCTCACACTTTTAACCTTTTCGTAACGGCGATCTTTTCTTTCGCGGTTCTTCTTCTTTATATCTTCGACACGTATATAGCTATTCGATCTTATATTTTCCATCAATTCGGATCTCAAAACGACGGTAAACGGAACATTCGAAGATTCTTTAAAAAGTGTTGCCGGCAAGTGCACTAATAGAGTTAAGAATGTTCGAAAACAGAACGATAAATTTAGGCGAGCTTAAAAAAAGTGCGTTGTCGTCATAAAGTCCAAGGAAAATGGTCGAACGGCTAAGGGTTTTTTAGTCGAGTCGTTACAAAAGCACGGATTAGCGCGAGAGGAACCATCGAAATAATTCTGTATTAGTCGGCGCGCGCATGCGCCATGGAATCGCGACTAATCTGTTCGACGCCATACGCGAACGAACAAGGTAGTTCTATCGTGCAGCTAGGTAGCTTGGTCGCGAGTACGTACGCTTCGAAAGCGAGAAAATTAATGGGGATCCTAAAAATACGAGGGGAAGGTCCTCATTATAATAAATTCAAGGGGTACATTTTAAGCGGGAAGCGGCCGGGAAGCACTCGGATTTATGAAGCGAATATAAGCCAATTATTTATTATGGCTCCCCGGCTCTGATACTCCGATACTCGGTAGTAATAGTCGGTTACTTTCGAGCTTCTCGAATTTTTCGAAGAGAGAGAGACTCTCACCTGCGGCAGCCGCCCCTAGCCTCAGGACTGCGTCGCCTTGAAGGGAGATGGAGAGGGTGGCGGTATCCTCGAGACGAGCGAGCACTTCCTCTGGTATGTCCTCCGGTTCGCGGAGGCGGAGGGTGACTTCGCCTCCACCTCCCCCAGCCTGGCCGCTACCACCGCCTGGACTCGTTAACGCCGAGTACATGAACACGGAACCGTATCCATGTAAGGATTGCAGTGGCAGCCTAACGCCGCCCACCTCCCCGACCGGACCCTGAAACACACATACAAACCTCTCCGTCACTTCAATCTTCCCCACCGAACTCTGTCTTCTCTCTTCCTTTCTTTTTTTTGCTTTTCGATAAACTTCGACTCGAGGGACGCAAAGAAAAGAAAGAAGAAGAAAGAAGGAAGGAAAACGCCCGTCGAAATCGATCCAAAGACGCGTCATATTAAATTTAGGAGCACGCTTTTTCCTCGGTCAGTGTTATTCCCCCGGGTAAAGGAAAGGGGGAAAATAAGAGAGAGACAGACAGAGAGAGAGAGAGAGAGAACAGGGGAGGGAGCGGTATCGCTCCCCTTTTCGACCGTCGCTCCTTCCCCGGCCCTTTCCCATTTCCCGGCATATTCACCCTCGAACGTTCCTTTACGAGCGGAAATATTTTGCCAATTTCGCTGTCCATGCAAATTTCAATTCACGAACGTCAATATTTGCTGAATCGGGAGGAAAAAGGATTCCGATGTACCGGCACTTTTATCCCGCTGACAAGCGCTGCGTTTGCCTGACTTTCCTAAGTAGATTCTTTCTTCTGTTCTCTTTATTATAAAAGAGAAGACTCATTTCAGAAAAATGGAATTTATCGGTTTCACGAGTCAATTCTTTTGATAGAAAGAGAAAGAATGAGTCTTGTTTCTGGTAGGTGTTAATAATAAATTTCTTTATCATGCTACTCAATTAAATTCGATACGTCAAAAAGTCATCGTTTACAAAAACTCATAAAGTCATCGTTTAATGTTTATCGTATAGAAATTAATAGATTTTTAAGAGAAATGATAAATATCTTCGATGTATGATCGGGAAAAATCGTATTTTCAAGGTTGGAGATTGCAAAATTCAATAAATTCTATATATTTCAAGTATGAAAGAGCACATTAATGAAAATAGTGAAGGAATATCTCATGCGTATAAATGCATAAATAGTGATAAAGAAAAACGGAAGATACAGATTCATCCAAGCATGGAATATTTTAATGATTCTGGCACTTAGAACCGGACATTGAGTTTTCGAAAACCAAAGCGCATCCGTGCTCTCCATTATTTACGTAAATTGATTCGTACGACCGACTATTTCCGCGTCACGTATTCGCAGACTGCATCGTAGCGGAAGAGAACGGAAGGGAACGGAAGGACATCTAGCTACGAGCCGAGAGTCCTGCGCCACGATGAGAGTAATTTATTTTAATGGTCATTTTCGTAATGGCTCTTTGAACATGGCGCATGACCACCTCTGAATAAACCACGTATACTGCCCTCCGCATCCTCTCTCTCCTTCTCTCTCTCTCTTTCTCTCCCTCTCTCTCTCTCTCTCTCTCTCTCTCTCTCTCTTTCTCTCTTTCTCTATTTCCTTGTCTCTTTCTCTCTTTCTTTTTGCGCGCAACGCACAACTCTACGAGAGAATGCACGATAACAGTACCATTCACGAAATAACACCTGCTACCGGAAACAATGGCCCGTGTTTCTGTACTCTTCCTCTTACCAGTCGACGGTCGAGCGCATGGGTAAACCCTACCCTCTTTTTCTTTCTTTTGTTGCGCTACCATTTCGCGGTATTGTCCTATATAATTGTGGACTCGACCACTTTGTCCGGGCCATGCCAAGAGAGTACCATTTTCAGAATCTTCAGACCGTCTCGCAAAAAGATCTTCGTCTCTTCGTCTTCTCTTTCGTTTAGAATACAACATCCGAAATAAGTATAAGGAGCCTACTATTACTACTACTACTACTACTGCTTCTTCTACTACTACTACTACTACTGCTTCTTCTACTACTACTACTACTACTGCTTCTTCTACTACTACTACTACTACTGCTTCTTCTACTACTACTACTACTACTATTACCGCTACTTCTACTACTACTATTACTATTTCTACTACTATTTCTACTACTACATCTACTCGTATTACTATTCCGAATGTATCCACGTGTTGTTTCACGAAAAGTTTTCGTTCAAGTTTTATGATGTCTCTTAAGAAGCGAAATCAAGCACTCGTTTATTCTTCTCGAATTTTTAATTTGATCGCGACAAAGAACGAATAGGAATTTCTCAGAAGTCGCGATAGTATCTACTTACATTGTGCCGCGTTACATCCTTGAAGCGCATTGCAAAAAGCCTGATCAAGGACGAAAATCCTTGGTTGTCAGATAAAACCTTGCGGCTTAAAAACGTGAACTAATCCAAAAGGAATTGATAAATGTGAGAAATTTACGAACTCCAACTTAACGTAACTTTTTGCCACAAATTTCAAAGAATTCCTGTTCATCAAAATCCTTATATACATCTCTGCCTTTAAATGGATAAAAAAAGCACGATTATGAAAGAAAAACGTCTTTCCTCGAAATAAAGATATATATACAAACGTAAAAATGGGACCAACGAACGTTAAATATTACCCCGATTTCCTGTAGCGAGTATCCACGATATTAATCTGCATCCTCCGATTTGAAATTTCCAATAAACAGAACGATTTTTTCTCGAAGAAGAAATTTGTCTCAATCATCCTAGTTTCGACATCGAGTTCCTCGACGAAATCCTCTTCCTTAATTCGTAAAGCGCTTTTAGAATCGAGGTATCTATCATTAATAATTAAAAGACTAACATGCGAAATTATTGACAATTAAAACAAATATTTCGAATTCCATTCCGAAAAGAACAAAATAATTTTCTAAGATTGATCATTTATAATCAAAAAAAATCGACAAAAATGAAGAAAAAGAGGCGCACAATTTTGTTCCTACAAAAACATGAATGATAAGCGTCGAGGGTATGAAAATGTTTAGAAGGAGATAGTAGAACGTTGTTGTTAAAGGGAAGAATAGAAAAAGAAAAAAGAGAATATAAAGAATGACGAGTGGTAGAACGCGCAAAGGGATTTTGCCGTTGCTCAGTTCTCTTTGTATAGGTATTTGACGCATACTCAACAGTTGCTCGTCACTGGGCATTACGCTAGTTGCTCTTGCAAATATCATCCGTACATCCTGTCTGCCTTTCGTGCCTTTTACGGGCTCTCCGGGCGGTACGCATACTTCCTTTTCCGTCGGTCAACATCCATGATCATGTTTTCATCTCTCTTTTCTAATGTACTTTTTTTTATTGCATATATATATATATTTTTTTTTTTCTCTAATATTTGCTTTAACAACGGTTCACATTAACCAACGCGAAACTCTGTTCAAAATTCTTTTCTCGTTCAAACTTTTATTATGAAAACATCTACCTTCTCTACCTTATCCAACGATCGTACACGAGACCTTATATACTTATATACCGACGTACGTATGTAACCAGTAAAACGCAGAAAGTCCACGGTTTACCATATTACGCGTGCTATCTCCACTAGCTAGAAAGAAGAAACGTGTAAGGGAAACGAGCTCGCTCGACCGCATAATGAAGTTGATGCAATCAAGATGTATTCTTTCCTCAATTCTTTTCTCCGCTTTTAATTAAACAAACAAGCCCAATAGAGATCACGAAAACTGAAAGATGCTGCATTTTCTATCGCATTTATTTCGTTGTATTTCAAAAGTAAAACCATACATAAAATAAATTCTATTTCAAAAAGACGATAAAGTACGATAGATGGCTACAATCGTATTGTACGATAATAATGATAAGAAACAGATATGGATCTGGAGAAATATAAGGTAATCATGGAATGCGAGAACGAAGGGAAAAGACAAATACCGTTGATGGAAACAGAAAAATGATGACTGTGCAATCGTATCACAATGATGGAACTTTTGCAAAGCCTATAAAACGTGTGTGAGAGTATACGTGCAGCCATCGAGAAAAAACCGTCGTCCTTGCGCGAATGTCGACTGATGAATTATTGTTGCAAAAGCGGACTGTAGATTTGTTCAAAAGCACAGACGAACGCTGCTTTTCGAATCGTGCCGAATGCATTGTTTACAGGATACCTGGATACCATTGTTCGTATTAGTCCGCTTATATATATATGTGTGTGTGTGTGTCTAGGTATGCGTTCTATGTATGTATGTATTACATGCATATCCGCAACCCACACCTTTGTCTTTTTCTTTTTCCTTCCTTGTAAATTTTTTTGACACGTTCAAAAACGTACTCTTTGCTTATTGAAAATGAAAACGGCGAGCAAATTCAAGATAGAATGTAAAAAAATATGTAGCTAGCATTAATGCCGGTATTTTTGAGTATCGATACTTTGTCTAGTAACTTAAAATTAATATTTTCTGAATATCGTTATTTCGCCAAGTGTTATTACAGAAACCGATATATTAACAAAAATTAAAATAGATACTTGTATTTTTTCAGTCTTTTATCGTAAACATGGTAAGTTGAGATTAAAACATGTTTTCCTTTCTGGATAATTAAAAACAATAAAATTATATTTAACAGCAATCAACTTATAAATTTACAATTTTGTTAATATTAACTTTAAGTATATTAAATTTAAGTATATTAATTAAATAATAACGATAAATTAATATATCGTTAAAGATATAAATAGATAAATTATATTTTAATAGTAATAATACGTATTTTAAAAATGAGAAACTAATCTTTCGAAACTAATTCGTCTTAGTGGCATTCCTAAAACAATTTTAACTAGCAAATACAATTTTGGAAAATTTTTTTTTAGATCACATTTACGGCAGACTGAGAGTCAAGAACAACCCCTATTGACAATAGCAAATGGGAGTTCTTAGTGATCAAATATTTTATGATAATAAAATCTGTCATTGAGTGATGGATTAGAAAAAACCTTGAATTTTTAGATCATAAAATGAGAAATTTTGTCAAGTATTCGGTAAATACAATTTAACGACTTCTCAAAAAAGATAATATTATAATAGCATAAAACATTTGGGTCTCCTATATTAATCATTAGAAGTATAGTCTAACAAATAGTATACTAATAATTCAGGAACAAATTATAACTTTCTGACAATTATAACATCATACTTTTTTTCATTCGTAATTAAATTATACATCTTACCAAAAAGATGCTGTTAATTACTTTTATTTAGATATTATAGTGATATCGATAATATATTAGTTTCGATATAATTTCGCTAAGATATAATATCGGTAATAAAATAATGACGATATTAAATCTTTGCTTATATAATGTTTATAAATCATAATAAAATAGAAAAAACCGATGTGACGTCATATCGATATTTTCATATTTCAGTTTCTATAACGGAAGGTACAATTGAAAAATACCTGCATAATACCGATATTTTTAGTTTGGGTAGAAATCTTTAGTAGCTCAGTATTTCTCAGACGCAATAATCAATAAATATGAAGCTGCTTTTTATGAAGACAGAGAGAAGTAGAGAAAGAGAGAGAGAGAAAGAGAGAGAGAGAGAGAGAAAAAAAAATAGAAAAAAACAGAAAGCACTGGACAGGTTGGATTCGTACGAAAGGGAAGATTGTTCGGAATCGATTAAAAATTTGACTCGGAATCGTGCACACCCTCGTTCAAGCTACGTTCACCCTCCAAAACTAGCGAGCGAGCTTGGAAACCCCATGGGAAACGCGTAATTACGACACTGTCTCCCATTTTATCCGATGCCCGCATTCAACGAGAAAGAAACGATTCTCTCTTCGTTTCTTTACCTTCTCCGATCCTTCTCTCACCACTCTCTTTCGATTTCGCTCGCATTTATTATCTCTGACGATTAATCGACTAATCGTCGTCGACTAAATGCGTTCATCATCGAATCAATACGCAAATATACGACATTCACATTAATATTTTTTTTATTTCTGTTCGACGATTACAAGCTCAATCTGCGAATTAGAATATCGTCTTTAATTAGCCGCAAGAGACATGTATATTACCAGAGACGAACTAAATAATCGCATTATCTCCGTGTGCAAATCTCGATCTTTCTCGTGGACACGCGCGTACGCGTTTAAAATACGAACGAGAAACAAGAATTATGGCTGTTGTTTATACAACTAATTCCATTTCACGCAAATTATAATTGCAAAGTGATAGGAGAACGTGATCACGTATGAGTCTCTATGTTACTGACCAAATTTAAGTATTAATACATTACATGTATGTATAAATGAGAACGAGACTGCCGGTGTTCAGTATGTCTCTCTCTCTCTCTCTCTCTCTCTCTCTCTCTCTCTCTCTCTCTCTCTTTCTCTTTCACTATGTCTCTTCTCACTCTCTTCCACAAATTATGCAAAAAGGCTAAACTGAGAGTCGGTTCGGCTTCGTTAACGAGCAAAATCAGCATGAACGGTGAACGGTCCAGTAAATTTTCCCTTTGTCGGAAACAGGTAGAGTTTAGATCACTATAGGATGAATTTAGAATTCGAATATAATATTTACAAAAGTAAGTCATGGTACATATGTACTTCTACGACAATACATTCATTTCCATTAGATACTTTTGTAAAAACCTTTGTCAGACATGGTACCGGATAACTTTTAAAGCGCTTCGTTTTAAAGTTAGGTATACTCGAAACACCGCATTGTTTTTTTTTTTGGTCTAACTAACGTTGCGTTGTATTCAAAATAATAATACCGTACTGATTCGAAAGTATTCGTCCCGTAAGTATTCACATCGAATCGGATTATACAGAAAGTTCGCTCGGCCAATTTCCACGATAGTCGTTAAAATCACGCGGCCGACCACAAGAAACTTCGAATACAAACCTGAATACAACACATACACACATATAAATACAAATGTATCGTAATCGTATAATACGTAAAGCAATGGTAAGTACCTATTAATTATAAACCACCAGTCTTCTCCCGTTCAACTTTACAATGGGATCAATGATAAAGGACGATTAATGAAATAGAAAAGTTTAAAGATTTATGCGATTTATTTTCTACATAATCTATATTGGATCAAAAGATTCATTTTCTTTTCAAGGTTGGTTTAATTAAAGATCGTTTCTATTTTCGTATAATTCCGTGAAAATCGATAATAATTATGAAAGCGGAAATTGAAGTCGACTCGAATGAATATATGTATATCATTTTTCAAGTGGCAACAGCCAACAATCTTTCGTCGTCTTCTGTGGTCGTGCTTCGAAAACGCATTCAAAATGTCAACGCTATACCAGCGTCGTAGTCGCAAAGAAAAAAAAAAAAAAAAAAAAAAAAAGGAGAAAAGAAAAAGGAAGGAAAGAAATAAAAAAAAATAAAATAAAAAGAAAGAAAAGGAAAACAAAATAAAAGGAAGAATGAAAGAGCGAAGAGAAAAGAAGTGTAAGAAAGAAAATACAGTCGTCCTTATTTCTTTTTTTCATCCTTCTAGGTAAAAAGTTGTCCGTCCTCCATCGAAATAACGCCCAGGCTGCATATAATAAAACGGGTCGCCTTTTATGGAAACGCTTTCCCCCTCGAGCGCTTTTCTTTCATTTCTGACGTAATTACGCGAAGTGTCGTCAGAAGGGGAAGGAAAAGAGAGGAAGGAGGACAGCATAAAAAAGAGAGAAAGAGAGAGAAAGAGAGAGAGAGAGAGAGAGAGAAAGAGAGAAGAAAGGAAAGGGAAAAAAGGAAAGAGAAAGAGAGTGAGAGTAAAACGAGAAGAACAGTTTTCTAAGACGTACGAGAGCGTGCTAACCATTACTAGGCTCGACCTATTACCTTTCTTTTTTCGATAACGTTTCTATTTTCGAGGGCCTAAGTTCGGGTGACCTCGTGCGATAACGTAAATACGTTTCGATATACTTTTTCTTCTTGCTTTTCCAACGTCTCTGCATCTCTTTCTCCCTCGCCCTATTTGGAACTTCCTATACCTCGCAAACTTACTTCTCAATTTCGTTTCAACCTTGTAGTTACATACATACATACATACGTCCTTCACCATTGAAGAATGAGAGTGAGCAGACCTTGTTACTTACGTTCTCTATTCGTCTTTTCGACAAAACGTATTTCGAGAAATGCTACGGTACAAAACGATAGTAAGTATTCGTTAAGTTTGTAACGTTAGGTACGAGAATATCCTTTCAACGATAGGGCTGGATAAAATTTTATGAGATCGATATATAAAATACGATCGAAAATGGTTTTCAAATGTTCCTTTCTCTCTCGATAACAGGACTGACGAATACGTAGATAATTACATACATTTTCATAATACGAAATAAGGCTATAACAAGCGATCATGACTCTTCATCATGGCGGAGAAAAGCCGCTCACACAATGATTAAATAGTATCGGAGAAATGTTCTTAAAGGAGCTTTCTTCTTATGCGTTTACAAAGATTTTACGTAATGATTACAATTTTTGTCCGATCTTGATGATCAAAAACTCATTTATTTGGAATCTAACCTTAAAATAGTGATATGTCACTCATGAAGCAATACGATAATTTTGGACAAGTAGATGCACATGCAATTGTTTAAACATTTCGAACGAAACTATCCTGACATGCACACGACTAATAAGCATCATTCTTTCCCTTTCCATGCAGTTTTTTTATTAGAATTTCCCTTTTCTAATTTTATTATCGTCTTCTCAGATAATTCATCAAAAGCGCTTATATAATACATTCAATTTCAAACAATTCCTTAAGATATTCGAGTCTTATCGCAACACTGATCGTCCCTGTAACTTCGAAAAAGCCTCTGTAACTTACAAATAATGGTACATGTTTATCAAGCAACAATTGTATCACTCAACAATTGTCAGTCAAATACATTGTTATAAGCATTTAAATTTTCGAAGTGTTTTATATAGTATTTGTATATATACGTAGTATTTTATATAATTTATACTCAAGTATCTAAACAAATTGCGTTCTCCTATTAATTTGCAGGAACCTTTTTATTGAGATTAGTGGATCTAGGACTCTGTCGTCCAGAAAAAGATGAATGCAACCATTGTAAAAATCTACCTTCATTGCTGACAACGACACACAATATAACGAGCGTTCGTAGTTGTGATCGGACAACAGACGGAGCGATCGAAAATCTCTTTTGTTCATTTGACAAAAGATTGCAAATTAAAAAAAGGCTAATTCACACATTTCAATTCAGTCTTCATTTCGATTGTTCGGCAACATTCGACCACAGTGATTTTAACATTATTATATGTAATTTAAATGTATTCACACATTTGCATTTAATCTCAGTACAGTCACCGATCCGTCATATTTTCTCTTTATCCAAAATGTCTGTGTCCGAAATCTATGTATTCAATTTATACGGATAGTTAAATATAAATATATGCATATAACTTTTTTTAACTATATATATATATATATATATATATATATATATATTTATATATATATATTTTAACTATCCGTATAAAACATGTTCGCAAAGATGCAATTTATCAAATACATCGCATACACCGGTATAAGCTACTTTTTTATTTCTATTCCCATTAGGATCATTTCCTTTTTCTTTCTATAGAAAAAGGAAAATGTTGTTACATGACCGTTGTCTGGCCCAACCATAAATGGCAACAATATACATATAAACAATTCTATTAATTGTATCGACGAAACGTAAATTTGAAATAAATAAATAGGTAAATTTACGTTAAATATTGAAACAGCTTGAAACAAAATGGAGATTCGTAGCGAGCGTAAAATCAAAAAGAAGTATTCTCGAGGAAGCTTTTGAATCTCAGCGTGATTTCTGAACGATCTATAGAGGTAAGTTACAGGACGTACAAGAAAATTACGAGGCAACGAGCATCGTTACTCTTCTTGGAAACTATAGATTACGAACGCGACGTTAGTGGGAGGAAGATACGAGAGAACTATACGGCAAAAGCGAAGCAAGCTCGGCTAATTATCTATATGGCTCCTCCGAACATCTTCCAATCTTCCACGAAGAGATTCAGCTAATATGAATCAAGACGTTTAATCGTTATGCGAGGTTCTTTATAAATCGACTACATCTTCTATCGTTAACTCTATTTCTCTGTTGTTTCAAGAAGAGCTAAGAAATGAATTTCTATTAACGAGATAAACTCGTTGGTTACGAGTAAACTTGTAATTTTCCTTCTAGACGGTTTTCCTTAATAAACAACATCGAATACACCAAATTAACAACCCAACGATCGACGAACTTTCGTTACAGCATCTTTACTTTCGTTACTCCTTAACAAGCTTTATTTTTGATCTTTCGTTAATAGCAAAGAAGCGGATAATTTGCACGTTTTTACGTGAAACGAACGAGACTAAATAGTCCTTCGTAATGGTGGCCATTCTGTTGGCGGTGCTTTGAAGATCATGCTGCCAGAGTTTTATGAACGATGGGCTTATATAGGGATGTAACACGTATCTGCCGCTCGTAATATAC
This sequence comes from Vespa crabro, assembly GCF_910589235.1. Classification (NCBI taxonomy): domain Eukaryota; kingdom Metazoa; phylum Arthropoda; class Insecta; order Hymenoptera; family Vespidae; genus Vespa; species Vespa crabro. Next base: position 15,684,497 of record NC_060956.1, on the reverse strand, counting down.
GAGCGGTGTAGTCAACTTGAAGAGGGACACCGTGTTGGCATTTCGCATCGCATATTCCTAACTCGCGTACGCCTCGTGTCGAGACGACACACTAGAATATGTTCGACACACGTGCATACGTCTATATATATGTATTATATATATATATATATATATATATATATATATATATATATATATATATGTAATAAGAGCACTCGCGGGATGTGTCCAGATATACATCTCATGTATCTCGAGAAATGAAAAGGAGGGGAAAAGAGAAAGAAAGAGAGAGAGAGAAGGAGAGATGGAGATGCTTGGTAAAAAGGACGAACGAGTGACGTCTACGCAAAAGTAGGAGTCTCGGGAAATAGGGTCCCGAAGAAGCGATCTATAGTATCATATATTCTCGTTTTTCTTTCGCGGTCGTAAACAAGAAAACGAGGAAACGCATTTTCACTGAGCGCGGGAGAGAGAGAGAGAGAGAGAGGGTAAGAGAGAAAGAGAAAGAGAAAGAGAAAGAGGACGAGAAAAGATATGAGAGGTAGTTCATGGTCCAAAAATAGAATTTCGCGTGAACTATCGAAGGGAAAGAAAAATATCGAGAAGAATATAGTAAGTGGTTCGATAGCTTATCATTTATGATGTTACTTCGACAGCTGCTTCCTCGAATATTCTCTCACCAATACTAATTCATAGAAGAGAGTTTAATTACGAAGATCCCTGGCGGAAATTGAAATGGAACGACGCAGCATGGCTTTGTCAGGCGCGAAATTTACCATCCTTTTCAAAGGTACGAACGTTATCGAATCCAGTATTACGATGATTCGGCGATCGAGTTAGCCCTTTGGCGACATTTTCTCCCTTACACCTTTCCTCTCTCTTTTTTTCTTTTTCTCTCTCTCTATCTTTTTCTCTTTTTCTCTTTCTTTTACTCCTATTCCTTTCGAAGCTCCCATTTAAATCGATATCATCGCGCAACTAAAAAATCTCTTCTCTTCAAATCATTTTCTCTTTTTCCTTCTACTTTTCAACGGATTCTTCTTTTTCTTCTTTTACAATGAGCCGCGGGGACGGGAGAGCTCAGTGATCGAAACGGAAAGAGAAATACGAAACCCGCTTGGCCATGATCCAACGACGAAAGGAAAGCAGAGCGCTGTTGGTATCGTCGAAATTTTAGTGTCAACCGTAACCAACGGACAATGAGAAGAATGGGGAAAAAAAAACAAAAAGAAAAAGTGACAAAAAAGAAAGGAAAAGGAATTCGTACTTACAACAAAGCGTTCTATGCGATAACACTCTATTGCTCCATCGAATCCCTATTATTTATATATATATATATATATATATATATATATATATATATATATATATAACTCAGAAACGAACCATTCCTATTTACGAATTTCTAAACACGACACGTATCTAAATATAAAGTAAAAGATTTATACGAACGTTTTCTCGATTCTATTTCGCAGCGAGATTAAGCGAAAGCTCAAAATACATTGCTTTTTAGCATCCAGTCACAAGTCAACGGATACCGTGTAAAGTTGAAATTTGCCGAGCTTATGGTCGGTTAAATATTCAAAGAGTGGTTACGATGACCGTATCCTCCATGAAATGTACGATATTCACAAGGTATCCTGCATAACTCGAACGAGATGAAAGAGGAAGAAAGAGATAGCAAAAGATAGCGAGAGCGAGAGCAAGAGTAAGAGAGAGAGAAAGAGAGAGAGAGGGAGAGTGGGAGAGAGAAAGAGTGAACGAGATGTAGGGGCCGCGAAAGTACGTCCGTATCCGAAGAGCTACGGCGAAATAATATTCCATGGTCATAATTTCAAGCCGCTCTAGTGCACGCCTCCGGACGTATTTTCTATGCTTGGGATATTGTGTCCATAATGTACTCGGGAAACGTAACACACCATCAGTATGCTCTAGATAGAACGACTATGTTTAGAAAAAGGGTAAACATTTTCTTTTAAAAGGTTCTCGAATTTCCTCATTTACAAATTAATCGAATCATTTGTATATTATATTATCAGAAAAACGTTAAAAATTGGAGATCTTTCACTTATGTAACGATTAAGAAAAATTAAAAGAGATTAATATTATTATTGTAGAATGAATGAAAGAAATGAATAATGAATGAATGAAAGAAATGAATAATGTATGAATAAATCAACGAAACGTATATAAATGAAGAATGTGTAGACAATCTGATATACTTGGTGTAATAGAAAAATGTTATAAAGAACGAGATAGATTCTGAGAATATTAAGAGAACAATTAACACTTAGCAAGAATGCATGTGTATGAATGTATATGTTAAATGTAAGTCAAAAGAATGCGAGTGAACAAATGATAACTTTTCAAATAATATAACTTTTTTAAATAATTTAAAAAAAAAATAGAGCTAAATGAAAAAAGTCCAATATAAATACGTATACACATTAGAAGTATATTTCAAATGTATTCTTTATTTTAATGTTAAAACAAATTTGTCAGATAAAAAATTAAAATCTCGTATTTTTCTTGAACAACCACCATCGATCACATATAAATCAGCTATATTATATACGATTGTTGAATTTAATTAATTAATTAATAAATTTTTATTTATTCTCTTTTATTTCACTTCCTTTTTGCAACTACATTTTTAAGATGAAGTCATAAGATTCACACGAATTCGAAGTGGCTTGTTTTAGTAACATTTCTATTAAATATTTATGTTGTTAGTTATCTCATATTAAATTAAAACACAACAAAGATAAATTTAGTCTATTTTAAAAATTTTTAATGGAAAAAACAAGAGTAAAATGTTTATAAATAAGATGGTACAAAACGTTTGATAGAAACGTACGTACATTTAATAGAAACAGATAGAGAGAGAGAGAGATAGAGAGAGAGAGAGAGAGAGAGAGAGAGAGAAAGAGAGAGAGAGGGAGAGGGAGAGAGAGAAAGAGGAACGAGAAGATCGCTTTCGTAGTCTTAACGAGACGTCCTCACGACGTTCTATAAGCACCTTAGGCCCTACTTTTCCCTTCTTCTTTACTCTTTATTAGCTCCATTTTCTTCCGTTGAACTCGCACGCGCTGCAGAAGACTTCACGAGTAATTAATTTAGTTTCGCAATTTCTCTTTGGCGAAGAAACTCTTGTAATTTACGTTCGTTTTCCTTCTTTCTTAATCATCCTTTTTACTTCTTCGTTTTCTTCTTATCTCTTTCTTTCTATCTTTCTTTCAGGATATAAAATCGTTACAGTCAATTTCCTACCGATTCCATCGAATATATATATACATATATATACACATTTTATTTTGTTCTTTATTAAGGTCAATTTCCCAGTTATATCCTTCATTTAAAATTATAACAAGAAGCACGTATAACTACGTTCACAAATAAAGAAATATTTTTATCACAGTCTTTGTCGAGCTATGTATTACGTTATTCATTCTTGTAAGTTGTTTACGTTATTCATTCTTCAAGTCCTTGGTGCTTCCAGTTAAATTTGCCTTTTCCGTCTGGATCTGTTCGGCAACATTTTAAATAAAGGTTTACCAACATCTGAAACTGACTAGCAATCGAAGTCTTCTCCGAGTTGGACCTCTGAGAAGATTGAAGGATCCCCCGTTGTTCTATCGCAATAGTCTTCTTCTTCGGATCTCTCTGGCATCTCTGTCTGTTCGTCGCTTGCCCCGTTATTCCTGTTGCATTTTCAGATACAAGTGAATCGACCGTTGACATCTCACTTGATATCATATCATTTTGGTTCCCTTCTTCTGACACCCACATGTTGCAGGCCATGCGCGCTTAGAAACTAAGGATATTCTGATATAAGAAAAATAAAAAATAAAAAAACAAAAACATAAAAAAATAAAAAAAACTTTAATAAAAATAATGATTTATTCCCAGATTAACAATTCGTCCGAGTACGTTCGTGACTCGGCAGAGACTCGCTTCCCTTTTTCACGTACATAGAAACCCAACGCATTCCTTTTCATTGACGTTATATTCTCTTCGTTTTTTTCTGTTTATATAATACATTCGTATGTTCCCGAATCTTTTGTAACGATACATAATGATCGCATAATTTCCTTTACAGTATTGCAAGTTCATAAATAAAAAATTTTAGGATATTTATGCACAGTAATAGGTATCTATATTTATAGGTAGAGAGATGAAAAACCGATGGAAGGAATGAACGACGTATAGAGAAGCAAAACTGTGCACGATGGGTAGGGGTCAAGTAGCAAATATTAGTACGAAAACTGGCATTGCCGAGCTTACAAGAGCTTCGCGACGAAAGCTGCTTAAACACCCCGACCGCCACCACCGTCTTTCCATCCCTCTATGTTCTCTCTCTCTCTCTCTCTCTATCTATCTATCTATCTATCTATCTATCTTTCTCTCTCTCTCTCTCTCTCTCTCTTTCTCTCTCTTTTTCTCCCACTCTCCTCGTTCTCTTCGTCTTTAGCCGTCTTCGTTCCGAAACGATCTATTGGGATCCGACCTCAACGAATCCAATACCTTCCGTATTTTCTCCTATTCCTAAGCTTAAAACTTCAAACGTTTGGACGTTACAGAGAAAGCGTTGCATTGAACGATGTCAGTAATCGGAATATCTATGGTCATGGAAAAGGGGAAGATCGTTTATCCCATCTCTTGCCTTTCCTCTTTTCTCATCTGTATCCTTAGATAAATTTTCCCTAAGTATAAATGATTTTAAAAAAAGTCTAAACAATTTAAAGAAAAAAAACAAAAAAGAAAAGAGGTTAGTTCCCAACGAAAGTTTTTACGATCAACCTGGTAAATGTCGACTAATTACTGACCGAGTGAAATTAGGAGAAAATATAATTTTCGTTCTCGACAAATTTTAATTCGAATTTCGTGAAAATATTTCAGCGAAAAGTCCGGCTTGAAATTTTATTAAGAATGTGAAAGAAAAGATACTTTTTTAAAACCGTACGAACGCTCGTGAAAGACGATTGAAAAAAGTAATAGGCTCGTTCATGAGCCTGGTAACGCGTTTCTTCCGCGGTCCGTTCGGCTGTTAGTTCCGTTATTTCCGGTGCATGTAAATCCGTAGAAAAGCAAGTTTTGAAAGGGCGCCTTAATGACCACCTCGGTCGGTAGTATCATCTCCTCGTTGGTCCTCGTTTAAAACGTTATTAAGCTCGGCACGTAACTGAGGGACACACCACACAAAGAGGGACGACCTATTAATTATACTTATTGTTAGCAACGTTATTGTCCGTAAATCTTGCCACCTCGAATAAACCTGAGTTAAACTACGTTTTCAAACGAGTCCATATTTCTTAAAGAACCTTCACGTATTCACTGTTTAACTTACATATTTTTAAAATATCCACGAACGGATTCTCTGCGTTTCCGCGAGAGAAAACGAGGAACATCGATGAGAGAGAGAGAGAGAGAGAGAGAGAGAGAGAGAGAGAGAAAGAGAGAGAGAAAGGAGATAGAGGAAACGAACTCGAAAACGGAAACGTTTTCGCGAAAGTTGTAGGTCAACGCATAACTTTTTCATTTCCTTCTCTCTTCCGCTTTCGCGTACTGTTTCCACGAGCGCTTCTTCTTGCCTACTCTCCCTCTCTCTCTCTCTCTCTCTCTCTCTCTCTCTCTCTCTCTCTCTCTCTCTCTCTTTCTGTGTATGTGTGTGTGTGTGTCTGTATGTGTTTGTGGAAGCGAGCCGCAAGGATCGTGTCACGTACCTTTCCCGTGGAATATCTTTTATACGTGAAGCTCTTGAATAAACATACTGAGTTTCTCTCCCTTTCTCCCTCCCTTTTTCTCTCTTTCTTTCTTTCTCTCTCTCTTTCCCTCTCTCTCCCTCACTCCTCCTTTCTCTGAATCCAAAGAACGGGTGCGCGCGCGCAAGGAGAAGAAAAAGAATTGAGCGAGCTAAGTGAGAGTGTAAGAAATAGGAAAGGTAAGAGAGGAAGAGAAAAAAGGAAAAGGTGCCGAGCTGCTCCGACTAAACGATGAAAAATGTCGCGAGAACGGTGGATGCCGCAGTAACAGTGCTGGGTAAGGTCGACGCTGGTGAAGACAAAAGGGCAAGCCGTGATAAGGCGCTGTTAGAATATTTTCAACTTAATTACCCTTGGCGCGTCTTAACGTGACTACTACTGAGTTACCTTCCTTCTCGGTAAGACGAAAGAAATATCAAGCTGTCGCAAAGCGTACGACGTAGTCGAAGTATGTCACATAGATACAAACCTACATATACATACAAGCGCACATATACACATGAGAAACATTATAGACAAATAAAGGATGTCTTTTCCTTCAAGCGAACCATACGCACGAACGTAACGATAGAAACACGTGAGTGAGCTCTGAGACAATATCCGCTTAACGTCGTTGTCGACAGGATAAGGAAACGCGTGAAAAGACGCGTGTTCGAAATCAAAGAGAGTGTGCGATAGAAAGAGGGAGAGAAAGAGAGAGAGAGAAATAGAGAAAGAGGAAGAGAGAGAGAGTGGAGAGGGTCGACTAATGGGATTGGCGTGTTACACGAACGAAAGCGTCTCCGTATGCGGAGACCAGTGAGAAAGCAGCGACAGCGGCATCAGGAGCAACGAGTACGGATCGGTTGCCTTTGAATTTCGTTAATTCAGCAGGGATGTGGGGTTTCTAGATGTAGGGAGGTGGATACAGTCTTTTTGAGCTTTCTCGGTTCTCCAAGCGCAATCATTCATATTTAACGGGCCATTTGATGGATTGTGCTTCGTAACAGAGCAGCAGGAATATCGTAAAAGAGGAAGGAAGAGGAAGCGAGGAGGGAAATGGAGGTGCTGCCGGTGAGCAGGAGGTACCGGCTGAAGGCTCCCGGCAAGAGGTCGAAACCCGAGTCCTACGGGATGCTGCATTAGTCACACTCTCACATCAGTCACTCCTCCTCCTTCTCCTCCACTACTACCATTCCTTTTTCATCTCCTCTTCCCTTCACCTACTTCTCTTACACTTCCTCCTACAACGACTAAACGTTTTCACACGGGAATATTTAACTCCAGGATGGCAAATTACTCTGCGGGCCTCTGGTCACCGAACTCGCGCGTGTACGACTTCACCGGGTTTTGTGGGCAAACCAACGCGAACTGTCACCCGACGGGACTTTATACGAACCGTACGCTTCCCTCGGGACCAGATAAGGACAAGTTCACGCGAGCTACCGACCGAGCTCAGCTGACATTTCTCTCTTCCTCCGTCTGCTCGCTATGTACACACCAGAAAACAGACCTCTCTCATGCCTTCTCGTCGTATCGTGTTATACGATAGCAAGTCTGTTTTCTCTCTCTCTCTCTCTCTCTCTCTCTCTCTCTCTCCTTCATTCACTCTCCTCGTATGAACAACATACTTTGCCGCAGTCGAAGCAATGCGATGGAATTTCGAGTAATTCTATTCAAAACTATAGCCCGTAATAATGTAATTTATCTGCCTCCGTGGATTCCGAAAATTCACGATATACTCGATCCACGGAAATCATAATTTTGGTTTCATTATATAATACAAAAAGATTAAGAGAAAAAGAGAATCGTTTCTCCGATCTAACGATTATAGACGCCGAACGTTTGCGAGTAAAATGAAGAAGAGTCGAGAGAATCAAGAACGATCAATATAGGAAAAGTCTACGATAAAATCAAAATTGAATATTTTTATAAGAACGCCGCACGAGAGAACGAGGAAATATACGTGATGAATTCGGAGCGACGAGTGCAAAACATCGCGGACGGATAAACGGGCCTTTGGATTCTGGCCAAAAGGACTCCCCCACTGTGGGATCTCTCTTTCTCCTTGCGTTCTGTCTATCCCTTTCAACCGATCCTACCGTTATAACAGTTAATTTGCGTAATGGTGTGTTTAAAATCCGTAGTTCATTATAGAAGAGGCCAACCACGTTTCTTTCTCTTTTTCTCTGGTGCATATCATCGGTTTCCACGGCAGCGACAACAATTCATAGCGACAACATATATGCAAAGTAGACGCATGAGGCGTCGACACCGCCTGTGGCATTTCGTTGCAAGGGGCCATCGACCTTTTTCCACGAATATGAATTTTCAAGCGACTGGATAGATAGCGCGTTACGCTACCATCGCTACGATCAATCAACGGAAAATTCTTCTTCTTACGGCCCACGGAACTCTGATAATTTTCTAATTTTCATCTTTGATTCTCATTCGCACGAATTTTGAATGATTCTCAATGTTAAGCCGTTGAGAACAAGACCTACTCAAACATACCTACGTAGATATCTAGCTTTTTCGCCAACTTGTCAGAGGCACATCTATCATTCTCCTCCTAATCCTGTAGCTACTGCTCGAGATTCGTCAATCATCCTCCAAAGCCCGCAGAACGCGAGATTCTCGTTAAACATCGGCCCAAGAGAAGAACCGGTCTCGGGCAAAGTTTCCTGCCGTTATCGTTCGAAAGTCGTTAACATTCCATCCATGAGAAGGAAGAGGCCGCCGGGTGAGTGAGCTTTCCTCCCAGAATGAGAAAAAGAGAGAGAGAGAGAGAGAGAGAGAGAGAGAGAGAGAGAAAGAGAAGAAGAGAAGGGGACGTAGAAATATAGAGAAATGTGGCGGTGCTTCTCGTAAGATGTATTTCTTCGATGTGGGCTTATTTTCAAGAAGTAGATTCGCCTTGCTGACTCGACACTTCCCTCTGGCAAATCTTCGAGAATGAAAGCAGAATGACGAGAAATCGGAGAAACGAAAGAGCTGAAATGAAGAACAAGTACTCAGAGAATGTAAAGAGGAATACGTTTAACCTTTTAAACATTAGAAACGTTTTGAATTTTGTATCAAAGTAACTTTGTTGTCAATTTATGCCTATCCCTGTTATTTTAACACGTTAATATTTCGTCATTTACTTCTTGCACACACAGAGAGAGATAGAGAGAGAGAGCGAGAGAGAGAGAGAGAGAGAGAGAGAGAGATAGAGCGAGAGAGAGAGAGAGAGAGAGAGAGAGATAGAGAGAGAGAGAGAGAGAGACATCGTAATCTAATTCTATTACATTTTAGAAGTTAGCTTTAACATTATTTGGAATTCACTACTCAACAAATTAAACCATACGATGATATATTTTGTCTGAATTTTTAATAGAGTTTTCAGATCTTCTAATTTTTCAATTTTTCTTTCTTTTTTATGATATTCTCTTTCGTATCAGGTTTTCTAAAAGTTCGATATTTCTATTCTTTTTACGGATATCCTCTACGGCTTCAATAGTAAAACAATTGTGCTAGTTATGTATTTTAAGATTAGAATTATCATTAGAATTATCATTTATCGTGCTTAATTACTAATTAGTAATCATGCTATCTATCACAAAACTTGCTATGTTCCATTATTTTCCATAGTTGAGCATGGAAGAGCCCAGAAAGGAAGATCGCTTGTGTGTTCTCTCGAGCGCCGTCTTTCACGAACGAAAGGGTAATATTTCTTCCGCGTCTAACGTAAATAATAGTGTCGTAGAGCGGTGTTAGAACACTCTTCCTATATCTTCTTCCACCTGGCATCCCTCGATACTTCCCAGCCATAGTATCAACGGAACTCCCTCTCTCCCTTTTGAAACGACGAACGACAACCTTCGCTGGAAAACACCCTCGAATCGTTCTCTTGACATTTCTCGTGAACGCACCACTGAACGACGACTCGCCATCTTTCTTCACCCTCCTCTAGCTATCCTTATTCTCTTTTTCCTCTCGTTATAATTCGTACTCTCATCGAAACGAATCTACCCTCGAGATATTGTATAAAAGAGGGTATTCGATAACGCCCAAGAACTAAGAGATGCGAAAGATGCAGTAGGTGCGAAAGGGTAAAGGAAGAAATACATGAATAGCTATACGTGAGACTTCCAGAAAGCTCAAATTGCAAAGAGAAATGCTTCGTATTCTATTAAAGGTAGACGAACTCGAAGAGAGAAGGAGAGACTTGGTGCTCGATGTTACTCGAGAACGCTTTCTCTTTCTCTCTCTACTGTTTCTATGTTCTATGTTACTGTTCCGTTATAGTCGAGGATTAGTTACATGAAACCGTTTCCTTCAGAGCAACATCTAAGGCGACTAACCTACACCGATCGATTAGCCACTTTTCCCAAGATGTAGAAATTCGAAACTTTCCCTTCATATTCGACGATTTCCATTTGCATTTGACTCTGATATCAAAATAAGTAGCGAAACGTGTGGTACCATGTAATAAGAATTCGCTAATGGTAAATGCAAGATATTATAAAACGATTACAGACATAATTAGTCTAATATTGGAAGAACGTTAATATATTATCCAACATTCACGTTTATACGTAAATCATTAATCTATTGGTGCCAAACTCGTAACTTATCTTTTATTGAAGGAGGAATAGAAGTAACATAAAAGGAAATAGAGAGAGAAAGAGAGAGAGAGAGAGAGAGAGAGAGAAGGAGAGAAAGGAAGACAATTCCACAATAATGCCTCGCTATATACGAATGAGAGAAAGATTTTCATTGTTATTCTAGAATGCCATACTTTTTATCTTCTTACACGATTTGACGAAAAGTACCTTCTTTTGACAGTGAAATAAAATCTTTTATCATATCCGTCGAAAAAAGCGAGACCACAGTCGGTATCGTTAAATGTTCGAGCTGAAGATAATACAGTAATTTTTATCAATATTTCTTCCATACGTTTCAGTACAATTTTAGTAACTCACTCTCACTCTGCTACTTATAAAAATTAACAAAAGGAAAAAAAAAGAATATTGCAAAATCGAACGCGTTACTGGAGCATAAGTACCTATATCTGTCTACGTGACTCTGAAAAATCATGACTATTTTGTCGGGCGACCATTATCATATATTTACGCCCGTTATCGACTTTACGGCAATAACTCTCCATGTATCCGAGGTTGGCTAAATCATCCATGTTATTTAACGTGACCAATAAAATGCCTCGCAATACTAAAAAGTCCATCTCCTCCCCAACCTTGTCTCAACATCATTGATCATTGCTATCGAATAATAACATATAGATATCACGCGCAAGATAAAGTTTTACGTGCATTGCTGATAAAAAATAAAAAAAAAAAATAATAATGATAAAAATTAATAAAAATATAAAAAAAAGGAAACAAAAATAAAGCCGTTGGTTATACGAACATCCGATTAAATAAATCACATGACTCAAAATCGTGGAAGGTTCATTAAATTGACAAGCCTTATTAATTTGATTGAGAATAATCGAAGGAACTATCGGAAAGAAAGGACGATAAATAAAGATAGAAAGATACGAAGAGAGGAAAAGAGAAATAGGAAGCGTATACGTCACCTAATCAGAACGTCACCTAATGAGCTCACCATAACTATAAGCGGTATGTTTAACTTGAATCCAAAGTATACGAACGTTCTTGGAATAAGATGTTTAAACGTCTAGACGTTCCAATATTCGGTCGTCAACTACTCGGATAGACGGCTGCTTTATATTCCTCGCATGAATTTTATTATGACCCACGAAGTTTTCCTAATTCCCGGCAGCAATGTGTGCAGTCTATTCGCCTATCGCGTTTTCGAAAGAGAAATGCCGAACTTTGGAACGCGAGCTTGACTGTTATAAATCACCGTAGCAACGTCGATAGTCGTCTGTACGCTCGAACGATTCGATTAAAGGAATCGAATTAACGTCGACATCGAGCGAGAAACTGAAAAGTATGCTTGTACGAACTTAAGGAGAATGCGAAATGAACAGAAGAGATTATTTTCCCGACGAGTTTTCCGTATATGGTGAACGAAAAGTAGAGAGTACTCTACTGAGATAGAGATAGAGATAGAGATAGAGAGAGAGAGAGAGAGAGAGAGAGAGAGAGAGATAGAGAGAAAGAGAAATATAGAGCACTTTGCGGCCATATGTCTGCGATGGTTGCGATAGATGGGCAAGCGAAGTGCAGACAGTCGGACAAAATACCTTGGTAAAGCACGTATTTAAACGGTCATTGGCTTGGCATATAGGGAAGGTACAAAAGCAGAGATGTGGAAGTCGAAAGCAAGTTGGCGCTGCTGCATATCGCCAACTGCTACTACTGCTACTGCTGCTACTGCTGCTACTACTAGTACCTCCGTGCGACTAGCAAACCCGGCAAAACTGTTCCAGAAACTCGAACGGAGATGAGCAGGATGGGCTGCATACGCGACCTGCCTTTCCGCGAATAAATTCCTCCTACGTGTTCCGAATTGTCAAAAGGCCGAAGCCTTCTCTTGCTACTGCTTCCATGCCCCTTTCTTCTCCTCTCTCTCTCTCTCTCTCTCTCTCTCTCTCTCTCTCGTTCTATCTCTCGTTCTATCTCTTCCTCTCTGTCGCTAGTTTCCGGTCCATGGAGTAGGTTATAGGTGGATGCTAGTAGATAGTGCATGAACTATGTTGGAAATTCTAATTTTTTTTTTAATAATGCGACTGTGTAGTAATAGTAATAGCAGTAGTAATAATAAAAGTAATAGTAAAAGCAACAGAAACGATAGTCAAAATTATACCACTATAACAATAATACCGATGATAATAAAAACGGTAAAAATGTAAGAGAGAACTATCGAGTTCTCACTGATTCATGAAAAAAAAAATAAATAAATAAAAATAAAAAAAAGATGAAACTACTTTTCGATTTCGATTGCGGTTCCATCCGAATATTTCTTATTTTTCTTACACATCCATAACGCGAAAAGCTACCCCTCGTACTCTCTACAAAGTAAATAGAGCATATTTCTTCTGGAAATGACGGAAAATTCAATAATCCTTTCTCAACGAGAGTCGAAGCGATAGGAAACAGAGAAAGAAAGAGAAAGAGAGAGAAAGAGAGAGTAGAAAGTAGCAGATGAAGAGACGAGATCGTTCAGAACAAAAAAGGAAGGAAATGAAAGGAAAAACAGGAGGAAAAAGAGAAGAAGGCTATCGTGTAGAAGCAATCGACTTGATATAAGTACGATACGTTTCGGAATATACCATCAAAATTCCTTCAAGCTTCCCATCATCGGTAGGTACGTATCTCAAACAACCGTGCTTTTTCGAAGTTAGATCGAACTCTTGGATTATCCCTTTAAAACGAGATACACTCGACGAGATAATACCCACGTAACTTTCTGGTATCTCTAAATTTCGACGTATCCAACGAGAGTGAAGAGAATGGAAAAAACGTTTAAGGCTTCGTCGTAAGACGATCGATTTGGGAATCGTGAAAGATTTCCAGTCCCTGCCGAAGGTCGGCATTCTTCTTTCGTTCGTATCCGCGATGAAAGTATTCGAGGCTCTCCCATGTACTTTTCTCGGATCGCTTTCGACTCGAGAAAAAGGTAGGGAAAAAAAGGAAAGAAGGAATGAAGGAAGAATAACGTTAGAAGCAGGAGAATGAAGAAGAAGAAGAAGAAGCACGCACCGACCAATCGCATCGTGAGAATAAAAATCTCATACATGTAAAAATATTCAATCGACGGTCGCTTTCCTTTCGTTCTTTTCCATGGTCTATCGCCTATGTTCTCGGCGTTCTTTCTTGTGGATTGCCTTGAAAAAGAAGGAAATCCTTCGCCTTTGCCACCCTCCCTCTCTCTCTCTCTCTCTCTCTTTTTCTTGTCCTTTCCTTCTATCTCTTAATATTCTTTTCAACGTTTACTTGCAACTCCTTTTCCTTACGTCGTCGGCTACATCCCTCGCAACCTCTCTTTTAACTCTAACACAACAAACATGATTTCTTACCTTTACCACATTTATTCGAACATAATGCTTTATTAGTGTGTCCCAAAAGTTATACACGTCGAAGGTAAAAAGCTAAAAAAAAAATTTCGTGCGAACGACAAATTGGCCGCTCCATTTTTCCATTCCGATCTCGGCGAGTCCCTTCGGACCTTTCAACTTGTCCCCGAATTTACATGCATGAGCGAGGACGACCGCGTTATATTACAGATATATTGGACGCATTTCCATGATCGTTTCGAATTTGGCCTGGATTGGAAAAATGGTGGTTGGTCGCTCGGTTGTGAATTCGCTGTCTGCGAAAAGCCATTAACTTCTCGAAGAAGAAGGAAGAAGGGTATAAATCGTTCTACCGACGCCGACGGTCGGAGCTATTTTTACGATAGATTTCGGGCAACGTGAATAAAGTATTTCGAAGCACGAGTACTCCAACGTAATGCTCCATTCCGAAGGAATAAATGTTTCGCCGCGGAAAGGTGTACAAGTAAATCGACCTCTAAAAATTTCGTTCACTACCTTTTGCTTCTTCTTCGTTTAATCCTCCTCATTCCAATTGTTAGTAGTATCTTTATTATAACGAGAAGCGATTTGTTCTCGTCGACTGTGAAAAAGAGTCGTACCGACCGAATTCTCTAGATGTGCCATCTCTAACATTGTTGTATCATTCTGCACACGTAAAGGTACTTTCATTTTTAATCAAGAGAACTAATTACGAGAGAGAATGTAAGTAAATCGGTGTAATAAAAATTAAGAACACCCGTAGAAACGATTAACAAAAGTGATAATCGAGAAAGTTCTTAGTGAGAAGAAGAAAAAAAAAATAAACGTAAAAACTGCAAGAAATATTCTAGTAAACATCGACTTAGGTAGAAGAAATATAATAGAAAATTCTTTAAATGAACGTCTTTGCTTTATAAGAGATAGAAGATACTCGATTCGATCCACATATCGCGAGTATATACTTAGAAACTTTACGACAATAATATAAACAATAGCTACAAGAGTTATTTAATTAGAGTATGGCTGTGACACACGACTTCTAAATGCAAAAGTGAAAATGATCTCGATAGTTCTCGAAGGCTTAACGATCGACGTATAATAATGCAAAGCTCAGGAGTTTGTTCTTGGGACGACACAGGAACAAAAGGAGATTTTCGCCAATTCCTACCCGAGACACTCAAAGTCTATAGAATAGGATCTTAGTGACATAGTCAGAAAATTTCCATATTTATTACGATTAATAAATAATATTTAATACTTGAACATTTATGCCGATTTATCATTTTATCTTAATCTCATTCGACGTATCTTTTTCTCTTTTTTGGTTACATACATAGAGTAATACATGTAATGCTTTTTACCAATAGGGAAAATACGTGTGATATAAAGTTATTTCAAGCGATAGTAGAGCAACACTCAAACATTCCAACCAATTAGACTCACATTCCTTCCCGAAACAAACTCCTGAGCTTTGCACAATACATATGTACTTACATATGTATATTCGATAGCGTGTAATGAATCAGTCAGCCTGAAATCTCAAGTCTGAAGTCAGTTTGATCGGTTTGTAATAAGTCCGGGAAGGAAATACATTGTCTGTAGTTTAAGTCCATCCGTCTGTTAGACTATTGTCTGTCTGGGATGAGTAAATCTATTGTTTGTAAGAAGCTAGTGTATATCAGTTTCAAATATTCTTTATATGATTTTTTATTTACAAGTAAAATTTACATGTCCTTGTAATTATTATCATTAACTTGTAAAGAATCTAACCTCCCTCTTATAGTACTTAAATTTTTTTCATAATACATACCTATTTCGATAATTGATACTAACTCAATATATTCAGGACAGATCATAAATAAAACTCGTCATATATAAAAATAAATAATCATTGTTCTCGCGCGATTAATTACTCCAAGAAATAATTACGTTTATGCTATGTTTCATGTGTAATAGTTTTGCGGAGTCCACCGGTTATTCAATTTACACGATATTACGATGCATCCGGGATCATATGGACGAGGTTTTATTATCAACAGGCCTATATTCCTCTTTGTCTCTTTCATTCCGTGTATCTAGAATAAATCGATCGAGCTTTAATTTCTCGATGTTACGCTTTTTCTGCCTCTTTCTATGGGAGATTTCGAATTGCTTCTAATTCCGACATCGACGTTCGTTGAGATGGAGGGAGTGATAATCGAAACTCGCACTCGGTTGGACCGAGGTACGTAACTTAATAATCTCGGAACAAATACGGCTTCATCATTAATTATCATTGGAAATCCGAGTTTAAAACTGTCGGGAGGCTGCGCCGATATTGGCCGATACTGTGTACCGAGCAAATACACTCGGCAAATATGGATATACACTGTGAACGGCACGAAACCCTCGTAAGCGAAGCTCGCGAAACGTTTCTGCTCTCTCTCTGTCTCTCTCTCTCTCGCTCTCTCCTTTCTCTCTCTCTCTCTCTCTCTCTCTCTCTCTCTCTCTCTTTCTCTCTACGAGAACGGGCCACCGAAATCACAGATAAAGCTTCCTCGTTTGCTCGAATATAATTTATCCGTTCTCATATATACACGTGTATGTATGTAGGTACATACGTAATACGTATGTATTATATATGAATCTCACTTGACAAAGTTATTTACTTCTCGCGATAAAAACAAAGTTATTAATTTCACACGATACCTTCGAAAAAAGTTAACATCTTATTCGCGAAACATTTGCCTTACCCATTTCATTAAATCTCTCTAAGAAATAAATCCCGAGAAAAAAGTCTCTTACCTTACGAAGATTATCCTTTTATTGTACTTCCATTCCTTTACAGGTCGATTAATTCTCACTAAAAACGGTTCGTTGACTTCGAAGGACAACGACTGAAAAGGCAACATAAAGAACTTTGCCCTACTTCAAAGTTTTAGAGAAACAACAAAAAAAGTTTATTATCTTGTGTTTCGATTTCTATGTGCATAATATATATATACATATATATATATATATGTGTATATATATATATATATATATATGTATAAATAGGAAAAGTAACTTACACCAACAAGAAACGAGTGAACGTTGGGAAGTACTTCTCGAGAATTCTCAAGCGAGAGTATCCTTAGATACTACTTTTCCTTATCCCATTTCATCCGAAATGCAAGACCCGTAACAAACTCGGGGAACGATTTTACCTTGCCGACTTCCTTCTTTTATCATAAAGATATAGTATGAGAGAAAAATCCAAAGAGGATCGAATGTGGGATTAGCGAACAAATCGCTTATCTATTGTCCGCAACATACTTATTTTCTTCTTTACTGTAGCATACGATCATAATGGAAGGTATTAAATACGCCGTGCCAACATGTGGTATACTTTCGCGATTTTTCATTCGGCAGCATGACGTATAAAATCGATAAAACAAGAAAAGATAGGAAACAAAGGAACATTAAAAATAGAAAGAGATAGTAAAAAATGATTTTCAATTACGTTTAGTTAATTCGTTATAATTTCAAACGATGCTTCTCTTTTTTGGAGCTTGTAAAAAGCTTTGTAATTACATGATAGACATCGACCGAGACGTTTCTTGATGAGAACAGTGCTATAGCAAGACGACATCCAATGGTAGTCCACTTGAAGTAACGCTCGAATAAATTTGAATAAAGATCTGGACAGCGCTCAAAGATAGACACTGATTTACGTCGGGAACGGTATATTATTATTACGCGCCATGCCTACGAAGCACCCAAGACAATTTCACGACGATGCCAAAACTGTCCTCGTCGTCGTCGCCATCGTCGTCGTCATCGTCATCATTGTCGTTGTCGTTGTCGTCGTCAAAACGTTTAAAAGCCCCTATTTAATTACGTTGTCCGAAAAACGCGAAGGACGGATCTCCAAGGTGAATCCTTTAGTCGTATTGTTTTTCTTGGAAGAAATATGTGATCGGCAAATGGGATAACGAATGAATAACGACAATGGCATTCTCAAATTGTCTAAATTATGCCAATGAGATCAAATAATGAAGAAAGTCGTCTAAAATACAATTAATATTGTATTTCTTGTTTTCGAATCTTTCACTTTATTCGAATTAAGAAAGGAAAAAAGAAAACTTATTATAATCATCTATGTAGAAAGTTAACAATTAATTTGAAAGCAGGAAAAAAGGGCATATCAAGTATGATATTTAATTTTCAATTAAAAATCTATAGAACAATTTAAATTTCTTGAACAATTTATATTCTTTTAAATAGTTCATTGGTATGGAGTAGTTCGAAAGCATACTGTTCTCGATGATCGATTGCTCTTACGAAGACATATATCGCAAAAACTTGATACATTTCTATAAAGACCTTTAAAAAGACCACTATCGAGGGTAAACGCGTATATTAATGTGGGTTTGAGAAAACTTGATATGCTATGCACAACTGCCAAATAAAAGCGGGGACGGAATAACGCAAATTCTTTCCATAGTTTCTTTTTCTTCTTTCTTCACAATTGTATTTGATTTTAACTGATTACAAATTAAAATTGTTTTCGAAACATGACCGAACAAAAGAGAAAAAAGAGAAGGATAAAGAGAAGTAGGAAGAAGGCAAAGAATATGTGCAATTTCATTTGAAAAAATTTAAATTCAAATTTGCCAAAATGCAGAGAGAGGTATAGAGAGAGAGAGAGAGAGAGAGAGAGAGAGAGAGAGAGAAAATTACATTGTACGCAGGCATTTGTGTAGATACACGCGTAAACACACGTGGACGAGCGAACGCGTGCGCGACCGTGGAAAATCATAAAATATGCAAAATGTAAAATGCAAATACCGAGCAGCGAAGTTCATGAAAATGAGCAAAAAACGTATGAAACCTTCTATGTATCCTAGACAAAATACGCGATACGCCGAAACGCGTAACTCGTCCGCGTTATTTTTACCTATATTCCTTCTCTTTTAATGTAGCTATCAACGTGCGGCCGTGTCAAGCGTAGCTGCTTGTGACAAGCCAAATGTAGTCCATATGTAACTTTTACGTAGATATGTAAATATGTACATAGAATGAGAAAAGAAGAAAAATAATAGTTACGAATGCTATGCTATCGTAAGAACGTGTCCTTTCTTTTCCTTTTCACTATTTCCTGTAGCTACAAACAACAGATGTCTTCGACTTTCTAATGCAAACAGAAACGAAGCGCGCCTAATAGCGCGTAGAATGTTTTTACACGTTCGCGCGTTCGCAACTTTACGCGCTCGATTTTATCGTGCTTAGTCTATCCACGCTTCGAAGATTATACGAAGAAGAGGAAGAGAAGTCTATACTGTTGAACTTCTTGCACGCTATGGAGCGGAAGTTAGAAAGAGAGGGAGAGAGAGAGAAGGAAAGAGAGAGAGAGAGAGAGAGAGAGAGAGAGAGAGAGAGGAGGAGAGAAATAGCAAGAAAGCTTCGTGGTATTCTGCTTCACTTTAAGGAAAGACAAATAAATGATAGTAAGACCGAGATAGACAGATAATTAGATAGATAGATAGATAGATAGATAGATAGATAGATAGATAGATAGATAGATAGATAAAAAAAAGAAAAAGTAGAAAAAAGAATAGAAAAAGATGTAATCGCAACGATCGTTTCCGAAGAACGTGTGTCTCTACTGACGGTACACGCTAATGCGATAGGCCATTGTTCCGAGGAATTTGAAGCGCGTGCTGCTGCGGTGCGAGCTGTGGCGTGGTGACTGGAAAGTGGCTTATCGTGTTGGACGATCGTGAAAATGCCAAGCGAAAGGGTAGAATGCGCGCGCGAGTGCAGAAGTGAGAGAAAGAACGCGCTAACATCGAACTCGGCCCTCTAATGGAGCTTCCACGTCGAAAGCATTCCCACGAATGACGTTGCATGCCCGTTTCCTCTCCCTCTTCCTTTCTGACTTTTCCTCTTCCTCCCTCTCCCCAACCCTCCCCTCTCTCTCCCTCTCTCTATTGATCTATCTATCTATCTCTTTCCTTCCCTTTGCACATAGCGTTTAAGATAAACGACGCGATCCCCGTTAGACGATTTGAGCGATGGCGGGAAACGATAAGCTTTCCTCGCATGGGTTCTACTCCTCTATACACTACATTTTTTTCTTCTCTCTATCGACTTTCCTCGCTTTTAAACCCTGAAACATGTGAGATTTAATGTAATGAGTGGAGTTGAAATAAAAATTGTAATAAAAAAAACAATGGAGGACATCATATTCAATTGTATATTTTAATTATTCATATATCATTGATGATTTTTAATCACTTTTGAAAATATTATTATTTTTCTTGAAATATTCTAAATATTTCCTCAAATTTGTTGGCAATTTCGTTTGATACTATCAATCAACTAACTTCCATTTTGTCTTGCGAAGAAAATTGCACGAACGTAAAAATGTCTCTTGTCATAAATCTGAAACAAGATCGAATAAAGAATGCACGATCGTAACAATGGATTTTTCTGTTTCCAATGTCAATCATTCTTATAGATGGAAATCCCATGTACAGAAATACACCGTTTATCGGAAGGAAAACGAAAAGTTTAGCTGACATTTTGCTAGACAAAAAATTCGACGTTCTCGAACGCGTTCGTTTCTTTTTCTCAATCATGAGCAAATAATCTAAAATCGATTCTTTGCCGTTGACGCTTGTGAAAATTCGAAGGGACAGCGGCACGAAGAAAAATATCGAATAGGAACAGATATCCGGCAACATTCTAGTTTCCATCAAAGGTCCCTTCGCCGATGGGATAGATCGACTGAAGTGGTACGTCTGCGAGAAAAGATCGGACGTTTTTGACGAAGAGAAGATGGAAAAGGAAAGATGAAATTTTAGACGTATGCGTACCGGACGACAGGAACTTTCGCAAACTCAGACCATATGGATCGTATAGGGAAATTGTAAAACGTCTTTTTCCCTTCCAAACCCTTCCACTGTGCCAACTTCATGCGTCACAAATGGATATTACGAAAGGGACTAGTGCGTTTGCTGCTAAGGCGGACTCTTACGTTTGTACGAAGGGAAAGAAAGAGAAAGGGATAGAGAAAGAGAAAAAGAGAGATGGAAACACGTGTGTCCATGTCGGAAACAGAGAGAACTCTATAGCAAGAGGAGGGGACAGGGAAAAAAGCGTGCAAGCACAGACCGAGCCGAGGTTAATGGAGTAGAAAGAAATTTAAAAACCGCTCTTCCAGTTCCGACCGGGCAGAAAGAGTAGAACGTATCCACATATACAAGACTATAGAGATACAGAAAGAGAAAGAAAGAGAGAGAGAAAGAGAAAGAGAAACATGCATACATGTATATACACGATCGCTTATGTACTCTACTGAAACGTCAAGATGCACGGCTACCAAGTGTACTTATCTATGTATGTATATATATATTAACGGTTGGAGTGTATATTATAAAAATAAATAAACTACACCATACGCTACGCACCAATGTACACGAGTTCTATTTCCTTTATTTAATGAAAGATTTTGATTAAATTCTTGACGTAATTCTTACTCTCTGAATTTTTTTTAAACGCGTTTAAAAGATATAAATCGTTAAAAGAAAAACACTTTATTATAGTAAATACAAAATATTTCGAAGTTTACATATTATAATGTTTTAGTAGAAATATCGAGCTAGATAAAAGAGATCATTTTGAATCGGTATTGGATAAGTCTACGAGGTCATACATGTATAAAGAGATTTAAAACATACATGAATCTATTATCTTTTTTTCACTTTTAAGATATTTATTCAACTTATTGGAAACATTATGTAAATAATCTGTATGTCGTCTCGTCTTTTTTTCTCGTAGAAAAAAGAATTGACTGCCAATGATATCGTCGTAGTCGTTCGAACGATGGAAAGAAAACATATGCTATCGAGGAAACTGTTTTTGTTATGGAACGAACAATGACGTTTACGTATCGAATCGTAAATGGATAGAGAAAAAAACAAAGTGAGTCGTATGATCTCGACGAGTGTCCTTTGGAAAGAAAAACAACCAATCTATGTTCGTAAGGAACGGAATCGGAGAAGAGATGATCTTCGCGAAATATAATGGAAGACGAAAAAGTTAAGGGACGAAAAAAATGTTACGTGGTAAACAGCTACGAAAACGATAGTGAAAAGATGTCGTTCAAGGATGGTTGTTTTCGCGAAACTTATTTTCCAGACGAACTATATACGAAATATATACGTTTCGCGTATATTTTAAAAATCGACTTATATTATTTCTTCTTCCAATGTAACAAAGTACGAACGAAACGGACTCCCATTATTTTCTTTCGGGTCCGATATTTTCCGCAAAAATAATTCATCATGTATTATATACATTATAAATAACTTGTCTATTATATGCTTTATTATTATTCTTGATGATTTACAAGGCATCATAAGCGAGTCTCAATATCACTAACAATTAAAAACAAAGGCGAGATAGGCGAGAGAATAATTGCAAAAATGCCGATAATCTTGAGAACGGATGTTTCGCAATGGAAATTCAGCAAATATACATTTAATTTTTCGTTTAACGTATGTATTGTGGTACATTCACGAAATAGACGTTAACAGAATTCTTTTTTTTAACAATTAACAACTATATACGATTTCGCTTTTAAGTAATCTCTTCAATCAGAAACGTTTCCTAAAAGTGACACATCTTTCTTTATCGAGTTCCAAGTAAATACAACCCCTTGTCGTGATTTATAAACAAATCCTAGGCGTCTGGAAACAGCCTACTTCCTCTGAGCAACCTCAGAACATTCCTAGGTTCGCTTGCAACAGTGTGTATATTATATATACGTATGTACGTAAGAACAACGTGCCCACGCACGACGATATATTTTTGTAGCGGTCTTCGCGAATATTCGGCATTAGTCATCACCGTCCATCTTCTTTCTCAAATCGTTTCAACAACGACGAAGAAGAAAAAGGTTAAAAGACTAATGGTAATATTTTTGCATTGCTTTTTTTTTGGTTTTTTCTTTTTTATTGTCAATGATATTTCTCGAACGACTTGACAATGCGATATTTCTTCGTTCGATTAAAAAGTTCATCTTGTTAGGCGAGTCCAAGTTCAACGCTCTTTAATATCGAAGTAGAAACGAAGTTTCGAATCCGTACTGCTTGTCACACCTGTGCTTCTCCCGTGGGACTACGAGAGTCTGATATCGAGAGAATCGATACCGATCTATTTATCTCTCGTTCTTTCTGTCGAGCAAACGAGGAATACTTCCTTCTTTCTTTACCTTTCTTTAACTCTCTCTCTCTCTCTCTCTCTACTTCCTTCTACCTCGAAAGATACATTTAACATACGTTTGAATCAGCGATAGGTACCAGTCATCTATACACTTGGCTCCGAAACTACTACATTGCTGTTCAAGACGTGCAGCGATAATTTACAAGTCCATTATATTCGACTTTTTCTCGAAAGGCTGCTCTACGTATGTGCAGTTTTTACGAGCTGTTAAATTCCGTTTTTGACGCTGACTCGACGAAGACAGAATCCTCGATAAAATTCAACGTTGCGAGATAAAAAAAAAAAGAAAGAGAGAAAGGAAGAAAAACTAAAACAGTTTGGTACTCGGTAATCGGAGACTCTTTGGGTCAACGCGTTGAATCCTCCTAGAGACGTGTGCTCGTGGATAAATATTTAACAAAAGTATACGCGCCCACATAGTTCGATCGAATTTATCCGCCCACATTGGCTTTCCAAGCGCTTAAAAATGTACCATGTAGCTTCGTATTGAAGAAAACGAAATATTTAATGTGAATACAAGGAACTTGTTAGAATGCGTACATATATACATATGTACAACGAACAAAATTTCAGAATGCTACCGACAGTCATGCGTGCCGGTTTCTCTCTTCCTCTCTTTTCCTCTCGCAACTTGCGTAACGCGCACGCACGCGACGCCGGCTGACCCACATGCATGATCTTTATTTAAACTGGTTTCCACTTCGTCGTCGTTTACTACTCATGACCGCTCTTCCATCGCTGAGTCATTATTCTCCGAAGGAAATTCGTCGAAATGGATAGAAAATGTGCAAGGTGCTTCGTTTACTTGCAAAAAGTAACGTACCTATTTATTTTTTATCTATGGCGACGTACTATCGGAATAATGTCGATCGATCGACAAGATATACCATGAAATATAACAACTTTCATACGTATATATGTATTTATGTACTCTCTTTTTTTTCTCTTACTTTTATTCTTACTCTATCTTTCATTCTATCCTTCTCTCGTTAGTGTAAGTTTATATATTAAGAAATAATAGCACTCTGTCAGATTGTGACGTTTTTAGAAAGAAAAAATATCGAACGTTCTTGTTTCTCTCTTTCAAGAATGTCAAAGAAAAATACATAGAAAATTCTAGTAATTTCTTTGCGAGCAATCCGAGCATGAAGGGGTGGCATCGTTTTCTTGCGTGTATTCGAAAGTCGTTGGCAAAATGA
Organism: Vespa crabro; assembly: GCF_910589235.1. Taxonomy (NCBI): domain Eukaryota; kingdom Metazoa; phylum Arthropoda; class Insecta; order Hymenoptera; family Vespidae; genus Vespa; species Vespa crabro. The sequence goes on along the minus strand of NC_060956.1, from coordinate 15,660,339 downwards.
AAAAGAGGAACAAGTGCGATGGTGAAGACGAAAGAAAAAGTAGTGGAAAATGTATATATGTATTTGCGAAGGAGAGAGAGAGAGAGAGAGAGAGAGAGAGAGAAAAGCCTCCCTTACATACCGCGTCTCAACGGATACGAATGCCTGAATCATCCCGCGGGAAAAGTCGCAATTTGAAGGCGCGAAAACCATGAATTTGCAGTGTCGCTTCTATGTTCTACTCCCACGAGAAGGCGTTTCTCGACAGTGTCGACTCGACGACGACTTCCTATCTTCCCTTACAACCTTTAACCCTTCGCTCTTTCCTATCTCGAGAGAATTTTACAAGTTCGAACAAAAACCTATTCAAACTCGTCGTGCAAGATATCTCACCGAACTATCGTTCCTATCGTGGAAAATTCGACTAATCGATCGACAGAAAAAAAATCTACCTTATTATTAATTTAATTTATTATTAAATTTTATCACATCAAACTTATATAAGAGTTAATACTTTTATTACAAACCTTTCATATAGGTTAATGTGTATCTTAAACTGGTAGAAAGAAAAAATTAGAAGGAAATTGTTTAAGTTAGAACAGTTTTGATCTATATATGATATATTTATAAAGTTTTTTAAGTATAACTCATACTTATTATTTTATCGATATCAAATTGACACGGTCGATGACGAAAGGCATTTGTCAAATTTTGAACAAAAAAAAAATAAATAAATAAAGCAAAGTGCCAAGTAATAAGCAATAACTTTTATATCTTTTTTGAAAGAACTAATTCTTTATCGTATTGATCCAATTAATTGTTCGTACATTTGTAAGATCACGTCAAGGAATAGTTACCTTTTTTACTGTAAACATACACGTAACTGGTATTATGGTATTATTAACAAACGCAAAGCTCGTGCTCTCGTAGGCACCCTTTACGACGATTACCTACATATTTGATGACCTCAAGCTTCAGAGAGGAGCAAAAGCATTATCGTCACCTTTTTACCGACCTTCCTTTCACGCAACGAAATAATTTCCTACGTGTATTTTTTAATAATATCTATTTCTCAGAGTACATATATAGATGTAATCTCGTTACAACACGAACGGAACGAACTTTGTTAAATCATTATGAAGGAAACGAGCACATGAAGAGGAAAGAAGAGAGAAAATATGGACGAGTTGTGTTGATGTCTATCGATAAACGTCATTGACCGCACTTACCGAGTTAATGGCCGTCATGTTGCTAACTCGAGTTGGATCTGTATCCACTAGCACGCTGTCACTCTGCAACAAAAACGATTATATGTCAAGCCAATGGTACGAGGATCGAATCTCTTATTACGATGCTACAATGATACAATACGCTACGATGCAATTACAATGCAACCACATTTGTACATACAAAACAATGTCGTGTGTTCCTAAGCAGGAAGATATTTGTCAAATGTAGTACATTGTTTATGTAGGCGTTGCATGACGAAATCTCTGCATTAATTTCAGAGACTAGCATGCGAGATTTTTATCTTTTCCCTTGTCTTGTTCTAAATCGATGGAAATAAAAATTTATGACTATTAATTGAATGAAAAAAAAAAAAGAAATAAAAGAAGAAGAAGAGAAGTGACGAAGAAAACATATCTTTCGAATATAAGTTACGAACGTATTAAAAATATCAATACGTTACTTCGACGAAGGATCAATAATGATTGAGTTAGTAAACCAAGTTTAAGAATGGAAAATCAAAAGTAAGTTATTAATAATTCGTTCGATACTTGACAATTTTTACTCTTTGGCTGTCACGAAAATATTATTTTGACATTCACGATCGGTCATCTTGGGGTAACGAGAATGTCGAATGGTATTCGAGAGTCGGTCAGAAATTATCGAGATGGAAATTTTCAGTTCGCCGCCCGTGCGTCGTCGGAAACGACGATCGTAGCAGGTTCTAAGAATCATCCAAGCGTGTTTTGGGACGCTGAGACGGGAGAAAGAGAGAGAAAGAGCAAGAGAGAGTGAGAGAGAGATTGAGTGAAGAAATAGTACGTAGGTGGTGTCGGTGTCGGTGGCGGTGGCGGTGGCGATGATGATGATGGTGGTGGTGGTGGTAGTGGTGGCAACCATGGAATCAAGGCGAAAGAGCCAACCTGCAAATGTCGTTCCGAACTTTGATCGTAAAACAGCAACGGACTTCTCGGGTAGGTGGAGCGTCACTCTTGAATGTCTGCCAAATCGGTTATTCACGAATAAATTTTCGTGTCAAACTTTGAGCGAACGGTACGTTTCAGGAGGCGAACAAGGTTAACGGGGATCATGAAAATGGATCGAAATCTTTAATTTCATGCAGAGTAATGGAAACAAAAGAGACAGTGAGAAAAAGGGAAAGTAGAAAAAATCGATTTCCTACGTCTATGAAACATGCGAACGAGTGAAGAAGCAACGGAAAAGTTCGTCTGTATCTTTGTATTTCCATTTCCGTGTGTAACCTAACGTTATTCATTTATAATGAGCACACACACACATATATATATATGTGTGTGTTTAAAAATAAAACGAAGTTATTCTTGTACAGCAGTATAATATATATCATAGTATTTCCTTAACCCAACAGAATGACTTAAGATCGTTCAAGCGCAAGAAATGGATTCCTCTGAATAGAAATATCTCGCGTTCATAGAAACTCGCAACTCGTTATCCGAAGTAGATAGCGTTGATTGATACACGACAGTTCTAATGACATTTCCGAGATACAAAGTCATTCGTAAACCAGTAAGACGGACACGGCCAAAAGCTAAAACGAGAAGGACACTTTACTGTGAATTACGAGTTTCATTTAATATACGAGGATACGATGTCGCTCGCAAAATCGCGTCGCTAGACACTTGTCGTCAACGAATTCGCGAGCGTGAGCAACTTGTTTCACAGCTTTAAACTCTTAGCCCTACGATTTACGAGAACGACTAATCATTTCGTACTTCTATTTATTCGTCAAATTATTCTATTTCGGATTCCTTCGTCGCCGTTTACAGAGATAATATCGAAACACACTTAACATTGCACTCTAATAAGACATAATAAAATCTAAAGTTAGTTTGTTATGTTAACGTAGAGTACGCGCTAGTATGTACTTCAGTTCAACAATAAAAAATTTCTGAAAAATCGAAACAACAGAGATAATGACAAAAGTGATTTCTTTGCTTGTAATGCTAAATTTTACAATACCAATTATTCATCATTCGAACGAATAAAGTAACAACGAATAAAATGATCTTGAAGTTTTGTCAGCAATAATTTTCTCATTGCTCGTTCGCACATTGAATATAGATGAATTTGTTGTAAAAAAAAATCGATGAAAAAAGAAATAAAAGAATAGAGTTCATCGTAAGGAAAAAAATTCAGAATTAACAACGTCTCGATATAACGGAGACTAGAAGAATTATTTAAATAAGAAAAAATTTTAGAATTTCGAGTCAATCTAAAAAATTCCTCGATTTATGAGAAAATATTGAGCTTGGCTTAGAATTCCTTTACATCGGTTACTCGTCCTTTAACCAGATCTTCTTTCTTATGCCACTTGAAATGTTCCACACCGTCCTTCGACCCTTTTTATTGTCACTCTCGGCTTTCCAGTCATCCCCGCGGAAGCAATAAAGACCGAAATTCATGCGAAACTGCTACAACTCCTTTCGTCGCTATGGAATATACGATATTGTATAACTGCGTCTTTCTCGCTTCGATTTACAAAATTTCGTGAACGAAACGAGTCCCGTCATATTGTAGATTATGGGAGCGAAAAAGAAAGCAGAAAAAGAAAAAGAAAAAAGAGGAAGAGGAAGAGAGAAAAAGAAAGAGAGATAGAGAGAGAGAGAGAGAGAGAGAGAGAGAGAGAGAGAGAGAGAGAGAGAGAGAGACATAGAAGGCGACGTATCCTACAAACGGAAGTACGTCGGGTGATTGATGGGTAACCGATTGTCGGCAAAGCCGAGTAAATGCAGCCCTGGCGATAATTCACCGTTGGACTCTTGACACGAACCAGGGTCGTTAAAAATAAGAAACGAGATTAGATGGTTCTGAAGTTGTCGGACATCGACACGTCTAAGTCAGCTACCACCTAAGAAAACGAAGAAAGATGAAAAATATTTCTTTTGGACTTGCCCATCTCTTGTTCTTTTTTATTCGTCTCTTCCTCCTTCTTTTTTTCTTTCGCCTCTTCATCGTTTTTCTTCCTTCCTCGCTTTCACAAGAATTCCGTCAAACGAATCTCTCGGAACTTAAGACGTCAGATATGTTTCTTGACGCATAATTAAGCAGTCCAGTTTTACGTCAATCGTCGCTAGTGACCAATCCATGTGACTTTAATTACAAAGTTATTATTTATGGTGATGCAATGGTACTACGTGGAGACGCGGAAGACTTGGCGAAAAAAAAAAAAGAAAAGAAGAAAAAAGAGAAAAGAAGGTCGCAAAGCTTTGCGGAAGTAGACGAGGTTGGGAAAAAAAGAAGAGAAGTAAAAGAAATAACAGGGCTTCCAGCGGTGCTCGTACGTCCGTCGAGAATGTAAAATCCCAGTATTTGAATAATTCGCAAGAAGAGCTTGCGAGAGAGGGAACAAGAAGAGGGAGGGAGTAGTGGGAACGGATGGCGAACGGGAAGTCGCTTTTTGTGAAAATACTTTGAGTATAGGATGCCTCGGAAAACATTTTCGAGGAGGTAAGGTAGACGAGGAAACGGGAGGAAAAGGAAGTCGAACGATTTTCGCGATACGCCGCCGTCCGCCGATATAGCGTATAATTTACGAACTTGCTAATCGAAGGCTCCTAGCTTTTGGAGCAACAAACTCTCATGTTATTCTTCTCGTTCTCTTCAATATTTATGTTTTGCCGATGACTCAGCATGTAGGCACGACCACACCAAAAGGGAAGAAGAAGAAAAAGAAGAAGAAGAAGGGCTACTCCATGGACGGTTTGATAAATAAACCGAATATAATTTTATTAGAATTAGCGATAAAAAGTTGAAAGTTGAATGAACGAAGAATGATAAAACATTTCGTAAAAGAAATCGATACGAGGTCTCCATCGAAGCCAAAAGACTAAGTTTATTGCAGCAAGCTCGTAAAAATTTTGCGAGTAAAGAAGACCCCGCGTAGATCGTTAAAACGATGACTTTATTCGCGTTTACGAGTGGTACGTGTATACTTACTAACTTCCTTTAATATTTCCGTGACTAATCCACGTATCGATCTTCCCATTATCGAAGATTCGCAAGATTCTAGAGAGCGAAGAGTACACAAACGAGATCGCGGAACTAATTTTCCTCCAGAGAGCAGATCGTAAACAGCGATACTGGTGCATAAACGGTATCCGGAAGGGTAGACATTAAACGGACCGAAAGATGTGGACGCCTACAGATAGAACAACGGGACGTTGATATACTGAGACGAAAGCGGACTCGAGAGAACCGTCCACGCGACGATTATACCAGACGCAAGCTCATTGTGATGCTAATAACGCATCCATAGAGTCATCGATCATCGCCCGTTCCACTTTCTGCGACTTAATCTCTCTCATAGTCCCTCTCGACCTTCTCTCTCTCTCTCTCTCTCTCTCTCTCTCTCTCTCTTTTTCTCTTTCTCTTTCTCTCTCGACATCCTATGAGTTCGTTCCTTCTTACATAGTAGACTTTACAAATGATATTTTCTATATTCGCCTCGAATATAACGTTTAATCGTCAAATAAATAGTAAACCATCGAATATTTCTCGAACTATAACGTAGAACGGTGGTTGAATGTACAAGTCTGAATATTTTAAACATGAGACTTTTAAATTCTACGATCTTTAGAAGAAAAAAGAACTTTCACCTTTCTTGCGAAAATTAAACGAAATTAAGCTAGCTTCCAACGTCGAGATGAATGTTTCTCTACCGATGTGAGATAAAACGCGACTGGAGAAACGTGGTTGGCAAGTAAAAATTCTAATGAAATGTACTGTACTCTCGTAAAATAACTTTTATCCTTTACAAAAAAAAGAACTGGTTTTTCCCTAGTTCATACTATTTTTCACATGGAAATAAAATTCGTAAGAGGAAAAAATTCGATTGGATTAACGAGTACAAATGAATTATGTGGATAAGCATTTGAAATGTGTGCGTGTCAATATAGTGCGACAGTCAAACAGTGCGAGATACAAGGATAATTTTTTTCCCTTCTCCTCGATGTTATCGTATTTTACAAGAAATTATATAGGTCAGTGTGTCAGCGCAATTTAAGAAATACATATATGTCAAAAGAGGAACATATACACAAGTAAAATTTTTTGTCGCGTGCTTCAACGTCACACGACTTAATTCTACAAATTTATATAGGTCAATATGCCAGCTTTTTTTCGGGTATTTACAAAGGTTAATGCATTTAAAGGCAATGCATATTACGCTGGAAATGAATCGCATTATCTACATGTTTAGATTTTTTCTTTTCTTTTCCATTCAAACACAAAATCGTAAATTCTATCTATTGAATCGTTGTGATAATTATTAACAATTATTTTTTATTTTCATATTACTAACTTTATATAATATCTAGATTTATTTTCCTTTTATTCATTAAGTACAATTGTAACGATATTTAATGATATTGATTAAAATCTCTTTTAAAACAAAATTTAATATATACTTTCAATAAAATATATAAAATAAAAACGTCTAATAAATAGGATAACACAATGAACACGCAAGTCGTTGTATCCCTTAAATGGCTAATCGTAAATATTCACGTTATACTTACGTATGCAAGGAATGTCAAATAATATTATCGACGTGGCCACATATGCATACATAGTTCATTCGAACGATCAGCCTTCATCTACTAGAATCATAATTCTGTCACGTTTATCCAATTTTTCTAATATTAACCAAAACAAGTTTAAGTCGGGATATGCATTTTCTCGTCTTATTATTTTTCTTAACGATACGAAACGATGATAAAAAGCATCTTAATAGATCGCTAAATCAACAGGAGGGCTTTAACGCGCGAACGTTGCGAGGAATTCGATGACGCACTGCTCTTCGTGCCGGCGTCTCATCTTATCGAGTCGAGAGACGATCGTGACGTCATTTTGTTTATACACCTTCCACACATAATATGTAGTAAGGACATAGATAAATACGTAATAACGGAAAGAGGGTTAGAAAAACGTTACTCAAAGGATTCGAGTCGAAGAAGGTGATAATATAGTGAACGTGGGAGCGCATGTCCTCGCAATAACTCCGTACTTCTCTCTTAAATTTCCCAAGTGTATACTTCCGGACGTTTTACAAAGTCTCGTCGGCGAAAAGTGCACGAAGGAAACTCGATGGTTTGTATTCGATGCGTGAAAGAACTACGGACCGAGTAGATTTTCGCGCTCGAGTTATCATTTAAAATTCGAAATCCGAAATACCACCTCGAAGTGGCATGATAAGCTAGTATAGAAGATTGGCGGTAGATACAAATAAGACGGGAGGAGGGAAGAAGAAAGGCCGACATAAGTTGACGGCCCGTGAAGACGACTTGCGCTGCCGAGAAAATCGTGACAAAACACGCGGCGGTCCGAGAAGAAAGATAATAGAACGCATAGAATTGGCATCGAGGACAAGAGAAGAAAGAGAGAACGAAGAAGAAGAGTAAGTAGGAGTAGAAGCATAGAGGAAAGAAGAGAGGAAAGAGGGAAGGGGAGGGGCAGGAGAGGGGAGGAGGGTTGTGACTCCCAGTGGTATTTATACAGAAGCTGGAGTGTCGCCAAAATACTAGACCGACCCTATCTATCGTCGAAATACAGCACACCTCTTCTCCCGATCTCTCGATCTCCGACTCTCTCGATCCCTCGACTCCTCTCTCTCTCTCTCTCTCTCTCTTAATTCTACCGGGCTCGCGCCTTTCTCTCTTTCTCTCTCTCTTTCTCTCTCTCTCTCTCTCTCTCTCTCTCTCTCTCTCTGTCTCTCTCTCTATCTCCTTTTCGCTCTTCTTCGCGCTATGGTAGAGCCAAGAGTACACTCGAGCCACCGTCTACGCGTCCCTCAAAGAGTATCCTGGATATATACTGGAGCATTGCCTTTCTAGAAGCACTCCTATGGCTTTATTTGTCAACCACTTTGTGCCCACCGCCGAACTTACCGGCCAAAATTAAAGCTCCCTGTGGCTAATGGCTAAGGTCATCCTGGCGCCACCGCTGCTACTGATGCTGCTGTTGTTGCTACTGCCACCGTTGTCACTGGGTTAACGTTTGCCAACTGAACCGTCTACCACAATAATGCTCCTTTTCTAATTTCTTTACTTTAATTCGTTATGTCGTCGAATCGTCGTACGCAAGAAAAGTAACATATCGCGAAATAAAGAGAACGATTAGAGAGAACAAACTAGAATGATTGGAATGACTGATTTTCTTTTAATTTTCTAGATAATCTTTACTATCGTTTACTTCTTCAAACTTTCAATCATCACACCATAAAGATCAATCTAATACGATATTGTTGTATAACTTAAGCGAGGAATTTAATCATTCGGCTTATCAAATTTAAAGTGTATTGACGAAATTCTCTCGTTAAAGCACAGCGACGCTGATAACGACAAGGACGACGACAATACCCATGGAAGCGGCAAAGCGCGAAGATACGAACGATAAAGCGGAGATTGCCATTAAAGTGTATTTCGCGCGTACTAATTTCCAAGGATTCGAGCGAAGGATTCCGAGTATAAAGTCGACGGCAAAGCACTATTCTCCCGGATTAAATGGGTCATTACGGTAAAGATATCGTGGATATTCCAAATGTACCATCGGATTCAACTCGGTGATAATATCGAAGTAATGTTAGAAACAAAAAGAAAAGAGATACAACGAGAAAGCATTTTCATCGTATTCGAAATCAAAAAGACTTGATCGTTCTTTTAAATTTTCTCCATTAACATTATATATATATATATATTCAGATACGTACGCATATGTAGTATGTAGATGTCTGTACGTTTCGTATGAACTGAAATATGGTCGCATGAATGGTGTCGGTCTAACGAGCGATTCAGCGACATAACACACCATTAAATCGAAATAGCATGCTAGATTTTGTCTAGCACATAATGTACAAAAATATATTTAATAAAAAGAAAGAGAGAAAAAGAGAGCAAGAGAGAAAGAGAGAGAAAGAGAAAAAGAGAGAGAGACTAGGAAAAGGGTGATGACAAGAGGTAGAGAGAAAAACAGCGAAGAACGAGAACAGCTGTCGCTGTTTTGGCCTCGATGTGCCCGGCACGACGTTCGCGCACGTGTCACTCGTATGTCATCTACAGCACGATGCCCTTTTTCGTCAGAAAGTGCTATTGGATCTGAAATGAATCGAACGAGATCTACCAAACCGAAATTGTCCGTAATACAGAATACAATGAAATGTTCGCTACCTTCCCCTATCTTACTCTACATTGCCACAACGAGATTCACAAATATGTATATGTATAAAACATAATGAACGAAAAAATGGATTTTGTTAAAAAACATATATCTAAACGAAGATCTGAGCAATCAAATATTGTTCTCCTTTCCCTCTTGCGTTTATTTGTGCAATAGTAGAAAGGTTTTGGGGAGGATAAACACCGAATGGCATGACAAAAGTGTGTGCTAGCTTGTGTATGTGTAGATTAGAGCACTTATTATTAATGACAAAGAATATAACGAATGAATATTGAACGTGAATGTATGCGAGAGAACGGAAGGTCAATCTAATGCAGTCTTAAGATGACAATAAAAAACCCATTACGATAAAAGAGAAAGTTACTTTAAGGCAAACATTTAGTAAATTCGTTTTATTTTTTACTTTTTAATTATTGTTTTATTTTTGTATTTATGTGTAAAAATATATATTGTATACATATATGTATATATTTCATCTCTGTAATCATTTTGTCAATCATACCATGATCTTACATTTACTAATGAAGTAACGGATATCTTTGACAATTATATCTACAAACGATATCTCAAGGTAACTTCGTTACTATTTGTCCTTTCAATTTTTTTTCTTTAAGCGTTTTTTTAAACGTTGGTCTTGAGTCAGAATTTTTACAACAATTAAAAATTTTAAAATGATTCTCCTCGATTTGCCCATTGATGCTAAATATATCGATTATTGTATTCAAAGAAAAAAAAATAAGAAAAAAGAAACTGTCTACTAATCGATCGACATTGAACATTTTGAACGATATGATAAAAGAAAAATAAGAAATAAAAATAGAAAAAGAAAAGAATTTCATAATTCACAAGAATGAAATTTAGATTATTGCGGTAACTGGAATAAGCGAAATAATAGCTAAGAAGTCAGAAGAAAGATGGATTCTAAATTCGTTTTCATACTACCCCTCTTATATTTCACCTCCTGTTTCTACTCATCCATCTCCGCGTTACTACGGAAACCGTTAGACGCTTTCTACTTCATCGAACTCGTCTTTCTATACGCGCATATAGATCTATTTATTCTGAATATCAAAAAACATTTGACACATTTGTCGTACCTTTATTTTCATTTTTCAATAATAAATTCCTATATCAGGTCCTATATCAGGTATTCGTAAAAGATAATAATTATTATTAATAACAATATTTCGAAAAGACTGAGTGAAAAATACATTGATGTATCAAGAAATTAAAAAGATCTCCGACCGAAAATAAAGTTTAACTATTTTACTGCCAACCAATAGATTGGCCCTTAATACTAACGTGAAAATTATCATCGGCTGATATGTCGCCGTGTGAAAAAGTACATATGAAAACGATTATATTATTTTTCGCATATACCACGTATTTGGGACTGACAGTAAGAAGATTAAAAGAGAGTGTTAAGGAATATGATTTCGATGTGCATGACGTTATACGATGTACATGACGATCGATTGCGTGTTTCACAGATGCTCTCACCGATCTCGAAGTCATTCGGTTCCATAAATACAATGTAAGATTTCTATTTATAACAGTGGACCGTAAGGGGTGACCGTATGTCGCAACATATCTCGTCGTCGATATTACGCGGATTAAAGTAGGACGACGTATTTTAAGAATTATCAAATAACCACATTCGTAGAAAACACAGCGACATTCTCTATGAAATATGGTCCTATGAGTGATTCGCACGTCGGATTCGAACGTCGAAGAAAGATAGAAAGATAGAAAGTTTTCTTCTCCGTTTGTCTTCCCGAACAACATCGATTTTATTTTCGAATGAATCAAACTCAAAAGTTGTAAAATTATAGTGCCAAAGTGTTCGGAACGCATAGCCTGTGAGACTCGAGTAGAGATATATCAGAGAGAACTGGTACCATCTCATTAGCCAGAATTCGACCTAATTGCGAAAGAAAACGTCTGGCGCACGCAAATCGTTGTCTCGAGCACGATTGCAGTCTGCCACATCCGTCTTTTCCGCGTTGAACTCGTACCACTCTCTATTTATAGAAATTTCATCGAGAAGGAAGATCGTCGAAATCTAAGGATTTCGTGAAAAAATCATGAACGAAAGTCGACGAAATACGAAAAAAGGTGCTTGAAAATACTCTCACTCTCGCTCTCACTTTCACTCTCTCTCTCTCTCTCTCAAAAAAAAAGAGAAAAAAAAATAAAAAAGGAAAGAAAAAGAAAAAGAATGGAATAGAAAGAGAGAAAAAAAAGAAAAAGAAAAATAAGGAAGAAGGAAAGTTCAACTCGCACGTGTAATGTGTAAACAACAACGAAAAGTTCATTTCGATAAAGAAATGCTTAGTTCAAAGTTTGCTAATACTCGAATCACACTCGAGCTTGAAAATATTCGCAAACGGAAAGACATAATTTACCTTTGGAGAAAGAATCGTAGTCCCCAAGATGCCGGCTCACACGCCGTTCACATTTTTCACCACCGTAAGGATAGTCCTCCTCTAGCGAGGACACGGCACACGATGATTCGTAGAAAGGGAGAAAGGGAGGGGGGCCAACACCTTTCGTGTAGGGGACTCTCTTTTTCTCTCTCTCTCTCTCTCTCTCTCTTTTTCTCTCTCTCTCTCTCTCTCTCTCTCTCTCTCTTTCTTTCTCCCTCTCTTCTTCTTCACCTCCTACTACAGTTCACGATCGAGCCACGCGCGAACGCGCCCCGTTCTGGAGGCGCTGTCGGCGATGAGCGACGCAGGACCGCGACGCGCCTTTCCGCTTTCCATCCTCCTCTTTCTCTTCCTCCGTACTCTTCTACTACTTCCTCTTTCTCCTCTCGCTCTAGGAAAATTCTTATCATCGACGACACTAGCGACACTTCGTGGTCGATGCCGCGAATGAAACCAACCTGTCGTATACACGAACGATATGCGTGTTTTCACGTTCAATCATTAGGAGTGTCTCTTTTCTAAACTTTCGAAATCGTCCATAAAACGCGCTAATCCTGCAATTCTTCCATGATGGCCGCCGGCCGACGACGACACACGAGAGAACCAATAAACGCGTGTTCGCCTGCTCTACCTCGCCATGTATCTCCCTCTCTCTATCTTTCTCTCTCTCCCTCTTTCATACGAGTCCAACGTTCTCTCTTCTCTTTCGATTATTTACGGAGCCTTTGCGTTAAAGTATGAGAAAAGAAAGGAAGGAAAAGATAGAGAGATATGGTTTTCGGCGGACGACGTTTCCGATGGCTGCCGCGGCGATGTTGAAGAGAGAGAGAGAGAGAGACGCGAAGGCGCGCGCAGCACGAAGACGCGGCCAAAACTGACGGCCGAGAGAGCGCCTTAAACGCGCGCGCCGCGATTTTCCGCGAGCGCGCTTTAGTCTCTCGTTTCTCGCGCCGCTGCGCAGCGTCATTCGTTCCTTCTCTCTCCCTCTCGCTCGTTCGTTCTTGGCATCCTCCCTACCATCGGACGCCCACCACCTGTGGTCTTCCACCTTCCTTGCACCCCCGATCTGCCGCCTCTTTCCACCACTATCGTCACCGGCTCTACTCGCGCACACGCGTCGCGCCACCATCTTGTCACTCCTCTCTTCCTACTTCTTCTTCTTCCTCTTCTTCTTCTTTTTCTTCTTCTTCTTCTTCTTCTTCTTCTTCTTCTTCTTCTTCTTCTTCTTCTTCTCTCACTGTGTCTCTTTCTCTTTCATTAATACTATATTTACCTGCCTCTAAGCTTCTCTCCGTCTTCTCCACTCCCTCTCTCTTATGTCTTTCTCTCTTTCTTCTGTCTTTCTCTCTCTCTTTATTTATCTATCTATCTATCTATCTATCTATCCATCTGTCTATCTCTTTCTCCTTTCAAACCACGTCGAATTCGCGCGCCAATTTGAATGTCCCGATATCTCTTCTTCATGGCTCTGTATTTTCTGTACAGGTGTATGCGTATTCTTGTAAAAATGAGACTTGAAAATAACGAAAAAAAAGAAGAAAATTTATTATACTTATAAAGGTTCACATTGATTCTTTTAAAATATTCGAAATAAATATGAATGTATTAATTGAAAATAATATAAATTGTAACGATCATAGAACTTTGTTATTAATATAATTATTAAACCATCACATTTTTAATTCTTAAGAGAGAAAAGATGGTTAATAAGTATCTAATTTATTACAACTTTTGCAATTACAGTAATTATACAAAATAACCAAAAAAAGGAGTAACATAAATAACAACAGAATAATTAATTAGACGAACGATAAGAGAGAGAGAGAGAGAGAGAGAGAGAGAGAGAGAGAGAGAGAGAGAGATAAAGAGGAAGACAGGGAGGAAATAATGTAAGCGGGCTAAAACAGCAATTTTTATATCCATACTAATTAGCATTAAATGTAATAAGAAAACAAAACAAAAAAAATAAGAAAAAAGGTAGAGAGAGCATGTTTTCTTTCTTTTTTATTTGCTGATAGTCTATGAAAAGACTGCTCAAATTACACGATGTCGGTGCTGACAATGAAATGATCATGTTACATACGCAAATAAATTAAACTTTCGATGCGAATCGATACTTCGAAGGTTGCACATCACCGTTACATGACACGATCTTTAAGAGAGTAACATCGTGCCGACTATCTTCGCGGGCTCTGGATGATCTTTAGAGATAATTCAATTCTTTTGGTTTGCTACGCGTCGTCCTATTTTATCGTCAAAGCAAGGTTAAAGAATGAACGTAATACTAAAAGCATTGACACAGTGGACATTTTTGCTATTACTTTAAGATTGAAAAAGAGCCATGGTATATTACTTCCGTATGAATTAACGTAATAGAATAAATCAAGAAATATAAAAATTTCAACGAAATAATCGTAAATACGTAAATATTCTCTTTTTTTTTTAAACCATTTTGGCTAATATTAACGCGAATATAAATGCGTTAATTAAAATTAATATTTGTATCCGACAAAGAGATAAAAGAGCATTTATGTTTATTTGACAAAAAAAAAAATCGAGAAGTCGCTACCCGCATTTTTTGGCAATCCTTCAAGAAGCGAATACGGTGGTACCTTTTGGATAGCGTTGTATTCGATTCTATCAATAGAATACTGTTTCATTCATCATGGATCATTTGGTGAAGCCCACGCGGCTTATGCGGTCATAGTTACGCTCGTACAAAATGATTCCAAATTTGTTGCTACTGATGAAGAGAGATAGAGATAGGGAAGAAGAGAAATAAATAGAGACAAAGACAAAGAGAGAGAGAGAGAGAGAGAGAGAGAGTCGAGAGAGAGAGAGAGAGTCGAGAGAGAGAGAGAGAGAGAGAGAGAAAGCGACTAAAAAGAGCTTAACGATTGTTATCGAAAAGTTACGTTGACGAGTCCGAGGATTTGGGGAAAGAGGCGTCGAGTTATAAGCCGAGCGGTTAGACGCGTTCACGCGCACATGCGGTTTGTTCATAGTTTGATCATACTAATGCATCGCATGAAATTTTCTCTGGTGCGAGCCACGAACGTGATGCATATACGCGTACGCCCATATGCTCGTACCTATGCGCAACGTGTACGAGCGTTAATCGTATACATACACGCATACATACTTATATATATGTATGTGTGTATATATATAATATGGGCATACCGCAACACGTTCAACGATACGACGAATATTTCGTAATTTCACGCAAGCGGTGTTCGTTACGTGATCGCGGTTCGTTGTTCTTCGATTGCGATCGCAACAAAATATATTACGTTTGCCTTTGAAAACGTCGAGCTTCACTAAAATATATTTTCTTCGTTCGTTCCCAAATGATCCTAAATATCGTCCGAACAGATAAACGAATTCGAAGGCTTCGGGAGATTCCGAAGTCGTCGATGACAGACCGTTGCGGAAGCAGGATATTGAAAGAGAACAAAAATAACCATCGCTCAACAGAGCGATGTTGAGCCAGCATAGTGCCACGTAGTCTACCGCTTCTCGATGTGGAATCTTCTTTTCTGATGGACGGGCCTGTTATTACTGTCGGTCTGACGCCTTACTCCACCCCTAACAAAACGTCGATCTTATAATTCTCGCATCCTGTACCGTGTCAACTTCCATAGTAGCATTTTAACGAGAGAGAACCCTTTTAACGATAATAATTTGTAAAGATTCTACAAAAAAAAAAAAAAAAAATAAAAAAATAAAAAAAATACGTAGGTAATTAAATCCTAACGTGTATATCCTCACGTTCGCCATATACATACAATAGAGTTCTTCTACGAATCAAAGACTACTTTAATCGGCGAAGGATTTATTTTCCCCCGAAGGATTTACAAATATCCATCGAGGAACAAGTCGAGGAAACTTTTAGAGAAAAGATCCATTGCAAATGAAAGCAGGCTGCCCGTAGTTTTTTTTACTACCATCGAGAGAGCAGCTTTGCCAAATAACTTTTCCCTCGGACTTTCGAGTGCCATTTTCCAATTAACATTTGATAAAAAGCTTCCCTTCTACGTCATGATATACGTGCGCGTACATACTTTGTACGTACCTGTGTAATATACCCACTCGAAAAGTAATTGGGTTATATCGAGTAAGGATTTATCGTGTTGGGAATGGAAACGGATTCGCGTACTACGCATATCTATCCTTGTACCACGTTAAGTCGGTACATCCAAAGGCATTCGCGGTGGTGCGAATCGAATTAAAATTCCGTAGCATCGTTAGGAGCCGTTGATATAGGAGGGGAGTCTAAAGCACATTGTCGAGAATGAGAATATACCGAACACCGTATTCCGCGTGCTTGCGTGACTTCACGAGTTTCAGGGTCGTTTTGAAGACAAGCCGGAGGCGCTGAATTGCTCTTTCTAACCCTCCATCTGAAAACCTTCCCAACTGCGTGCACCGCCTCTCGCTTATCCGCTCAAAAACCCGCTTTTCATACCGACGAGTTCCGTATAATGAGCAAAAGTTACATCGATTTTTCTGGGCTCCTTCGAGACGTTTCAGAATTCTCTGCGAATTGTAAATCTCATTCTTTGGAATTCACTACTGTCTCTATATCCGCATATATCGATGTCGGGTAACATTTTAAAGGCATTCGAACAAACTTCGAAGAATAACGTTTGTAATGTATTTCGTTTCAGGAAATTTTTCAAACACGCCTGATTAACAACGATGAACATATTTGTTAAAGGCAACAATGACAACTTTCCTTTCTCTTTTTCTCGTTTCTCAAAAAAGAAAGAAAAATAAGAAAAAAGAAGAGAGAGAGAGAGAGAAAGAGAGAGAGAAAGAGAGCACAGGTTTCTAGCTAAGAAGGATCGATTCATCTAAGGGCAACGGCTATCCGTTAACGGGATGGAATAGCCTCGAGGGAGAGATCCGAAAGCACGAACGCAGTGTAGCTCTCTGCGGCTCGACGTCTCGCATCGCGTCTCGACACCAGTGCGCTAACTCAGCTTTAAATTAATGCTTGTCCCTTGCAGTAACTTATCTTACGACCCGTTATATTATGGTCCACGATCACCGTTCACTGACAAATGGCCAACTATTTTTCAAGAAATAGATTTGAAAAATCTAAACTGTCAAAGAAAAAAAAAACTCTGTTTCCTCTAAATGAGTACGCAAATATAACATGATACGAAAATGTTTTTAAAAATTCTCATTTGAATATTTATCCAGAGATTGGTAGATACAGAGTTTACTTTTAAAACAAACTCTAAGCCTAAGTATTTATTCGATATTTAAACAGATCTGTCTGTAAGCGAATAAAAGCAAGAATAATTTCATAAAACTGGAAAATTAATAAACTTGTTAATTCCTTTGGAGCTTAGCTACATATATTTAGAAGATGTTCAAGTACGTTTTAGAAAGAGATAAAAATACAAAGTTACAGATATATTTTACGATCAATGTTTGTACTCGTTTCGGCGATCTCTCGCAATAGTATTTATCGATCAAAACATTCGTTCAGTAGTAAGATAAAAAATTCTTCTTACGTTTACGTACTCGAAAAAGAACTCTGAAAAAGTTTGATGGGACGTCGATTTCCATTGCCGCGTAGATTTCTCTCGTCGGTTGATTTCGAAACAGGACGGTAGAAAGCGGTGGCTTCTAGTTTGCTCGTTAAAATCTACGAACGTGATTCGTTCGAATCTCCTCGTTTGGTAGGGAACGTCGTTAGTTGGACCACGTCTATGTGGAATGTGATATTTCATCGAGCGCTTTCTGTTTTTCCAATGATACTCGCTGAATGTGGTCGGTCAGATATTATTATTCCAATAGAAGTTCATCAAGACTACCAGACGTATTATTCGTTTCGATCATTCTGTGGTGGTTCGTAATTTCGACGAACTAATGATAATCCAAAATCCGTGATGATTAATAAACGCATTATTGTTACGTGCTTTGATATATATATATATATATATATATATATATATATATATATATATATATATATATATATAGATGAACATCGAATATTTCCATTTCTGACTTTTAATGGCTAACAGCGCTAATATGCTATCATTAGCGATATTAATTTGCTTTTCAAAAAGAAAAAAATAAAAGAATGCGTGGCGATCAATGCGACTAAAGTATTGCTCGCGCGATTTCTTCGTTAAACAATCACGTCACTCGGTAAGTGACCTGATCGCTGAAAACATTGAAAAATAAATAATGGAGACGTATCTCTGGGAGTATTGGGTAATGACTTGCGCGCGTGTAAAAAGGAGTGAGACAGGAAAACTGAGAGAGAATAAAAGAAGAAATAAGAGAGAGAAAACGTACATCGATTGGCGACTAGAGTTTTCGTCGCGTGGTTTGTTTTTCCGTGGTAGTGGTTTGGGGTTGTTACGATAGGTCTCGGCACATCCGTCCGTAACCACGTCTGCATTCCTTGGCCGGTTGCCCGTAGCGGGCGTTTTCTACTCGACAAATAACTGATTCACCGAGTCGAACGCGTGCTACCATGTGTTGTGTGTGTGTGTGTGACCATCGTCGTGACGTGTGAGACGACTCGCGCTCTCTTTGATTCGCATGGAAGCGTATAATTTCTTTTCTTAGAACGTTCATGAAATAGAAAGGATTTTTCTCTTTCCCTCTCTTTTTTCCTTTGTGTGCCTGTACGATCGATTCGATTCACTTGAAGAAAAAGTTGTTTCTGTTCGAGCGAAATCCTGGCGTAACAAACTAAACCCGAATAGACTCGCGCGCGAACTAACCATAAATATTACCCGATTGTAGGCTATACGAGCGAAGTTCGCAGCAACAAAGCTGATTGGGTTAATCGGTATTTCAGCACGACGAACTGCCCCAACAGAGCAATAATCGTTTCACGGTCACTATATCCGTTGAAATTGCGTTCCCGGTTAACTATAATTGCTGTCGTTCGTTATACGCGAAATCGTTGGTCGCAGCGCGACCCTGTATCGTCATTATCGCGGTTGATGTAAGAATAACGATCGCTCGTAATGCTTTTGAAAAGCGTGATGCCTTTTACCTTAGCTAGATGGTATTACGAAATGCGGTAAAGCAACGGTGCTCGTTACGGACGACTACTTTAACGGCAATCGCTAATAATTCGCGCATGGCAGTGATCTTGAATGAAAGCATAGACCTATACGAAGGACTCTCCAATTAGTGAAACCATACTGCAGCCACGATGCTTTCGACGTGTTTACATTAGAGGTAACGCGTCAGGTTGTGTAGCGTTACAGTGGTAAGCGCGCGAGCGTGTCCGACTATTTACATCATGACCTACTTTCTTCCTATACCACTTACTCTCTCTCTCTCTCTCTCTCTCCTCTTCTCTTTCGTCTCCTACTCACACGTGCCGAACGCAACGACATTAGTAGGTACGATGTGGGACGAACGTCGCTTCATACCGATGCTTTCACCGATAGATCGATCGATCAATGGGATCGATAGATCCGTGTCTTTATCGCAAAATCAGCTGGTTTCGTTCCGGATGCCGAAGAAACTTTTAGAGAGTATTCCATGGTAGGTAGGTATGTTTCCTGAAGCATGGAGAGAGCATAGGAAGGGATAGTAACAGCTTACCTAACTGAAAATCGTAGACATCGATTTATCGAGCAAGCGTGGCTCTAATACCAGTTCGATGGAGTGGCCGTTAGGAATAAAGGGAAGGAGTGAGTGAGAGAGAGAGAGAGAGAAAGCGAGGTAAGCGAAGGACGATAGGCTATAGTCGAGAGTATATAGAGGCACGCGACAGTAATGGCCAAGTTACGGTATTGTGTGAAGTTTCGTTGCACCGGCGACTTGCGGAAGCTCCACTAGCATCGCCTCCCACCGCCGAGTTGATGCCGATCGTGATGGTGCCTGCTGGTAAAAAGAGAGAGAGAGAGAGAGAGAGAGAGAGAGAGAGAGAGAGAGAGAGAGAGAGAGAGAGAGAGAGAGAGGATTGGAGGGTAGTATTCGTAGTAAGTGAGAAGGGGCGGATAGGTGGGAGGGAGGGAATAGCGCGACCGGAAGCGGAAGCTCGTGCAGGCGCCACCGGAAGTGACCTCGTAATTCTCCCTTCCAGTTCCCCTTTTCATCCCTCCTACCCGGCAAGCTACCTACAACTCGACTGTGCTCGGCTGCATTCGCGTTCGCCAGCTACGCTTCCAGCTGCTACCCCATTCGTCCATCCACCCATCAACTCTGAATTATAGGCCTCCTCTAAACCCTTTTGTCCGCGCTTTTCCTGTCGAGAATACGAGACTCGCCCGTTCGCGATTTTCGGCTCGCTTTTGTTTCGCGCGAGAGATCTTTCTTTTTCTTTTTCTTTGCTCTTTTTTCGTTTGTCTCTCTCTCTCTCTCTCTCTCTCTCTCTCTCTCTCTCTCTTTCTCTCATCTCGCTTTTTGTCTTCCTATTTCTATATATTTTTTCTCTTTTTTTACCCTTCTTTCTCTCTGTACACAGTTTTACTCAGTTCGAATAGAAGTCAATTTTGAAAAGATAATCGAATCTCGTTTTACTCTTGGCAAAGGGGAGAGAGACTTGCTCGTACAGATTTTCTTTGCTTTTCTATTCCTTTCGAAACAGACGTTTCTGTTTCCAACAGAGGATGAGTTTGCGAACGTCCCATTTGCGTACGTAACGTACGAGATGAACATAATAATGCGTACATAAAAGAAACATGAAGAATACGGAACATACTTCTTTCCAAGTACGTTTCAAAGAAATTATTCGAAATGGAACGCGGTCACATCTACTCACTGTTTTCCCTTTAAACGATAGATGACAACAGGAAAACTAAGAGGGGTAAAAAAAAAAGAAGAAAAGCTGCACTCGATCATTTGCAAAATAAGATCAACGTACTCGAATCAAAAAGGATCGAAGACCTTCAGAAACGAGAATGTGACTCTTTTAAAAAGTTCAATTCTCTAATAATAATAATAATAATAATAATAATAATAATAATAATAATAATAATAATAATAATAATAATAATAATAATAATAATAATAATAATAATAATAATAATAATAATAATAGTAATAATAATAATCGCGGATCGTATAAGAAGTAGAATAGAGTGTCGCTGGTAGCGTATAAGAAAAGTGCCAACGAAACGCCAGTCAATCGGCGATAAAGAAATGAGAATTAATTTCCGTTAATTGCTCCGGTCTGAAGTTTGCTGAAAGCGTTTTATCGAATTGAAAGCCTTTCAACTTCGTTCTCTCGCACTACTCCTTCTTCTCGAGCGTTCAGAAATGAAATGTCGAATAGACTCGGGAGCTACGACTACGGCGCGTTCATCGTCTATCGCTTCTATGCGCGATATCTTTGTATATGTGTGTGCTTTAAGAGAAGAAGAAGGAGAAAGAGAGAGGGAGAGAGAGAGGGAGAGAGAGAGAGAGAGAGAGAAGAGAAAATGGAGGAGTTAAGCGACGACAATTCGGAGTACTCCCATTGCACTTAATTACACATGCCCAGGCTTACTGCCGAAAGCGAATACTATATTCTACGGTAGGGCGATTAAGCTTCCTCCAGATATTGGGTGTAGGCAATGGTAACCAAACCGATAGGTAACCAGCCTGCTTTACTACCGATACAAGTGGTATTACGCGGAACTCCTACTGTGAACAAGCACATCGCATAGATGCTGAGATAAAGAGAAAGAGAGAACACTTGATTACGATAGTACTCTGTTCTATTCCCACGTTCTACAAAATCCGAACTTTCATTTGATCCTTCGCGGAGAGTTAACGACGCATCTAACATCGAAAGAGAGAGAAAGAAAGAGAGAGAGAGAGAGAGAGAGAGAGAGAGAGAGAGCGAGAGAGACGGAAGAAACTTTTCAAGTTCTACCGAAGAAAATTCCATAATTAATTCTCTCTCATAATTGGATGGAAATGAAGATTAAAAAGTTCGCTGATTCGTTAATAAAAGACAAAGCAGATATGAGTGGTGAAGCTTATGGAACAGGCGGGAGAAGGTGGATGTTACGAAGGTAGGAGATATGGAAGAGAAGAAAAAGGAAGACGAAGAAGGAGAAGAAGAAGAAGAAGAAGAAGCTGAAGAAGAAGAAAAAGTAGAAGAAGTAGAAGATGTGGATGAAGAAAGGCGCTGGGAATGGAAGCGACGACGTTGAAGAGCGGCGCTAGTTTGGAAGGTAAATTGGCAATTTAACAAATTTGTAAAGTTTCCGCACGGAACTTTACTGTCGCTTTTACTATGAAAGCCGGCTGATCCATTCTAAGAGTATAAATACAGGTATATACAGAATATATAGATGGACATATCCATACATACATGCGTACACTCGTGTGAGCGCGCACACACGTATATACACAAAGATACGTGAAAATATAAACTCCTATCTATAAAGTTACAATCGATATCGTATTTACGTGAATATTCCAATTCGCATAAAGATTATTGTGAGCTGGAAAATACAGTATCATCCATTCTAAGCTTATTCTCTTGGGTCCTATACTCTTGGAAGAAGTACAAGATTAGCAGGAAGTTGCATTCGTTCGTACAAAAGGAATCCGAGGTACTTCAAAGTCCTCTGAGATGTGAGCAGCATCTCGCCGTGTGACTGGTGCTAGCTCGAGTTATCGCTTAATTTCCTGCCATAAGATTTCTTTTCTCCTTTTATTTTTCTTCTTTTTCTCTTATTTCTATTTCTTTTTACAATCAAATCATTATCTCATTTCTAGAATATTGAGGAATGAAGCATGTATTGATAGAATGATCATTATTAGTATATATAGTTATATATGTATGAGCTGTTTATTTTGAACATTTTTCAACAGAAAAAATCAAGTTAACATTTATAATAGTTATAATTCTACGTCTTTTTTGTTTCATTTTTAAATAATTTACAATTTAAAAAAATGGACTTAAGCCACTTTCAAAATAAATATTATGTTTATGGCTCATATGTATATATGTATATATATATGTATTTATGTATATCACGTGAGGTAATCACAACAATAAATTAACACCATTCCACTCGATAAATAATATCCGATGATACACTACTACTGCCAACAGTTGCTTCCTAATTCACATGCCAGAAACGCGATCAAACGGTGAGGTGAACTTGATATAAATGTACATCTGTACTAGCAGAGAGCCTCTACTATTGAGTACAGCTGCATCGTGTAAGTCTTTCGGGAAAAATAATATATAGCTTTGCATAACTTCTCACTTCTTACTAAAAGATGGAAAATTTAAAGAGTACATACAAAAATGATGAGTCAACGACGACACTTTCAATAATCTATTTACATTAAGAAGAGAATAGAGAATCACGTTTACCTCAATTTTGTCGAGGATGAGTATATTCGTTAAGATCTCATTTTACATTGGTCCACGTGAATTAAGTAGAAACATTTTCATGCATAGTTTCACGTCGATCAGTTGCACTTAAGAAAAGAGAGATCAGAGAAATAACTGAGGAGAGAAGAGAACATGAAGAAAAAAAAAATAAAATAAAATTAAGAAAAAAAAATAAAAACGCAGAAGATCCTGTAGCGTCGCTTTGACCTCGATTTCAAGAAAGGGCCGATCGTCCCGAGAGAAACGGAAATCCTTAATTGAAAGCGTCCTCGAGCGGAGGTAACTTTTATAATTCCCCGGTCGATGATTAAAATTAAAAGTCTGGCCGTGTCAGAGGCAGGAAATCGCTGCGGCGGAAGAAACGAAACGAGGAGAAAATCAGAGAAGAGTACCGATATATATATCTCCGGAAAAAGAGAGCTTAACGAAAAGAGAAAAAGAAAGAAAGAGAGAGAGAGAGAGAGAGAGAGAGAGAAAGCAGCAAAATCTCTCGCTTGGAAACCCTTTAGATCTCTTCCAAGGGAACTTTCTAGAAGTCTGACCTTTTGCCTAGTCTTACGGAAACCTTTTGGAGTACAGACTTATTGAACCCAACTCCGAATGATCGCGTATTATTTGCTTTCCATTTGAAATGAAAATATATCAATGTTACGAAAATTTATTTACACACACACACATATACACACACACGCGCGCACGCATGCACGCACATATACACACATGATATCAATAATTTATACCTTTGGATAATACATAATATAGGTATCTCTTCTAATTCTAATAAAATATAGGTTTCTATAGAAGCTAATCATCCATTATACGGTTACATTGGAAAATCCATAAGGATATTATACATCAGGCTGTCCCTTTCTCTCTCTCTCACTCTCTCTCTCTCTCTCTCTCTCTCTTTCTCTTTCTTTCTCTTTCTCTCTTTCTCTTTCTCTCTCTCTCTCTCTTTTTTTCCCCGCGTTGCAATATGAGAGATGCACGAAAAGCCAGAGACATCCATCTCTCCTGACAATCCCTTTTTGCATATCCCCTTCGTACGGTTTCATCGAGCCCTTCCTTTCTCTTCGTCTTGCCCACCCACCCGTTACGTTACCCTCACTCTCATCTCCACATCTCTACGTCTATTCGGTCGTCTTTCCTTATTTATCATTGGTCGTATAATTCACATTGAGCTCTCGTTTGATTTCAAAAGTTGAAAAGGAGAAAAGTACCTAGATAGATTCAAAAACGAGAAGGAAAAGAGAAAGGAGTGTAAGACGCATTTATGGCTCTCTACGTTCGTTCGCGTTCGCGACGTGAACAGGCGCGCGCGCACTGGAATTCGAAGTTCGAAAGACGAATCGATACACGCGTAGGGCCGTAACGTTAGCGTAGGATGAAGGGCATCGTTGCTGCTTTGCAACTCGAACGATGCGTCGCGATCGCCATTTTTTTATACGACACAAACGTTCTTCATAAGTTTTATCGACAAAATTTTATCTATTTTTCAATGAAAAAAAAAAAAAATATATGTATGAGAAAGAGAAAAAGAAAGAAATAGAGAGACAAAGAAAGAAAGAAGATATAAAGCTTGCTTGCACATTTCGTTTAAAGCCGTTTATTCTTCGAAAGAAACTTCTTCTCCTCTCTGATAAGAGTATTAAACGAAAGAACACGATACATTTATAAACCCAAAGGTCCCAACGAGAGAATTCGTCGACTCGTCGGGACTAATTAGGAAGTCCTCTTTTGTTATCGTTGAATTACTTCTCGATGCAACCAGTATTAAATACAACATACAAATAACAGATAAGAACGATGAGCAAAGTAAATATCGAAAGATAAGTAAACAACGAAATTATTATATGAATCCTGTACGTACCGAAGAGTATGGAAAATGAAATCAAACAAAGAATATCAAGTAATTAATAACTAAAAAATTGTACGAAGTAATGAACAATACAATAGTTATAAAATAATAATATAACAATAAAATAATAATATCTAGATATATAGACGTATAATACTATGTCCTACTGAAACTCAAAGAAGAACTTAATGAAATATAATGGTTTAACAGAAATAGTATAACCTTAGAGATCGTAACGAAGCAAAATTATGATAGAAGCGAATATCAAGAGATTTTACTAAAGGCTATTATGAACTTGTAGTAAGCACTACAGTTTTGCGAAATCATTGATTCTGTTCCGAATGGAGACACTGCATTGGACTAAAGTCTAAAGGCCACAGAGATGAGTGAAGGCATTGCTAAATGCCTTATATGTACTTGTAAAACATACCTATATATATAGGTGTATATATATATATATATATATGTATATATATATATATGTATATATAGATGAACATACAAAGTACTTAAATTATGGAAAAGGTGGGAAAGAGAAAGAGAAGGTTGTAAAGTCGTTCCGCCTCTAGCGTCTAATTAAGCATGTTAATTCATTTCCCCCGACTCACATCTTCAAGAGCTTATTCGCGGTTGTGAGGGCAAGGTTAAACGTATAGCTATGAATGCACGGTTGCATTACCTATGCCTCTACATATCTAGATACTCATACATATCAGAACACACAGACACAAAAATAAAATCGGTTCGGCTTACGTGCTATCTAACCATTTAACATCTCAAGGTTAATTAATAAATATAAGGTAAGAGAAAAGAGTTGATCTTGATAAAAGTGAAAGAAGGAATGACGTTAAGCGAAGTCTTATATGTAAAAAAGAAAAATAAACGAAAGTATTGTATCTAGATCAAATATGAATATTTTATTCGTCTGTAGATACACGAGTGCATATTGTATGGTAACGTTGCTATTCGTTCAAATGACGGCCCGAATGTACGAAGATGAAGGAAGATAAATGTCACAATCAGCAAGGATGACAAAGAGAGACATCGCGTCCACCGTTTCGTAATGGCGTCAATGGCACTTCCAAGCGTATATAAAGTTAAACATAAAATTGGCGTCGTTATATGCCCTCTGTGCACTGAGTACGAAGCTGCTGCTCCTCGTTAGTTTCAAACTAATTAGACGACGAAGAGACACTCGTCTCTGAAACTTATGCGGACAAACGACGACAGATATCTTCGCGACTATATTTTTTGAGAGCTCTCGTGGGTGAACGTAGTCTTTTAAACGTAGCCTTTTAAAATCGTATTTTCTATTTCCGCGATATAGTTCCCTTGCGTCAATGATCGAAACTCTACGTAAACACTCGTGACTAAATTTTATTTAAGCAATAATACCCTTCTTATTCGAACTTTTCGAAATACGAATTTTAACTGTATATTGTATCAAATTAAAAATGTTGATTTAACCGTTGTATTTTACGAAAAAAATTAAGTATATTTTGTAATTCGGTAGACCAAATAAAACTTTGAAATCGTTATAAACGGAACAATTTTCTTTATCGAATTATTTATATCAAATGGTTGACCTACATTTAATCGTATCATATCTAAATATAATTCAAAAAAAGTAGCTCTTTTATAATGCTTCGGTATAACGATAGGATATTTCGTTTTTCATAGCACAATATAGGCAAGAGCGTCTCGCCGGCAAAAGGTTGCCTTTTTGAAAAATCACGTAATTGGCGTCAAAAGAGTCCGATAACGCGAGCTTGGAGCTATGCCAAGTGATAAGGTGCTAGTAGAAAACGACCGAAATCGAACGAGTGGGAACGAGTAGTGAAGAGACAGAGAGAGGAAAAGAGAAAGAGAGAGGAAGGGAAAGTAAGAGAGGGAGGGAAAGAGAGAGAAAGAGAAAGGAAGAAAGAGAGAGAGAGAAAGAGAAAGAAAGACAAAGAAGGAAAAGAAAAAGATAATGGAAAAAAATGATAAAAAGGGAATGTCGTTTTGTGACGAGTCGATGATAGTCGATGAATTTTTCACGATGAAGCGAGATCATTATTCTCAAATTAAATAAAAAAAAAATTCGATTATTCCTTTCACATAAAGACGGCTTTTTTCCTTTTTATTCTTTTTCTTCTGTCTTTTTTTTTTTACGTTTGGAAACATCTTGCATTATATTATTTATATAAGAATGATACTTTTTTCGAAAGAAAACAGTGAGAAGACCATCGGTCGTCTCAAAAATGGGGTCACGTTGCGAAGCGAAGAAGAAAAACGTGAAATTCGATAACGACCCGAGAAGTATAAATCTTAGAGGAGCCATGGAATCGCGACATGAAAATTCGATGAGAGAAAGGCGACGATGCAACGAACAGGCAGCCTTGCCAGAGATGGAACTTTCGCATTTGTGGAAGATGATTTTTAAAAATAAAGTTTTGTCTCGACTGAAACGGAAAAAAAAATTAGAATTGTGGAAAAATGGAATAGTGATCATCGAACTTTCATTTTTCTTGAATTGTTTTCGCATCATAGTACATACTCTATCGTCGTTTCAAAATATACGTCTAATTTCGACTCGACGCTTGTACTTGAATTATTTTTTTCCTCATAGAAGGACCTGGAGTTTCTTCGTCTTTTTTCTTTTTTCTTGAATAAAAAAAAAGAATAAAAAAAAAAAGTTTTTAAGTACTATCCGAAGCATTTTTCACCGTTTCTGTCCATTACGATCCATAAACACAAGCGACTACTCTTTTCTTCGGTCCCTCGTTTTGTCATGCACACAAGATACGCTTCTATTCGAGATATACGATGCTAGGTTTTCCTCTTCCTCTTATCCTCGTCGAAACAACAGCAGTAAAACCACGGTTCGATCCCTTTTCTCTCCGCCAGCACTACCACCATCACCACTATCACCATTGGCACTAACCACTACTATTACCTACTCTCTCACATTCTACCATGTACCTCTGTAAATGTGCCAAGATAAACTGCAAACTCTGAAATTCAGCATCTCGTGCCCCACCTCTTTGTATTTTCTCCCTCACGCTCGTGTCGCTGCATCCATGGCAGTATAACACGTGGTACTGCGTGTATGTACGTTTCCATGTAACGAATAAACAAAGCTAGATGAAGAACGATGAGTACATCTTATGAAGGTTAAGCAATAGAAACGGAAGTAGGTGCTATTGCTGTTTACAGAATGTCTTTTAAGTACATTCGTACAGGAAATTTTTCGTTTTGATTTTTATCGTGTTTTAATTTTTCGATAAAAAAAACAAAATATATCGATCTAGTATATGAGAAATCGAAAATAATAAAAATAAATATTTTGTCATGTTATTCCAAACGTTTCTATTTTTAACACACTTTTTTTCCAATCGCTTTCGAAAAAAAAAAAAGAAAACAAGTGCAAATACATTCTCGGTTAGATCTAAACTTTTTTATCGCGTAAGTTAACTGCCGGATTACAACTTTTTCTTCTCCTTCTACTTGTTGTCCTTTTCCTTATACCGCCATTTGGTCCCTCACGTTCTACAACCAGTTCTATTTCTACTTCTATCCTAACCCACGTATAGCAGCTCTTCTTCTTGAAATTCTGCCAAGTTCTTTCTGCGAAAACGAAAAGCGTTATCATAAATTCGCGAGACCGATTCGGGTTATCCTACGTCTGTGACGACAACGACAGCTGTCGCGGTAAGATTCCTCAGGTGGCAAGGTAAGTAGTTTCTCGCGGATGTGTGAAATTTCTCGATAGATACAAAGTAGAAGTCGGACGTGATAAATTACATCGCGCTGCGCACGTTAAGTCACGAGTTTGTTCTAAAAATAAATCTATCGGACGTCAGAATTGATTGCACAGAGGGAACTCGTTCGCACATTTAAATCGTTCGATCGACTATCGCGAACGAGAATATCGCGCTTCATAGCGCCATTTTTCGTCAGATTCGTGCCGAGCCGAAAATGTCGCGAGACTTGCCGGATCCTCGAGCATGGAATGGGAGACATTTTGGTGAGAGTATCTGTTCGCTTTCGAACATGGATAACTCCAAGTGGGCACGTTCGTTTTTCGACCCGAGGGCCAACTGGTTCGTGAGCTAAATTAAAAGCACGATTCGCTCGAAGGCACCCGTCTTCTCCCTTTGATCCATCGGCCGACGGAGTTTTCTCCCTCTCTTTGTCTCTCCTTCTCTCTCCCTCTATCACACTCTATCTTTGTCACTCATTCTTTCCGGCGGCTGTGCACGTGACGTTATTACGAAAATCCCTCGACTCGCGGAAAACGGAAAATCGAACTACAATATTTCGACGTTATACATCGCCGAAAATTCGAAGCGAACGTTGACTCGCGATTTTAATCGACTTTCGTATGGCTGCAAAACCGAATCGAGAAGTAAGATATATATATATATATATATATATATATATATATATATATATAGAGAGAGAGAGAGAGAGAGAGAGAAGTAAAGAGCAAAAACTAAGGTAAAGCATTAGAAAAATATGGAATTATCTCGGTGTATTTCCTACGTCACACTTTTCGTTTTGAAAAACGATAAAAAAAGTCAAAGGAAAATAACGTTTCGTCCGTCATCGAGACGCGTGTGCCGTAATAGTGACGTAAATAAAAGTTATTTCGACGTTGCTTCCGCTCCTTTCCGACGCACGCTCCAAAAGTGCAGCCACTTCAATGATTATTATAAACTCAGCGTCTCCGATTTCAAAGCCTTTCCTCTTATGAGATTTACTTCATCTTCTCTGAGAACGTGTCCGTTTACAAGCTGAGAGAGTTTCTTCTGTGATCGTTAACAAACGAAACACGGCCGGTAAGAAAAAGCCAGGACACTGCAAACTCATCGAGAGAGTACCAACGCGATCTACGTATGTATATATGTATATATGTACGTATACACATAGTACATAAAGATGTATGTACTCATTGGAAAGCATAGTTTTACGGATGAAAAACGATCGACCGGAAACAGGACCATAGTGGATAAGGAAAAACGCGCGTGGTTCTTACTTTAAAGCGAACAACAAAGAAAATTTTCTCATTTTCTTGTGGATTGCTAATGTTTCGTGGCTTGGCAAAATACTATTTGCTTTTTTTCTCTCTACTCTCTTTTTCTCTCTTTCTTTCTTTCTTTATATCTCTATCTTTTCCAGCAGAAAAAAATAACATTAAACTATATCACACGTACGTATACACGTACACCGATATTTAAAATTATATACGCGACAGGATAACGTCTATATTTTGTGCAAAGCTCGTCGTAAAACGCGTTAAAATCAAGCAATCACAGCACTTTGATTCGGCACTCGTTTCAAACGACTCGTCACGATGCACTCTTATTTATCGAAAATCCTTCAAAGAGCACTGCCGCGTTATATTTCGAAGGTGATGAACTGAAACGCATGAAATTTTCACTTTCGTCAATTTTCTTTTTGCTCACGCGGAAACGACGATCTTCTCTCTCTCTCTCTCTCTCTCTCTCTCTTTCTCTCTCTCTCTTTTTCTCTTTCTCTCCTACGTAAGACGTAGAAACTTTAAATACGTACAAGCATTTCCGCGACGCTCCGTATACTCGATAGATGAACGTCGACATCAAATTGTCTTCTCGTTTCCTCTTCGACTTCGATCAGGATCTTCGAGGGTAATTGTCGGCTCGCCGCGACTCGAACTTTTGAAGATACGCCAAGATAATCTTCGTTCGAGGCTATTCCACTTGGAGCCTGTTCCGTTCATTTCAATCATTCGATATCAGAAATGAATAAAAATTTCAAAGACCCAAAGGATAATAGTACGATATTATTTCTGCGCTTAATGCGACAAGTATAAAGACCTCCAATAGAATTCACAGATTCGCACTTTCCTTACACAGTAACAACACCGCAATCCAGGAGTGATACTCTCGAGAGATTAGAATCGGCCGTCTTTCGAGCGACAACGATGACGACGATGATGATGACGATGACGAAAATAACGACAACGACGAGCGTGATACATCGACGACGAGCATCGTCGTGATGCTCGTCTCTGCCCGACTCGATTATTTCGGATTCGAAAAAAAACAGAGGACGCTCTTAAAATCGTTCCCGACAGGCACACCGACCGCTGACTCAAGAAAACATTCAACGAACGCGCGGACACGTTTCCTCTTTGATCCCCGAGGAACAAGAAAGGATCTCGTTTTCGCTTCGAACACCGCGAGAATAAACCGTGGCCGAAAGGAAGTAAAGGTATCGGCAACAACCTGTTAATCATCCGACGTAGTCTCACGTGCACTGTCACGTTAAGGAAGACGACGAAGAGTAGATGGAGGAGGGGAAAATGGAGGAAGAGAGGAGGAAGAGAAGGAGAAGGAGGAGGAGGGGAGAAGGAGGAGCGACCACCTGATTCTCAATCTCGTTAGGGCAGGCGCGTTCACACGCTATTCTTCTCTTCCTCTTTCTCGATAGAAAAGGAATGGCACACCCGCGATTTCCACGAAAACTACTCTCTCTCTCTCTGCCTCTTTCTCTCTCTCTCTCTCTCTCTCTCTCTCTCTCTCTCGGTCTTTCTCTCTCTCTTTCTCTCTCGCTCTTCGCCTGCGAAGGGGTACGAGCGCGCGAGCGCGCTCTAGACGATTCGGCAGCGGTCGAAAGTCGACGGCTCTTTAGCAGTGACGTTCCTCTCTTGCTTTCTCTTGGCCGCCGTTGAACGATATTTGCAACGAATAGAAGGGTAGATGGTGGTGGTGGCAACGTCGGTGGTCGACGGTCGGTCGGTCGATTGGTCGGTCGGTCGGTTGGTTGGGCGATCGGTCGGTCGGTTAGTGCAGGTGGTGGCGGTGGTAATAATGCTAGTGGTGGTGGTGATAGTGGTGATGATAGTGGCGGCAGTGGTGGAGGTGGTAGTGGAGGTGGTGGTGGTGGCGGCGCTGGCGGATGGATGTGCCAGAGTGCGGGCTTACGACGGAATGAGAGGAGGAAAACTCGGCTTAGGAGGCCACGGCACAGCGTGGCATCGCCGAGTCTGCGATGAGCGGAGAGAGTTGCGCGTTATCGACCCATCCGCGGTGCTATATTCAACCGCCAGCGGCACGCCGCGCCGCATCGCTTCCTCGCTCTATATTCTTCTCTCTTTCTCTCTCTCTCTCTCTCTCTCTCTCTCTCTCTCTCTTTCTCTCTCTCACTTTCTCGGTCTTTTTTTTCGCTTACTCTTGCGATATCACCAAAACCGTACCTAGCACGCGCTCTTTCTCTTCTATCTAATCTTGTGCTCGAGATCCTTTCCTATTTTTTCTCCCGAAAGCTTGTCCTTTTTTATAAATCCACGCACAATCATTCAATCACTGTTATTCTGTCTTTTCGTCGATCGAAATGTGAAACCACGTGACTTAAACTAACTCCACGTTTATCGCTGTTGTCGTGAAAAATTGTCGCACGTCTAAATCAAATCGATTTTCGTCGTGCGCCAACAAACGAGCGATTCGAATATCTCTTCCTATCGATTATTCGTGATCGAATTGTCCAGCCGATTTTCCACTAGCGACGTCGGGTCAACGACAGAGGTGCCACTCGAAAGTGGGAATGCGCGTTTTCGGGCGAAAACAAGCCGACAGAGAGAAAGAGAGAGAGAAAGAGAGAAAGAGAGAGAGAGAGAGAGAGGGAAAGAGAGAGGCAATGAGAGAACCGAAATTAAATTCGTCGGGCTTGAAATTCGTCGTCCGAAAGCGGCGCGCTATTAATTATATTAAATTATTTGCCGCGATTTTTTCTGTCCCACACACGTACCATAAATACTTGAAGATAATAGTCCATGCCCATTGTCCATGCGTAGTACATACTAGGTACGTGCGTTCACGCCACTTTGTTTTAATTTAAATGAATTTTCCCTTTTAACCTTTTGAAAACGACTTAAGAGAAACAGCTTGGATACAGGTTTTTCTTTTCATTTCGTTCTCCCCTCTGCGAGAGTAAAATCCTTCGATATTTGCAAGAAAAGTCGCTGGAATAATGGACGATGTGTGCGTGTATTCTGTGATGTAACGGAAACAATAAAACGAACGCCGTGGGTCTTTGTTTAAAGTCGATATTTATAACCGTGCAAAGCACACCATTCTCCATCGTTTTCTTCTAATCGAATCTATTTATGTCCGTTGAACTTTTTTCAATAAGTAATTATCAATAAATTGAGTTTCATCTATCCGCAGATCATACGATGACTCGTAATGATTGCAGAAACTCGCACCCTTTGCACTGGAATCATTGTTAAATCAGTATATTACCATCGATTAATTATTACGCGTTGCCATAATTTGTCATATTTCAAAAAAGATAAATTGAACATCATTGAAAACACATACATCTATACACACACACACACACACACACACACGCACGCACGCACGCACACACACACATACACACATACACACACATATACATATTTCAATTTTTGTTATCATATACGTATACATAAGGAATGTTTCGAATTATTGTTCTGTGTCAACATTTATCAAATTCCTTCGATAATATAAAAAAAAAAAGAATCTTAGGATATAATAGAGGAAAAGAAACAAAAAGAAGAATATCAAGTTAGAAAAATAAAATGAGAAAAATCTATAAAGAAGAAAAGAATCTCTTTACCTGGGATATCAAACGAATCTATGCAATTTGATCTTCCTAAATGGTGTGGCACGTTTAAACGATTAATTGAGAATATCGAGGAAGACCTGAGAGGCAGTAGGAAAAACAAAATTTGAAAATTTAACAGGAGACCAAAAAACGGAGCTGACACAGGTGGATAGTGGTTGAACGAGTAGCGAAAGCCGAGAATGATATTGACACAAGCTTCGGTTTAATGTCTCCGTGGCAAACATTGAATTTCCAACCCCTGCCTCACGCGTCTTGTGCCGACTCCCCTCCCTATTACTCATCCCTTCCGGTCGACATCACCACCCACTATCACCCAACTCCTCGTCAACATCGTGCACGGAATCGAACCCTCTTTCTTTCTTTCTCTCTCTCTCTCTCTCTCTCTCTCTCTCTCTCTCTTTCTCTCTCTTGTACTCTCCCTTTTTAAATATAAAACAGTAACAACTGGAACTAACTGCATGTCCAAAAAATATGCTTTTGTGTTTTAGCAAATTTATTCAAAAACCTCTTTCTTGACTTCCAACTATTTAACGATAATGATCATCGATGCTGCTAAGCCTATCTATTTATATATTTATTCGTGCATGCTCTTTCAATGGACACGTCCGATGCATAAATCGTTTCCGTGTTGGAGGCGTCCTATGGAATTTTGCATAAAATGCAACGGCTCGAGCTTCTCTTTGATCGGACGCGTTTCAAGCCGCGGTTCCGGACGAACGATGACACCTCGATATCGAACGAGCTTCGTTTTCCACCGAGCGCAGTTTCAATGAACGGTCATTATCGAGGAGCTGAATCGTTTCGATGGCCGTTACTGAACTTTTGCAGTTTTCTATTATTCGTTCTAATTACGTGGCCGATATTGCGTTACCGTGTGCACCGATATTTCGGTTCCGCTGATATTCGATCGGTTTGTTAGCTAACAAGCCCATTTTAGGCCGATACGCGTAATTCATCGATGGTGTAAATACATAGTAACATAATACGCTATTGTTATTAAAACAATACCGAAATTTACCTATTACGTTACAAGGAAGTAATTACCGACAGAACCCTGAAACGATATTCTCATTTTATTGTTGATTGGACAAAAGAAATGTATACGAGACCTATGTAATTGACACGTTTACATGTATAAACCTACGTATGTATAATATATGTAACAAAATTTAATTACCGTACATATATATTGTCGCAAACAAATATATTGACCTTTGGAAAAATATCAATTTTTGTTATCTGACTAACCACAAACTTTATCGAATTTTACATTTTTCCCTTTCATATTTTGTACGGATGTATGGATGAATGAATATATAAATGTATAATTGTATGGATATACGGATGGATAAATGTATGAATATAGATAAATTTTGTAGATTCATAGTTCTATATCTATATAATAAAAGTGCTTGTAATATACAAGTATTTTAAGGTT
Source organism: Vespa crabro (assembly GCF_910589235.1). Lineage (NCBI taxonomy): Eukaryota > Metazoa > Arthropoda > Insecta > Hymenoptera > Vespidae > Vespa > Vespa crabro. The sequence goes on along the minus strand of NC_060956.1, from coordinate 15,625,234 downwards.
TCTACATGAAGTGACTTTGTAGATTCGTTTTGAATATAAACGCGAATAATTTGAACGCATAAGAAAGTGTAGAAGAATTTTCTTTTACTTTTAACGCAATTTAAATTATTTATAATATATACGAGGCAAAAAAAGGAACAAACAATTTAAAAAATAAAAGTCTATTTTACTTCTATTTTTTAATCGTAACGAGTACAAAGCCTGATAGAATTTATAAGAATAATGAGAGAAAGAGAAAGTAAGTTTCGTGAAATGATTAAAGGCTATAAAAAGAAAACGTAGAAATGTACAAAGAGTGGCTCGCTTTGTTCTTTACCGTTTCTAAGAAGACGTCGCTTTGCGTTCCTTTTCGTTGTCATCCTCGTCGTCGGCTTCGTCTTCAATGCTTTCTATTTTCGATCGGCGCATTGCATAACCAGACTCGCGCGGAGAGGTAACAGACGGAGGAAGTGGAAGAACGAGATAGAACGAGAAGAGTAATTCGCACGCACGCGCTTAAGATTAAATGCGTCTGCGTTCAATATACTTAAATCGTTTCGTAAAAGTGAAATCTCTTATCTAAATTAATTGACAAACCATTAATTGCCTAAATCGATGATTTTAACGAATTAGTTTATGAGATCGTCATTAATTATGACACTTTTAAATTTCCATGATTATAGTTAAAAAGAAAAAAAAATCATAAAATCAATGTTTCGATTTAAATAATAATTTCAATTTATCGGTTAATTATATCATACCACGTGTTTTTTTTTTTTTCTAAATAAATGGAAAGAAATTATTGTTCGAACGAAAAGATAAGTTATGAGAATCCTTCAAACATGACTAGTATTATTTCTTTCTTTTCCTTGTTTAATAAAGTTAAAAACTAGCTATGGTTTCTTCTGAAGAAGACAGGCTCTTTATGAGACGGACTATAATCTTTATTACCATAACTTTACTCGGTCGTGGAAATAAAACGCGAAAGTTCATTATCATCTTGTGAGCCACTCCGTGGATATTAAAGTGCCTGTGATAAATCGATACGTCTCTGTGAAATACGAACTTTACAAACATTTGGAACTTCATTTAGTATCGTGTCTCCCGTTGGCTTGAATTTTAATTAATGCACTACTCTGACATTCTCATTTTATCACTATTATTAATTTTTACATATTATTTTATATGATTTATTTAATAAATATGAAAATCGAGGGCATTTAAACATTTAAATATCGATTAAATACAATAGATATTGTTTCCTTTATTAGATACACTTAAACGGAATTCATAGAAATAGAGAAAAAACTTTGAAAGGAAGGGGAAGAAATTAAAAAAAAAAAAAGGAAAGAAAAATTACATTACCAAAGACGATATACTACTAGGTTCCGTTAAACGACACATGCACGACGAGAGAAGAGTTTGCGAATAATTGTAAGTCGATCAGCATTATCGAACGACGTTAACGACCTATCGATTATACAGAGCGAAAGACGAGTGGCAAGCATCGTTGCATTCGAGACGTGACTAAAGATGTTACGTGAAAGAGGAAAGAGAAGAATAGAAGAAGGAGGAGGAAACAAGCGGATGCGCACACTCGCTCGAATTATATATGCAGGATATAATAAGCTGGCGGTCCTCGAGATATCGGCGAGTTATGGCTGCCCTAATGGCCTGTAGCGTTTGATTTACGGCGCGGAATCCGCGCTGCGGGAGTGGATGCATTTCTCTCGACCAGCTCCATAATAAAGGCCGTTGCATCGTGCGCGCCACCGCCTACTTTGCGCATATCCCTTGCAACGACAACTCACCCCCCTTTTTTCCAGAACATCTGAGCCACCCTTAAAAACATATTACGCGGCTGCCGCGGATTTGAAAAAGCGATTTTATTTCCGCTCTGCTCTACCCTGATCATTTGTAACTCTCTCTCTGTCTCTCTCTCTCTCTCTCTCTCTCTCTCTCTCTCTCTCTTTCTCTTTCAGCCTCTTCCTCTTTTTATTTCTCTCAAGAAACTCCGTCTCTCACAAAAACGTCATTGTTTCAATTATTTATAAAACAATAAAATAAATATATAATAATCAACGATGGGACTAGAAATTAATCACAAATTTCTTTTTTCACGCTACCAATCAAACCTATTCTCCATGAACGCGTAGTCATTCTTGTTGGTATACATCGATCGATCGCGAACAGGAACCGACTAATAATCGTTATCGGTATGCGTACAACACATGTATCCCTCCCTCCCTCCCCACCCCACCCCACCCCCGTCTCTCTCTATTTCTCTCTCTCATTCACTCTCTCCATCTCCTATTTGCCATTTGCGAATTAATGCGAAACTACAATACTGCATTTCGCGATAGACTCGACGACGCGTCGAGTTTGCTCGTAGGATGCTTGAAAGGTATACGTATATCTTACATATATACCTTTATATACGTGTATTCGTCTCTGATAACGTGGATTGTGAGAATCGATCGGACGCCACCACCTTACGAACTCACTTTCGTTCTACGTTACGAGATTCAATCTGACGTGTAAACATCTGTCAGTCAACGGGTTGTCTGTTTATCTTTCGTTACTGTCCCATTTCCTTTTTCCTCGCGAAAAAAGATAATTTCTTCAGATATGATAATGAATTTAAAAGTGAAAAATCTACTATCGACAACAACTCACAATTTATGAATTTCACGTAATCAAGAAAAAACAGGCAGGTACTTCTTTTTCGTTGTTCGAAATAAGTAAATTAATTCATAATTAACATAAATATAATTTATTATATTAGTTCTGAGTTTATATTATAAAAGATGATCTTATAACAGAGTTTATCGATAATAGTTAATTTCTTTGTTTTCATTCATCTAATCAATGAAAGTTCTTTACTCCTTTACTCCACTTTGTTTTTAAAAGCTTTTTTTTTCTCTTAAAAGGATTATTTTTTCCGAGATATCCTATATTTTTTCCAAACGGTAATACAAAACATAATCTGAAGAATCTATCATGTATAAGAGTATAAGCGTGTCCATGTTTACAGAGAAATGGTAATAACGAGAACTAATCTAACTTTAATCGAAACGGAAAATGGAAGATCTACTTTCCATGTCCTCTCTTCCTTCATCGATGACAAAACAGTGCATTGCACGCTTTCGAGTCTATTCTTTAGAATTTATTATAATGACTAATATCTTTGAAGATCCGTACAATTCAAACAGTTTCAATCTGTTTCAGTTTTTTCTCGCGCAAGCTCGCACACGTGTATAAATCTAAAGGATACACTGATTACACACTGTCGATAACGAGAAACACAGAGGAATAAAAAGGGTAGAGAGTTGTACGAAAAGGAAAAAAAAACCGATGATATGAACAACGAATGGAAAATAGCATAGTCGCCGAGAAAATCGTGAGAGCTCGTTGGCTAATTACGATGGACTCTATAATCAATGAAGTAACAATAGACTATAAAAAACGCGCAATTTTATACTGTCTTTGTTTATTCTTTTTTATTTTTAGTTTTCATCCATGAGAAATTGTAGAGACGTATCTATTATAAGATTCTGTAAGTAAAGGTCGTATCTATGGTAAGATAATCCGATATTCCGTTAAGTACTAACCGAATTCAACTTCTTGTACGATACAAAAGGGGTCGTAGCCTTTCGTTTTGAGATGTTATGCGGAAACGAAAAAATGTAAGAAAGAGAAAAAAAGAAAGGGGGAAGAAAAAATATGAGAAAAAGAGAGAATATACGATGTCCTTTATTAGATGACGACGACGACGACGAAAACGAGAACGAAGGTGGACGGAAAGGGCAGAGAAGCATAGCCGATTTCGAACTAGCCAAAAAGCTCTCCAGAATAAATCCACCCTGGCATTATATTCTGTAAATGGGTTAATTCTTCTCTCCTGGTCTTGCTTTGTTTCCGCGTACCAGTATAGCCAACGACCTTCGCTTTCCTTTTCTGATATCTCTAATTCCCCCTGCCCTCCTCATCCTTCTTACTATCCACTAAGTTCTGCTCCTCTAGACGCTCGGAATATAATATATTATCTACAGTTTAATTGCACTTTTATTGTCTGGAAGTCAGAATGGATTAATCCCATTCTATCTTGAAGCATATCTTCGAAACGGTCCAGTTTTCCTACTAACGAGCAAGCAATTTTACTTGCCCACGGAAGTGCCATTTTTTTTCCAATTCCTCACTATGCTATTTAGTTCGATTCTACTCCATTAACCAGGCGCTATCTTGACATTTAGACGGCATTTCAACATCATCGGTAACGTCGGCTATGGATAATTTAGAACTCCTACTTCGCGGTAGCACGTTTATTGAACGTTTCTGAAAGTACAGCAGCGTGGCGTGAACCCGTCGACTACTACTCGCCGTACCGCGGCAACTTCATTTGATCTCTTTGTTTCCACTGTTTCTCCGTCCACGCTAATTATCGCACTCCCGACTAACGATCGCTTGAAAGCGAACCTGACTCAATAACGTCGCTGCCAATGTTTACGATCGCCGTTTCTCTGACGTTGTCAGCGAAATAGTGGCTTCCCGTCGTGCAACTCTAATAGCATATTTAACAGTCCCGTTACGGTTCGCGTGTTTATCGCGTCAAAGAAAACAATTTTCGTTCGTAGTTATTCGATAAAATTATGAGATTTTTTAAAAAATGTTATAAATTATTCGAATATTTTAAAGGTACGTCAAAATGTCTATGAGCAAGTGATTAAAATATTTTTGAAAATTCCTCTACTGTTCGAACTCACAGCAAAAATTTATTGTATTTCAACGACGCGGACATTACAGCTCCTAGCTTTTATCGATCGATATTCGAACGTTATCGCTTATATTGTGGATGCATATGCGTGTATATGCGAGTAAGATAAATCGGAGAGAGTGGTTAGATGACTGAGACCAACTGACTGGATATATGCAAGTGTGAATACGAGAATATTGGGCGTTCTGGAAATTGGCGGCCGTTATGATCTCACCTATAATATTTCCATTCAAAACGCACGCCATTTTCATGGCATAACCAAGTGTCTACAAAAGAGAAGGAATAAGATCGAGAAAATTAGTATGTTTCAACAATTCGAGCGATGTAAAATAAAAATTGTCATAATTCGTAAAGATCGTCCTTTTATATTTAATAAAATTTATTGTTAAACAAGATAGCAGTTCATCGTTTTAACTTGGCCGTTATTATTATAATAAAAATTAAGGAAAGTTTTCCTATAATAATAAAATGAAGAAAATTGCAATTATTCTGTACGAAAAATCAATACCTATGGAAAATTGTAATTCTCAAAACTTAGTATTAATAAAATGATTTCATTTCATTTAGAATTATAACATATACAAATTATTAGAAGTATATATATTTTCGACGAAGCACAAGAAAACTTTTCTGGCGACACAGCAAACAAGTTATTGTAGCTCTTTCCGTAAAAAACTCGAATAAGAAGTATTCTTCGTGAATACTTGACAATAGGTTTGCGACATTAAATAAAAAAAAAAAAAGAAATATTCAAAAAGACGATTCATCTGTCACGTTCTCGAACAAATTCCTAATATCACGCAAAATAGTTCAGAGTGAGTTTTCACACGGAATTCGGGTACGGACCGAAAATATTCTTTGAAAGAGTAATCAATATCATACCAAATTTTACATATCATGTTAGGTCCGCACGCATACAACCAAAATAGTAGTAAAATCGTATGCATTATCAGCGAATAAACAAAGATTGAAAAAGGTTAAATGTATGCACGCGTACTCGTCGTACGCGATAAAGCGCGCAAGCGCGCTTACTACATACGTAATATATACTATACGTTGACATTGCGTTGGTATTCGTGGTGAACGCATTACACTTCTACGCATTATACTCTTACTCATGCCAGCCCGACCAGTTTCAATATAGATACATAAAGGTAGAAAATCCTTGTCGAATTGCACGGACGGCCATTGTTGGTGGCTCACACAAAGAAACGTCCAATGAAATTCTAAAAGCTCAGAAATCCTACCCTTTCCAATGAAAGGGTAAAATCGAAGAACGTAAGTTTTCTATCCTTTCAGTATCTACCAGTTTCACGACTTTAGCGATTACGTCTACAAGGAGAAATGTATGACGGTTAAAGACATTCGACATTCTATCATGATGAACTTCTTTTTATCTCTTTACGATCGATTTTATTTTCTACTTGAAAACTTAATTAATACTATTTAAGAACACGTTCGAGAAAAAAAAGAGAAAGAGAAAGAGACAAGACATGATATAATTCCGATCGTTTTGTGATACCCAATTCGATTCAATCCTTCGAGATCAAGTACTGGATTTGATATCACTTAGAAAGACAATTAAAAATCGTCATTTCGTAAGAAGGAGAGATTTATTTCGACGAAGTACAGAAATTGACTGTTGCAATTGTAATGCACTTGCCTTTGAAATAGCAATGCGTTTTATACAATTTAAGTGATACGGATCAACCAATTAAGGGGAAGTAGAAAAATCGGGAAAGAGATTGATGTCCAGAGATTTACGAGTTCAAAGCTTATATCTTGGATATGACACCAATTTAAGAATATTTTGAAAAATTCCACCAATATTATTTAATATATTGGTTTTTGTAAATGTTATTTAATAGATAGGTTTTATGTAAAAGTGTGATATTATAATTCAGAAGATCTGTTACAATCTTGTTGACCATGTGTATTGTTTCTAATACCTCAAAATCTGTAATAACTACACAATTTAGTTCTAAATGTAAAATGCTTGATACAATTAATATTTTTAAAAAATTGAAATTTGTCCTCAAAGTATTTGAATTTGTTCATTTTTATGCGAAATAATTATCCCAATTTGATAAATATAAGGAATATTACTCCTACAAGGTGTAAGGTGTTGCGTATTTAAATGTATTCATTTATTTCACAAATTCAATTTATTCTTCCTTCTCTTGCCCTTATCTTTTGTACAATTTCCAAAAAAGTTACGGATTTATTATATTAAGTGATATAATCCCTTATATACCACTTAATATTATTTGGTTCATAATGTCTGAGTTACGTTAGCAACTAAAAATTTTCAATTATAATAACATATTAAATTTGAAAATAGTCCTGTCTAATAGATTATATTTTCTTGCATTTTCTATTAGCTGAATGTAGCTATTAGTATTAGTTTCGATTTTATTTTTGTAATTTATTAATTTATCATTTCTACCTAAAGCTATCTTTAATATTTGTATTTGATTTTTAAATAATTCTGCGTTACGTCTATTATCATTGTGAACTAAATTTATCTCTCAATTATATTCAGTGTCCGCTTCATTCATTGTTCCAAAGGGAATTTTGCTAATAGCCCCTATAAAGTTAAATACGCCACGTCGTTTTGACTAGGTAAGTTGAAAAAAGTTGTTCACGATCCATTTTGGCTTGCAGCATTCATATCTTTAACTCATATATGATACTATTATTCAGGCTATTTTTGTCCAAATTTCGTATGTTCACGAATATCTTCTAGCTATATTAGATCCTTCAAGCGACAGGTAACATACAAACTTTCATTATTTTATGTATTTACAACCTCAGTTGACCCAAAGGTTTCAGATAGAAAATCGGTAAACTTTCGAAATCGCAGATATCTTATGGCAACTCATAACTATACGTATCGAGTATTAGAACCTAGTTACATACAGATTTACAAATTTATATTGATTTTTATGAATTAATATAATCTTATAATTCTATTGAATTAAAATATTTGTTTCAGAAAATATTCTACGAATGTTGAAGAAATACAATGGAATTTGTTTGAATTCTTCTTTGCGTAATCTTGAATAAATTGTATCCTATGTTGTCGTGGAATTATTACAAAACAACAATTATTTAAATAAATTCGAATATATTCCGTGTTCAAATATATTGCATATCTTCAGAAATATAGGTATTCGCCCAGGAATATACAAAATAACCTTCGTTACTTTTCTTTCTTCGATAGTGATTTTATAGGTATGTTCTGGTCCTTCTTGTAAGCATATCGGCGTGTCGTTTTTTGTTCAATACGATAGCATCGGTATTTCAAAAATTTATATGTTTTCTTTTAACTACTGAATCGTTAAAATAGGATTACGCGAAAAAGCATCTGCGTTTTGACGAGTTCTATTTATATTTTATTTCGTATTCATATTTTTCCAATGCGATTCGCCATCGCATAAACCGTGATATGGATCTTTATTGTTGTATAATCATTCCAAAGATTTATGATTGGTAATTGTGCTAAACTTTTTATTGTATAAGTAGATAAGCCCCGTAGTGCTTTATGGCCCATACAATCACAAGAAATTCTTTTTCGGTTGTTGAGTAATTGCGTTCAGTAGAACTCAAAGTTCTGCTAGTACACGACGCAGGTTTATCATCTTGAAATAAGATTGTACATATCGCTTCGTTGGAAACATCTGTGGTTAGGATGAACTTTTTCTGCAAATCCAGAAACTCTTTCAATTCCTGAAAAGATTCTTATTATTTTGATTCAAATTCAAAAGGAATGTTTTTGATTAAAGATCAGTCGAGTTATCATTCTATTTTAGATAATCTTTTTTATAAATTTCCGATGATAACTTATTTCGGTGACAATCATATTATAAATTTCATTTTACAAATTTATAAAAAATTCTTTTATAAAATTAATAAATTTTTATAAATTTATTAATAATCCTAAAAATTGTGTTTTATTTGTTTTTGCCCGTGTGTTTCTGTAAAGTTTGATACAGCTTTTAATTTCTCCGGATTAAGCTGTGATGACATGTTCTAAATATTGTAATTCGAATCTCAAATATTCATATTTGTCAGATTGTAATTTTAAATCCTCTTTATGGAATAAGGCAATTAAAGTAAGTGCACTTAATTTCTAGTTATCATTTATATGTATCATTATATTCTTCTACATTATTATATTTTAATAAAAATATAACAAATTATCATAAGTAAAATATCAAACTAGAAGATATACGCATGATTAGAACGTGTGAACGTTTTGCAGAGCTCGACATATAGATTGATAAAACGTGGCTGGAACATATGAAAATTTTGTGAAGTTCACTATATGATATATATAAATTGCAAGAACGTGGTTGAAATGGTGTAATTATGACTCCGGTTGGAATATCGTACTGTCAGTTACGTGATGTATTGATAATCTGGTAGTCATAAAAAAAGCATCGATAAACAAAAAATATCAATTATGAATACGAAGAATAAAAAAGAGCTGATGATTCTAGTAATTATCGGATATATCGAGGAGAAAGAAAAGTAAACAAATTAAATCTTCAAATTAATAATTGATATCGATTAGAGGGCAATGATAATCAATATGAAGCCAGTGTTGATGAAGTAGCAACAAAGATACAGTTATAATCAAACAATGGAGACACCAATACAGATAGCACAAAAATATAGTCGAAATCAAACGAAGATGAACAAACGGTAATAAGCATGACTGACACAAATGTATCCTTATATTCGCGATAAGGACACGATATTTTTTAAATATAAATGAAATATTAACAATATTTGACCCGATCAAAAGAGATCTTGATATTGGAAGATAGATTAAAAAAATTGACGAGTATGCGTGGTATACAGCTTTCAAGAATTATTCATTGGTCAAATTGTGAAGATTAGTGGAGATTGGTCAATTGAATAATGGCAAGAAATGATAGTCTTTCTCCAATGTCAATGCACAGAGACTTTCTCAAAAAGATCTTCCTATTCAAGAAAAATCCGAGAAAACAGTAGAAAGATAGGACAGTACATAGCAGTTATTTCGATAAACTAGCCATGCACAGAAATAGACATGATAGATATGAAAACAATGAAATTGATAGTTAAGAGACTAAGAATCATAAACCGAGACTATTTGGGACCTCTCTCAAACTATGTAAAATCTAGTCAATTGCTACTTGATTTAAAAAGTGTTAACCATTTACTATGCGACATCATTAACCATACCATAATAAGAAAATAAAATACATTGAAACAGGAATGACATAACAATGATGTGCTTCAACTGTAAATGAAGTAGTCACACAACTGAGATAAGTGCACAAAATGAAAATTAACGTATGTTTTAAATGCAATCAAATAATCATTATACGAAGGACTGAAGAACGAGAATAAAATGGGGACAGTATCTACGAGGAAGAACAATAGTTTCGTGCAATATAAATGTTACTATACCAAATCAAGTCTTATGCATTGAAAAAGAGCAAGCGTATATTAAACTTTTTTTAAATTAATAGCATAATAGTTGATCTATGAAGTTCATAGCGTAATACTAAAACAGGATATTTCCAATGAAGAAGATAGGTTCGTAAAATTAATAGGCTACAGAAACGAATGTATTATATCAATGGGAATGCTAACTGCAAATCTCATTATTGATGGAATCAAAGCAAAAATAAAAATCTTTTTTATTTCGATGAAAGGCAATGATTTTGTTTTCAATATCAAGGCATTCTTTTGATCGTGGGGCATCCTTAGACTGAGCAGAAGCATATTGAAATCACGAATCGATCAAATAAATTATTAATAAGAAAATCTGAACAGACAGAATTATGTCACCGATGGAAATCTACAAAAATATTAATATGGACCAAATATGTAGTAGTCATTCTAAATAACTACTTAAATTGCATAATAATATGTATCGAAATGCATCATCAGAATTCTTGTTGTAAAAACAAAATATACTCGAGAACAATTAAAAAGTGGGTGAACAATATGTACTTTTTAAAAAATTATATATAAAAAATATTCTTCTTTTATAAAAGTATTCTTCCTATTTTTATATATTCTTTTTTATCTTTCTCTCTCTCTCTCTCTCTCTATATATATATATATATATATATATATATATATATATATATATATATATATATATAAAAGTATTCTTCCTTAGTACAAAAATTGTGTTAATAGATATTTTTAATTTTAAGAAAAAAATGACATATGATAGTTTGAATTTACATTTGGATTCATTATTCTCAGGTAACAGTAAATCAGAAAAATTAGAAAAGATTTAAGACTGTTCATCATCTTTCGTTCGAAGTATGTTTGACCTCAACAAGAAATGCGAACAAAATACGAACTACAAGCGCAAGCGGGAAATATTGTCCCCACCATACACCTATCGTATCGATGTATAAGCTTGGGTAGGTTATACCCCTCTCACGCATAATATAACAATTGGGTTAGTTGGGTTAAAGTAGATAGTGTTAGTAGGCTGTGAAATTACTATTCAGTATCTCATATTTATTTCCTTTTATGATGGTAATCCATACTATTAAATACGATGCAACGCCGATACGCATATGTTTTAGGATGTAAATTCTAAAAGAAATAATATATATATAATAGATATAATATATATGAATTATACATATAATAACTAGTATATAAATTTACAACAAAAAATAAAATTTTATCAGATATTTTGAAAAAAATAATAATTAGTGAATACTTATATATATATTAAATATATCCACTAATTATTATTTTAATATAAATCGAAATATGTTTTAATTTTTATAGAAGTAATATATGTATAATATAAATATATATTCACTAATTATTATTTTTGACAAAATAATCGACAAAATCTTGTTTTTAATTATAAATTTATATATTTCGTAGGTATTTGTTATCAAACAAAATTGTGTTCTATCTAGCACAGATCATCGCGAAACGCACGTCAATCATCAGTAAAGAAAATAAGTATGAGAGATTGCGTGTTTATTCTAGTAACGATCTACCAATTATCAAATAAGAAAAAACTTCTAAAAAACTTTGACTTCCGGTGTAGAAAATATATAAAAACATTATGCACTTCTAATCGCTTATCAGCTTAAAATATATAATTTTATTACTATATTCTAAGGATTTTAAAAAATCGAAAAAGATTTTTTTTTTATTCTAGAAATGTATAATAGGTTTCCCATAATTTTAAATATCTTTAGTAACTGGTTTCATTTTTTGATCTATATAAAAATCGATCTATAATATATTATAAATGTGTAATATATAAGAATAAGTATAAAAGTAACGACGTACATGTCAAACTGATAATCTCTAACACGTCTTTAATATATAAAATATAAAGATTTTTAAAAAATTAACGATATCTTAGAAACAGATCCATTAGCATGAACGACCGAACATTTATTTGCTTATTTTTGTCATAGAATTATTTATCCACAGCTCATTAAAATGCCCGAGTGAGTTACAATAGATTCTTCGTGAGAGCATCGCGAAACACGTTCTCTTGCGTTTGGAATGGATCAGGAAATCTGAGCATCAGTTTACCCATACAAACAAGCAGGCAATCATCTACTTCAGAGAAACAAACATACATCACTCAAGCGTGTACATGAAAATCAGTAGTTAAAATACAAGCTTCTTCTCTTTTACCATAGATTTCAAGGGACCCCACTATACGAAACTTATTTTTGATGAAAAATATCGAAAAAGCTGTTACATCAGTAGTGAGTTCAAGCATAATTCTTGACAGATTTTGATAAAAAAAAGGTCTCATTTTAAAGAAAAAAGCGAGAAGATGAGTTTCTCGAATTTTGGAAAAAGATTTATTTTCATGCATAAAAAAAACGAAGAAACGCCAATTTTTTTTATATGATCTTTTCCAAAGAACATAAAGCTTTTTAAAAAATCCAAAGAAGCTATTTTCTTGCTTAAATCTTCATCTTTAAAATGAGCCTTTGTTCATCAAAATCAATCAAGAATTAAGCCTGGACTCATTGTTGATGTAAACCATTATAAAATCAAGTATAATGAACAGCCTTAACGAAATATTTGGATGGTGAAGACTTGCTGTGGTACGAAAATAACTTATTTAGAAATGAAGAAGAGGAAAACATTGAATAAGTGGAAAAGACAAATAAAGAAAGTGATAGTGATAGTGATAATAATTTAGAATATTATGTTTTTGATTTTTTGTATTTTTCTTTCATTTTATAGTTTTTTATTTTTTAATATAATTTTTAATAGAATTACTTGTCCTTAGTAATAAACAATAAATAAAGTTTGTAATATAATTTTCTTTATTTTTCGATTTGTGAAGAAAAGGCACTTGTATTTCTATCAGGAACAATATTTTTTTTGTAATAACGTTGAAGGGCTGTGCTTATTCATTAAAAATTAAATTATTACAATAGTGAAGAAATCTGTAAAAGAATCTGTAAGCAATTTATAATATTCTTTACACCATAAGTAAATTATAGAGATTTATGAGAGTGGAAATTTTAAACATTTGTATCACACAATGACATTTTCATAGACGTGTCTTTTTTCCATCTAATTTTGCAAAATTCGGCTTTAGTAACAATGGGCGACAAAGGCATGTTGATGGTAATTGTGTTAAATATTATTGGTAGATATTTCGTAATCAACGAAGGGATAGTCGTTATGTGCAAGGAATCGATAATATCTAACAAGAAAAATGCGACAAGAGAAATGAACATTGACCCCATTATACTGAAAAACATTAATATCAAACTTTCGGAAGGACTATCAATCTGACAATGTCGTAAGTATTCTTAAGAAGCCACATCTATCTACAATTTTCTTTCACATTTTTTTTTATTTTGCACTTTTTAAAAGCATATCCTAAAAATTTCAAAAATTTCAGAATTGAAAAAGTTATAGAATTCCGAATTAAACGCGTTCTAATAGTATTATTTAGCGTTTTGCACGCACGGAAAATCTGCTCTAGCGTTATTTTGGGTTTCACTTGCCCCTTGTCAAAATGACTGAGGAGAGCTCCTTATATATTTGATTAATTTTCATAAAAATATATGATATACACGAATTGCTTCGAAAGTCCAGAGCAGCAACGCATCGATCGTGAAAATTGCTCCAAATATTGCCGCATGCACTTTCAACGAAGGTGCCACTGCATATTTGCTGCTGATGCACTCATTGAATATCGATATTGGCCAAAATTGCGTTCCATACTTCGAGTACTAAGACCGAGAGCGCATCGATTCAGGTGAAATTCGAACGCAGGACGCGATGCGCGAAGGAGAATTTCTCGCAGATATCAATAATTCTTTTTCCATGAAATTTCAATTGCTGCTAAGGATACTCTATATGCTTCTGAAATTGATGATTAGAGATAAAATTAAAACTCCTTCACTAAACAATAGTAGAACCATTATACATTGATTTCTTAGACGATTGGCATGATATTTAGAAAATATCTCAGTGGACTGTTTTCAAATTTACACAAAATACTTTTAAAAACATTTGGAGATCGTTTTGATGATCTTACTTTTTTTTTTGAAGTAAACCATAAAACAGTTAAACAATATTATCCTATATTGAAAGTAAAGGATCAATTGAATATGAAGTATTATATTGTACTTGACCTAACTACTGGATACTATCAGATAACGATGGCTAAAGACAACATATTACCGACTGATATTATCAATTCACTAGAATGTCATTCGCGTCTTGTGTTTCAACGACTAGTTAATGTAGTTTTAAGTAACTTGCAGTACATGACTGCAATGGGCATAGGTGAACGAAATCATTACCCCATCACAAACTATCAAGAAAAAAAATAGATAAACTTCGAAAGATTTTTAACTCATTGCAAACGACAAATTCGACTATAAAATTAGATGAGTGTTACTTATTATAAAAGATAATCGATTATCTAGGATTTGAAATTAGTGTAGATGACATAATTGCAGGGAAACGAAACTTACTAATATTACTCAATGATTACAGATACAAAAGCCGTGTATAATTTTATAATTCTATAAAACTAATTTTAAAGACTCATAAAATGTTTTGCTCCCTGTTAAATATTATCAGATATTTAACCGAATTATTACAAAAGAATGGCAAATATTACTGGGATGAAGCATAGGATAGAGTATTTCAAAATTTAAAAAGTCATTTATGTAATTCACCTATATTGAAGGTTTATAACTCTACAGGGTGTACTAAAGTATACAGACACATCTAAAAACGGGATAGACGGTGTGTTGTTGGAAGAAGACCGTTGATGCACACAGGCACACCGTTAAACATTCATAGAACTTTGTCTCTAAGCTATATATCACCATAGAGAGTATTTCCCGAGATTTGAGATTTTATCAAGAAGGTGAAATAGTTTTAATTAAGAGCGACATATCTACCGATCAAAGTAAGAAATTAGAATAGTAATGTAAAGGAGTTGTGAATATATACGAAATCGTGAATGTATTTGATGACGATAGAGGATATTGAAACAGAACAACAGAGTAATAAATTTTATAAAACCATCGTAACTATAAATAGACTGAAAACTATCAATATCCAATGAATCCTATATTTGATATGCATGATAATGTATTGATTAAGGATTATAATCGAAATATATGTTGAATATTTTGTAAATTGCCACATAATTGTATTGTAATAATTGATAATTCCGACGAGAATGCCGAAAATCGCAGAAATGAACGAACTGTAACAATTAAGTTTCACGAAGCATTACGAGTAACAACATATACAACTAATACATGGTGTATTCGCTAGGATTAAAGTCAGTCGTGATTACATAGTCAAAGTAAGTACATTTAATTTCTATTAATAATTTATATTTATCATTATATTCTTCTATATCATTATATGCCAATGTAAATCTAACACTAATTGGTCGATATTAGGAAGTGGGTATGAAACTTGTCTCGTTAGTTAATTTATTTTCCTAAAATCTATAATAAATGCACCATTTATTTTTTCCCAAAATATCTTACTTCTTTGTAACTAGCCATAATAAGAAATTGCATGGAGAATTTGAGGGTTTTGTGACTTCCTTCTCCAAAATATCCCGTACTTCGAGCTTGATTTTTTCTCGATGCATCAGCGGATACCTGTATTGTTTTCGGTTTATGATCTTGTCCTTGATTACGATATTATCGATATTGTCGACCACACAGATTGACGATCACTCTCAAACAGAATGTGTATTACAATAACGTATTTTCTTTTAATAATTTTATCTGTCCACAGTCATGATTAAGGTGGAGAATTTTATCCCGGACGATGAATTCACCTTATAGTCTTTCATCTCACGTCTACTATGGAATTCTCGTCGCGTAAGAAGGATTGTCCTATGATGCCATCTTGTTCAATCGGAAAGTCACTCTACTATTGCAAATATGTGAATA
Source organism: Vespa crabro (assembly GCF_910589235.1). NCBI lineage: Eukaryota > Metazoa > Arthropoda > Insecta > Hymenoptera > Vespidae > Vespa > Vespa crabro. Next base: position 15,609,022 of record NC_060956.1, on the reverse strand, counting down.
CATGTATCGCTATCTATTTCGCAATCTTCTATTATTGTTAAAGTTAAATAGCTTACTTCTGTGAGCTATGTTAGGAACATGAATGTTCCTAACATTCCTGATGATTTTGTGTCCGTCAGTGCAATGTCGTTTAATGATGTTAATTCCGACACCGATGTGTGCCAAGAATCTAACAGGTTTACCAAGTATGTGTATAATAAGTACGGCTGTTCTTGTTCCGTTGATTCTATATACCTTATCTTGAGGATTTTCCAGTGGTCGTGTTGCATTCGAAACTTTGTGAAAATTTAGGCAGTTGCTCGTGAAATGGTTTGATCCATTGCATCGATAACATCTTATATGGGACGATGTGGATATTATAAGCCTGTTGGGCCTGTTTATTGGTCTATAGATGCGTCTATTATCGGTCCTCCCTACCTGATATCTGGTCGCTTGAACGGAAGATAGTGCCACCTGCCTGATGCTCGATAATGAAATACGATTTAATAACAAAAGCTTGTTATCTAGGAATTTGTACACCATGGATTTGGTATTTTCCTTAAATACCAAATCTTGAACTTTTTTTAGTGTCGCTGGTTAATTATCAATAATCGTTTTCTAATCCGCGTAGCTATAAATTAAGCCCTGTCTGTCTTTCGTCAATGAGTACATAACGCTTGTGATTGTCTGTTAAATTAGTTTTATTACTATTATGTAATAGCGTATTCGATAGCAATGTGTTGACAGTTCACAAATTGTTTATTATTATCTAAGATGGTTTCGTACGGTTTTTGAAAACAAAAACATCTTTTTTTTGTATTACATTTAAAGTCTTATATCCTTCGAATTGTATATGTAATACGTTAATTAGTTCTCCCATATGTGTAATCTATCTGTTAAGTAACGTTTTTTGATTAGGATAAATTTTATGTAATCTTATTAACTCCGCAAGCCAAGTAATAGTATTCTTGAGGTATTCTTGTCACATTTCTTTCTATTCGTGATATAAATAATTTAGACCATTTATCAAAATCCGATGAATGTTCGATATATGTTTCGAAAATATCTTGAAGTTTTTTCTTCTTCTTCGAAATTTAACATCAATGGCTGTTATTAATCGTCTCCTATTTTCATTTTCATGCTACGTTCTATCGATTATATTTTTATCTTCAGTAATTGCGGAATTGTCGACCTTCTTCTCTAGAAGTTTTTATCTTTTCCAGTCAAAGTTACTTTAGTCATAAATATCAAGATGATTTTTTTCATTTCTTGCATGTCCATAATCAATTTTTCCATACTTATTGTATTATTTATGATTTTAGACGATATAGAATTACCTTTATAAGAGAAATTTACAGATTTTATAGAAGTGTTATAATTTGTCGAAGTTTACAAGATTAATGTTAATAGTAGTCTTCATGTGGTTTTTTGTATTTTGTTTCTTCTCGTTTTCTGTTTCTTCTATACCTCGATGAAAGGATTTAAAATCTTGATACACAAACATTAGCTCGACAGTACGAATAGGAATCAAATATTAATTTTATTGCTCTTCACGAACGTGATTCCACTTCTGGTATCAGAGTTTTCATATATAATGGCCAATTCAACCCAATCCCTCAAGATCAAATAGTTGATTTGGAGTATTATTTAAAAAAGACCATTAAGGATTGTCGTTTCTTAAAAAGCAAAAGTTTATTTCAACGAAGTACAGAATTTGACAATTGCAATGTACTCATTTTCGACGTGGCAATATGTTTTATACGTTGTAAGCATTGCATAGATCGATTAATCAAAGAGAAATAGAAAAATCAATGTCTAAAGATCTACAAACAAGTATATGACGCAAGTCTAGAAATATTTTAGAAAATTGCATCAATAGTAAGGAAAAATAAGGAATGAGTGAACAAAACAGGAAAAGATTGTTTACAAGATAAGATACAGGAGATACACATAATAGTTTCTTCGACTAGCCATTCGTTTTCTATGCCACGAAGCAAAGCTTTTGTTCCTTTTTATCTTATTACTTTACTCGTTCCCAGTCCTCGTGAATGACACGAGTTCACCATCCAGCACGATTTTCGAGAAAATTTCGCTGAGTGCCGGTATAACAATAGCCGTATACCTTTCAGTGAAACTTTCGAGGGACTTCGTTAAATTCGGAAAAGGAAAACGAAAAAGAGCGAGAAAAGGATGAGATAGATCGAGAGAGGGAAAACGAAATTCAATCTTTTGGTCAAAGAAAAGTTAAAGCAGCCATCGGCTTATCGGAAAGTTACCGCCGTGTGTACCCACCGCTCTCCTCAGAAACGGATTTCGGTCTTCGGGACATATTTAATTCCCCTCGAGGCGGTGCACCACCGTAAATTAGAGAGGTTAGAGCGATTCTAAAAGTAACTTTGAAAGTGTCCTGAACCTATTCCAAATCTGGGAAGCTCACAATCGAGATCCGATTTAGTAACTGTTTTATTGTCCTTCTCTAACAGCCGTTGTTCCAAGTTTGATCGAGGAATGTCTTGGTGACTTTAATTATCGAAATGAAAGTTCACTTGAACGAAACACGGTCAAGGCGACATATGCTTTTAAGTCCATAGAAACGGTCCAGAAATGGTCGACTACCGAAGGAACGTTTAAATGTGCAACTTTACGTTTCGTCGAAGCAGGTAACCTACCGATGCCATCCCATGAATGATACATGAACGAGCCTTGGGATCCTCTCGCATGCTATTACCACCCGTAAATCGTTCCTCGGAAAACCTACGAACAGGAATACTCAGTTTCGTTTGCATAACATCCATGCGGATAGCCACAGCTGCGAAACCAAAGAGAAAATGCACAAAGAAAGATTTCGTTGTTTACATTGTCGAACGGAAATAAAAATAAAACGCTATTCTGATTACTTTCATTTACGTATCATCACGTTCATAAAACAGCGAGGAAAATTATTCCGTGTAGAAAGTCGAAGTACGATGAACAAATTTTAAACGTAACTTAATTCCTCACTCCCTATTGAAAAATGTAGACGTATTTACCATAAATTTTCTCGATGTATAAGCGCCGTTTATTTCCCAAGGATGCCATCCTTTCATAGTCGAATCGCTTAGAAAAACGTTATTTTTGTCATGCATATGTCCCGTGATCTTAATATATGCCATCCTCTCGTTTATCAATTAGAAAATTAAAAGGAGTATCAATACTATACGAAGCGCGTTCTAAGAAGTAAACATAAGGAACGGAATGAGCGAATAAGAAAAAGGTTTGTTCGTTCGATGAGATTCCGGCGAATATTAAGCTCGAGTTGGAGTGGCTTATGCAAATGACTTATTATGTGCTCACTCGGTGCTCCGTAGATTTTATTACGGCGTTCAGCCTCGGGTAGGTAGGGAACGCTTTAATTGGTATGTAAATCGTGTCTGACCGGGGATTCGTGGCGAGCACGCGCGAGCGAATACGAAGAACCAAACGCACACGTATCTCCATCATGTTCACGTTTATCGCTTATACGCCCTCGTAATTGTTGGCTTTATTATACATTATCACTATCAACGATATAGTATATATTTAAGCCTAAATCGATGCATAGGCCATATACACGGCTGCATATATTCATAGATTCTTATACACGTCCTATCTGATAAAGCCAAAAAAAAGCCGTGAAAGTGATTCTTAATTATTCTTTAGTTTTAACTATCGGATTTTTACCAGGATCCATATGACAACTCATTTATCTTTGCATGGCAAATAAAAAATCATTTTGTCGAGATGTTTGTCCATTCATAGAAATTCCATAATGTACATAATAGCATCGTACATGAACACAAAAGCACGAGGATTTTTATTGCAACGTGTCGAAGATTTTTGATTTGAAGAAGCTAGATAAGGAGAGGAAAAAGAGGGAGACAAAGAAGGAAAAAAATTCGGCGTCTACATACGCGTTTGCAAGCTGCTCGCAAACGGTAAGATATGACTCAACTACGCGTCTTTGGTTGGGCTAGTAAAAGAGGAAATATGAAAGTCGACGAAATGCTTCTCGCGCACTTCTACGGTGCAGCCTCATTCCTCTCTCTTTCTCTCTCTCTCTCTCTCTCTCTCTCTCTCTCTCTCTCTCTCTCTCTCTCTCTCTCTCTCTCTCTCTCTCTCTTTCTGTCGTCGCTGCTCTTCCCGACTTTGCATCCAATTCCGCTCGCTTCTCTTTGGAAATCTCACGGTAGCTTGCGCTAACGAGAATATGACGATGTTTCTCGACGACGTTTCGTACGTTTCTACATTTCATTCTTCCGATGTATTCCCTACAGGTGAAAACACGACAACTGCAACAACGATGACGACGACAACAACGAGGACGACGACGACGACGACGACGACGATGTTGATTCGAAATGTAGTAGTAGCTACAACAGCAACAAAACTAAAAGAGAATCGCTCTTGTTTTGTTCGTTGTCTGGCGATGCTGGAAAATCAGAACGATAAGTTTTATCGCGATAGAGAATTACGTGTATATATCCATCAATGGATATACATACATATCATATAATAGAGAAAGAGAGAGAGAAAGAGAGAGAGAGAGAGAAAAGACACAATCATATTTCTTATATCATTTTCACCACCAATCGTTCACAGATTAACGGAGAAAAATATTTTATTAAAATATTTCATATTTTCGATAGTAAATATTGCGTTTATGTCTAATAAAAAAAATATAGACGAATATAATATTCATTAAACTAAAAAAAAAAAAAAAATAAAGGAAATCGAAGCCAACGATTCCAAGCGAAATTCACTCGGTGAACTATACTACGAGCTCCACCTTGTTGAAACAACGAGCTCCCGAGGAGATTAAAAAGTTGTCAACTGCTCCGTCTTTTCCCACCCTTTACTCTCGTTCGTATTCTTGTATATCTCCTGGGAAACTTTGCTAGTTAGGATCTCGCGCAATGCGTTCCAAAAGAGAAGATCTCCCTCTTCTCACACCACTTCTTCCATCCAACCTAAAGGAAAGCCGTAGAAAGCACGAAGACTGAGTAGAAAAGCTGGTAGAGATGTTCTCCGCCTATTCTTTCATCCTTCTCAGAACTTGGTCGTATCTACATTAGGAAAGAGAATGAAATTTTGATGCTGCTGTATGATCCCATCCTGTTTTGTTTTAGAAACGCAACTTTCCTTCTCTCTTTGTGAATTCTTATCACGATATATTAAGTCCCTTAAAGATATATCTATCTACATACATAGACGACTTTCACCCATCCATTTTATACCGGAATTATCGATAAAATCCTACCTCTTTCGTGTTACCTCTTTGGAAGCGAGAATAATGTTATTAGTTTTCTGTAGAACAAATAACTCGTTTAGAGATGGCTTCCTAAATAAAATTACACGTTCGTATTAGATCCCCGACATCGTTCGCAATGCAATCGTGGCAAAATTAATTATGGAGTAAGAATCGCTCGATCCATGTTCGTTTCACTAGTAGATGTCGATAAATATTTTATATTATCAGCTACAATAAAACGAATATATATATATATATATATATATATCTACATATAGATATTTACATATGTAAATATGTACTGTATATATTTAAGGAATTAACATCCACGTGTAAGAGATTAGATATCAAGTAACATCTAAAATGATATATATACACACATACTTATGAAAAAGAAATAAAAAGAATCATGAATAAGTGTGTCAGTGAAAGATAAAAAAGTTTCAGCACGATTCATAGAATTGAATGAAAAAAATGAACGTTAGAAAAATTTTAATAAAAATATATCTTATCTAATTAAAATAAAAATAAAAATATATCTTATTGAATGACCTGTATGGGTGAAAAACTAAATGATTGAATATCAATGAAAGAGTGACGAAAGAGAGTTTAAAAAAAGAAAGACAGACAATATGTAGAAAATCTCGTATATCTGCTTTTGAAAAAAAAGGCATGCATAAATCTGAAAGAATGATCAAATTGCGGGATAAAATGTGTATGGTTGTATAGATCAGGCATGTGAACGTAAAGAATGAAAAACGTAAAGAAAATTTAAAAAAATTGGTCAATAAATTTCGAGAGACCGAAGAGAAATATTCAAAGAGTAATTGAGATTTAAAAGAATTTAGTATTAAGAGTATTTTCATTTTCATATATTAATAAAATTTCTTTTGCTATTTCCTTAATAGCATGTCAGCGAGGAATCTAACATCGTTCATCTAAAAATCAACATAACAACGATAGTTGAGTTACTGAATACTTTCGACAGAGTGACAGGTAATTGAGAAGCATGGATAAAACAACTATAATTGCCCAGACGTACGTATATATTAAACAATGAACACTCAAAAATACTAGTTGGAATAAGATTGAGATGAAAAGCATTAGAGTGGTTTTATAGTAAACCCAGAATTCCTGGTAATATCGGCGAAGGACTTCTAGAACTAAAAAGCATGTTCCATCATCGACCTAATAAGAAGATATTGAAGATAGAAAGTTCGAGGAACGTAATTGGAGAAGAGTCATTTCGCATTACATTCATAAAAAAATAATCCTGAGTCCGATCCTGAGAGATCAAGCTCGCGTGAGTGGACTTACGACGAAGACGGATTTACTGACAGTGTACGAGAAGATCAATTTGTAGGAGAAAAAGCTACCAGGAGTGACAACTCTTAGTTTTAAGGGAATACTATTTTTCGACCGGAGGTAGATAGAAGCGATTGAAGAGAACGGCACCAACACAGCAACCAACACAGAGTAAAAAGAAGATTTGTTACAATTCCAAACTGCAGGGCCATGTGGACAAGGATTATTCAACCAAAAATGATAGACCGAAATGTTTTCACTACAGAGAAAGAGGTCAGATTGTAGTAAAATGTTCGAAACACCTATGTTGCAGTTCAGATAACACACGTAATATATATTGAAGAGTTTATAATCAGCGTCTGTAAAATCATCGCGTTAGTAGATATCGTCAAGTATATATGTTTGATGCACGCAGATCAGTATATTAAGTTAGAGTCTCCAACTTCAGTGCCTGAAGAAACAGTATATCGTGGCGTTGGCTTGAATAAGAACGTGACACTCAGAGAATTTCGCGCTGAGTTAACAGTCGATGGAAATTCCTATTCCGTGCTCATTCATGTAGTCTCTAACTCCAGTTAATTAATCACAAATGTATTTATTATAGGAGGTATAGGATACGTTAGTACCGCGCTAACAAAGTATTGTTAAATTGCGTTTTTCGACATAATAGTGCATTACTTTGGCTATGAATGTATTTTGTTTATTTGTATGTTTACTTGAGAGAGAGAGAGAGAGAGAGAGAGAGAGAGAGAGAGAGAGAGAGAGAGAGAGAGAGAGAGAGAGAGAGAGAAAGAGAGTATCTATGAAAAGCGATTAATATAAGAGTACATATGAAATTGAAACAGAAATGATAACTCAAGATAAAGCGTTAAATGAAATAAGAGATAAAGGTTGAGTAATTGAAATCACAGTGTATCGAGAAGACGAAAGAATAGTTTTCATGAGAAATAGAGCAAGTAACGTTAAAGAGCAGTAAATTCAAGAGCTATTAGAATAAAACTTTACATTGTTAACAAAGAGAGTTATTTATTTTATTATACTTCTCAATCTAAAACTTTGATATCATAGGATCCTACACAAATTTTGGAAATTTATCCAGGATCAAATCAAAGACATTGGGCGCAAAATTCGAGGAGGAAGAACTGTCGCAGAGGCTTTTGAGTAATTGCGATGACTTTCGAGATAAGATGGGCTCAAAAAATTCAAATTAATTAATAATACTTGAGTTGGAAGAGAAACTAAAGGCATTAAGGTTTTCATCGTCGGGAAACAAAAGCGAACTAATCATCCGCTTAAATGAGATAGATCCATCCAGTGTATGGATTCGAGAACTTATTATGGATGCCAGAAACCCTGAAATCGCGAACATTGAGATGACCAAGATAAGCGCTCCTAAATTGGAAACAAGCTTACTGCCAATAAAAGTTAGGAATATGTTGTCGTGAAAAAGAATTGGCCTAATATGAACTGATGCTCGTTCGACGTGAGATTGAATTGTTGAAAAAAAAAACGATGTACGCTCGCGTGTTGGACCGACATGTCGATCGAGAAATGTCTACGATAAAAACGAAAATAAATGTATTGGACATTATTGAAACGTTAAGTGGGTTTAATGGGTGTGACGGGTGACTTTTGATATTTGACATAAACAGTTGCAGCTGTTAGGTTATTTAATATGGGCCGATTAATATATCAAATTAAAAAGAAATTAGAATCTAAAGAGATTCGTTTTGTATAATTAAGGTAAAAATAAAAACTAGGACTTGGACATGTTCGTTATTTTATATATCTGCAATTTTATACTCCGCTATTCGTCGGTTAATGCAGAATTGCGTGAACAATTAAAAAAAACAACGGACATTTTATCCTTCATATTGTTTGCTTATCGTATAGACGTTTGCCCTTTGGCATATGAGCTCTGCTCTTATATAAATTTACATAACATTCCCTTCCTTAATGAAAATATTTTAATGCTCATAGAGTTGTATATCGTAACATTGTGGTGGTCTACGGTTTCGCATGAATTTTTCTAAAACTTGTGTACTGCTAATTCTTTAGAAACTTTTTTGAGATGTTTATTTGTTATGTTCGTATTAATGTATTTTCTGGCGGTTCATAACTCAAAATTTGTATATAATAATTCGTCAATCGTTGGAAGTAATTGTCGATGATCAATTGTTTATTTATCATAACGTTAAAATCGCCACATATCCTACCCTTATTATTTCTCTTTAATACTGGCATAAGGGATATAGTCTATTTGGATGTATTAACCTTTTCGAATATCTCATCTTTTTCCTAAGTCACTAATTTATTTTTTTACTGTTGGTAGTAATCGAAACGATCATGTACGAATTTAAAAAAAAAAAAAAAAAAAAAAAAAAAACAGATTTTGCATTCTCCTATGCCAGCCGCGTTTGTGCTTCATGAATATTTGAATTATTCGGATTAAGGTCCTTTCTGTATTTCTCTGAAATTATATCTAATTCGTTATTAGATATCGTAGTTGCATGTGCAATGGTTTCCTCTAATATAACATTCAATTCTCAGCTTAACGTTTTCCTACTAATATTTGAAATGTACAAATTTAGCTTTTCCGTAGTATTTCTGTATCTAACTTCGACGTTATACATTTTAATAATTATTACAGTCTTACAAAATGTTTATAACTTAAGTGTATTTTAAAAGATTACGAGGGAACAATATTTCCTTCATAATCGTTACCACAGTTCCATTGTCAATTTTGAATTTTATGGGTGTATCTTTTATAGTAACGGAAAACCTCGTAAGATTTTCTCTCCATTTTATATGCTTGATCAGGAAAATTTCTTCTATTTTATGTTTGATCTCAATTTTAGCAAACTTGCAAAATCAACTACTATACCACAATTTTTGAATCATATACGATCGAAATATAAGTCGTTGCCAAATGGTTTGCTTCGTACGTGAAACAAATTATATTGGTAGTTGTTCGTGTGTTTTGTAGATAAGGTTTTCGATAATACAGATGTCGATTGTAAAATTTGTCTTTGTTATATTTGTTGTTGTATTTGCTTTTTTATATAACTCGACGTTATACTTGCATCCTCTTTTTCTTTTGTTCGTCATTTGATCCATGTAATATATTTGCCTAATCATATATTTCTAACAAACATACTTGGGCTCGCTTGCTTGCCAATTCAAACATAAATCAATTTCTCAAGGCTACTTTTAAATAATCGACAAAATTGCAATAAATATTTAGTTTATTTAATGACACAATAAATACTTAACTTATTCATTTCCGTAGATAGAATATAACGTAGATAATTTTTCGCAAGTTCTAACAATGTAGTAGGTATATAAACATCCTTTAATTTAAACTAAAAATCTGCATACGTTTGCTTTTATGAATTGGCTGAGGCCAATTTCTCGCAAATTATAATACGAAAGACGTATTTATTTCCGATGAAATATAGTAAATAACCTTTATAATACTAAATGATCTTTTCCTTTTCGTCTTCTAGTATCTGAAAAACTGTTATCGCAGCCATTTCTTGTAATTCATAACAGCTAAATTGAAAGTTTCGATGCTGAATATACTTCGTAACATTATCACTGTCATTTTTTTTCGTTGCACTTAATATTTATAGGTGTACTATAATAAGTTTTTTATTCGTTTTCTTTGTCTTAGATTCACGAATACACATTGTATTTTTATGTAATGTATTTCTTTTAACTTCGCACTTGATTTTTGTACTTCGATCCCATCCACCTCATCAATTGATTGCATAAGTAAGATAAAAGAAAAAAATAGGATTTGGAAATGTTTATTATTTTTTCTATATAATGTCTTACGCTCTACCATATAGAACCAGTACGTTCACTGTCCAATGCGGAACAACTAAAAGAAACAACGAACATTCTATTGTTCGTGTTGTTTACATATAACACGTATATATGTCCTACGGTACGAACCTTGCTCTTACGTAAACTTATACAACAGGATTGAATGAGAATGTAACACTAGAAAAAATTAACGGAACTATTTTCCCTTCAACGAGACGAGTCGGGAGATTCTAAGACGTCTAAGCGCGTAAAAAATGCATGAGGTTTCAACTATTGGCTGGCGAACGACGATCAATTGTCGAATTCAGGAGCGAATTTACATAGACTTTTGTTAGAGCTCGCTTCGATTTTCCACCCGAAAACTATTACATTATCTGAAGATTATGAATACACTTCTAAACCGATTACGTTCCCATTACGTGTATTTGTTCAAGTCTCCTAACTCATCTGGTTGAACGGATTATAGTAGTACGTGACAATTCGTTTCTTATACTTATTCCAGTGATATTTAATAGCCTGTTTAATTATAAGTTTTTAACGGATATCAATTTCTTAGACATGATCGAAATGGCTATAAGAGGGAATAATATCCTAATCAATTAATTGTAGGAACAAGTAATTGATAACGGCATATTCGAAATATTTCAGATAGACTTAAAATATGAAATAATGGATGAAAAAAGCCTGACGATACGTATCGCATAGCCATTAAAAACCTAATTGTTGCGTCGTGAGGGCGCAACTATGAGAGCGTTTCCAGATACGTGTCTCGCACCGGACCAGCGATGATAGTTGCATGGAGAACTTCCCCCGTTTATTCCTTGTCTTTATAGAGTTATAGACTCATTGGTTGTGATGAATAAAGGTGGCGGCACTAGACTAAGATACCGTTGAAGGCCGTCAGCAAAACACTACTCGTTGTATTGCCGCAAATTAATGGAAGAACACGCGTTCTTTTAAAGGATCTCGTGAGACTCGCAAGATAAATGAGCGATAATAAATATTGCGCGAATTGAAGCTATCACAGTATATTTGTTGAAATAAGATACAATTGTTGATGTGTTTTGTGTAATGATGTGCAGTTAGTTCTGCTGAATATTTCTGAAAGAATGATAGCCAGTAATGTTTAATAAGACTTGAGAGTCTAGATGTCGTGAGTCTGAAGGATGTAACTTAACTGACTTTTTTGGCATCTTTAAAACTATCCGCGAAGATTGTAGTGAAATTAGGAAAGGGAATAAAAAGGACGGAGTTGAAGTATGATCTGAGCATGGAAAGAGAAGGAATAGATGCCCATTGGTCGAGGGTGGGTCAGGATAGTTCATTGAAATGTTTAAACATTCCATGTGTGCCGCTTTGTTTTAGTGATCGTGTAGACTAGAAAGTGTCAATGGATATTTCAAGACTAGGCAACAGACAATCCTTGGCTCGTCGCGCCTAGGCGTCTACTTTCACTATTTATTTATTGCCCGTCTCGACACATTATTGAAAATTAGGTTCTTGACTAAAAATGCCTAAGCTCGGACAAAGGTGGCAATGTGTTTTTTGTCTATGTATTTTCTTAGCGAGTATCCAATAAGTTCCCAAGGAAGATATTTCTATTAGTGATATATGAGCCTTAGGGGAAAGTACTGTGAACAATTGAAGGACGCATGTGTGTGTCAACATAACAGTCCCCTTGAACGTCGCGTTGAAAACAAAGGAAAGCAAAAATATGTTGAAAATTCACTAAGATGCAGTGTGCGTTGATTCGAATATGATAGTGTACGTATACGAATGTGTGGGTGTATAATATAAATGATTTATAAACTAACATATGTTGAACTTATAAAATAATTACATTGATACGTTATTTGATCAAGTTGGAAATAAAATTTATAATCAATTAATAGTCACTTAGAATTAAATCTAGTCTGTCTTGACTAGCAGCGGTGCAAGGCCCTTACCGCTTCGCTCGTGCGTTCCGTGACCACTCGGACCGTTGCTACGACGTCCTCGCCAGGATGGGTTGTGATGATGGTGGTCTAGCGTGTATCACATATGCAGGGTGTTATCTTCCTTTGAGTACATGAGCGTGTCGATCTAGTAGTCATCTGCTCCATCTTGATTCCATTTCCTCCGTATTGTTGATTCTTGTACTAATGCTTTCAAATCTTGCTTTAATTTTTGATCTTATCATGTAGAAAATCGCGATGTTGGCACTTGCGTACATACAATTTCAAGTGCGCTTATCATTGAGCTTCCGATAGAGAAAGTGAGTAGGATCGGATAAGACAAAGCGTTAGGACTGATCAAAGTCATAGGGAGAAAGCAGAGGTTAAGGCTTGTCTCTGGGTATATGTGTGAAGTGTTTCGTAGGCGAGGAATGTTTCATTCACACATGCACGAAATGTTGCCCTTAAGCTTTAACGGTGACATCTCATTGATCGTCACGTCCAAGTGCAGTCCTAGACAAAACGAATATTATCGGCTAACTTCGCTGCTTAAACAAGGATTTTCGCTATTTCAATGTTGGACTCGCACACTTTTTTCAGTTTTATCAATTAGAATTAATTGAGTTAACAAAGAATTGTAAATCCCTGCGTCGACTGCATGCGATATTTGAAAAAAAGAACGTATCAATGCATAGCTTGATCGTAAGACTTTATTGTCTTATTAATGTACTATAACAAATAGTAATGATTATAACTACTGAATGGAGTTTCGCATATGTAATATAATTCGCGATATTTTAGCATGATATCTGAATATCTCTATCTCACGCTAATGATAAATTTTCCGTTAATAAATGTCTTTACGAATATGAGAGTTTAAACTCGTTCGCACGTTTCTCGGAGGTGTTAGCCGGAGGTTTTCTTCGAAGAGTCGTTTAGTGTTACGTCGACCGGCTGTCTTAGCTCAGCCTTTATATCGTTTGAATCGATTTTTATCTTTTTTGTTCTTGTTTCCGTTGGAGAAAAGAAACGTTTCAGAGAGGAAATATTCGATCTCCAAGAGTTTGTGTTTTGCGATCGTGATATATTAGTTGATTGATTGAAAACCATCCAACCGAGTTTAATTTTTAATAATGAAGGTTAGTTATTAAGAAACGAAATTTTATCTCAGCATGCTAAATCATTAGCTAGTTGGACACCAATAGTAGCATCAATACGAGCAGCCTTATGAAATTGTGGATCCGTTAACCCGATCGTTGACAGGATCGCTAACTTATTCAAGTCTACATTACGTGCGGGTAACGTTTGATGTAAATTAAGTAATACGAGACAATCTATTTTTTCCGAATTCTTGTTCTCTGAGTTTTGATTCTCAATGATTGGAGACGCACCTTCACCAAATCTCGAACAACTTTATCATGGTGCAATCTGCGGACTGGAATATTAACGTGTTTCTACCGAAGATTTAATTTATTCATCATATTTTTAAATATAAGATAGACTTCAGACCCGGGGTCTATCAGCACTCAATTGCTGCTACGATTGCCGTTCTGAAGTTCGACTACAGTCGTTGATAAGAGTCCACAGCACCGAGTCGTAGTAGAAAATCTAATTATGTGTGATACTACTGATTCCGATAGTTTCTTTATGAAGTAAGGTATGATGTGGGAGATTGCATCGTTTACAAGTCCCGGATTTGCATTCGCTCGCATCGTGATTCGCACGGAGGCAATTTTGGCAAAGTTTTCAAATCTCGCGACGTTGCTCGATCGTTGCCTCAATTAACTTACGACATTTGGATGCGTAATGATTTGCTCCACACATAGTGCAAATCATGTCCACATTTGTTGAGAAAGCTTGCTGTGGCCATGGGTCGCGTTCGTTTATGCAGTTTCGATAGTTTGTCTGTGTACTTTAAAGCTCAGGATAGTCTCCGCGTTTAAACTGCGTTGGACGATTTTTGGTAACCCTGGTAACCTGTTACTACACGTTACCAGGCGATGAGTTTGAGTACGTCTGTAAGAGTGAGTTTCTCCTTTCATGTAAAAATTTAAAGAATTGCTCCTCGGTGGGAGATCCACTCGATCAAGAATTATCACACCATCTTGCATACGTGTCTTTGTCAAGACGCGAAGTTAGGAAATAAATAAGTAACATATCGTAAGATGCTTGCCCTAATGACCTGATTGATCTAGAACTCTTTTGTGCAGTGTTCACGAAGTGAGCTAGCTCGGAATAGAACGCCCTTTGAATTTTTGGTAAGTCGCAAATCGCCCTTAAATGCTTTTCTACTATTAGATGTGGCAGATTGTAATAGTCCTCCAGCACTGACCAAGCGAGTACATAATTGGACGCGGTAATGTCTATCGACGAGATGATTCGACGGCGGGTTCGCCTCGTAAGCACGACTTCAGATAGTTTAACCGATTACAGTCGTCTAGAGTTCGATTATCATGTATGGCAGATTTGAATTGATTCGCGAAAACGGGCCAATCTTCATGTTGACCGCTGAAGATAGGCAGTGAGATTTGTGGTTCGATTGTAGTTCGATTACCGTTTAAATTAGTAGGTGATAATCGCGCTGTAGATTCTGTTTCCGATTGAACATGTGCTGCCGTTTGTGATTCTGCTTCTCTTATTAATCTTTCCGCGGTTGCTTGCCCATTTAGAAAATCATCGTCAATATCATATTTTTCTTCTAAGTGTTTCTCCGCGTTTGTAATGGAGCATAACAACGTACCTTGAATCTCAGTAAAATTAGCGAAGACTGTTCAAATATTTTTCAATTTCATTTTTAATTTGACATCATTACGATAAGTTTCAATCGCGTTCTTGAATCGCGTTATTTGACCTTTAAAAGACCGCCGCTTGGTCTTGAGGTCAGTTTGTGCCGCAGAGGCTTTCATTGTGGAAGAGGATAAGAAAGGAATAAGAAGCTCAAAAATAAACGACCTTACTTGAGAGGTGTAGTGCTACCAGGTTGATAAGTCTGAAAACTGCAGGCCTCTTCGCTGCGATTTCCGACAGCTCATTGATCGTTTGGCGTTTCGTTGTAAAGGATAGACGACCTCGTGAGGCGGCTGCTTCGTTCCCTTCCGTAGTAATTGGCTCTTCCTTAGACTTTTCACAGGATCAGTGTCGCCAGAATCGGGCTCGAAGGAGCAAAATTTTGTTGCGTCGTGAGGGCGCAACTATGAGAGCGTTTCCAGATACACGTCTCACACTAGACTAACGATGATAATCGATTTACACGGAGAATTTCGCTCATCTCTTCCTTGTCGTCAGTGATATAAACCTACTGATCGCGATGAATAAAGGCGGCGGCACTAGGTTAGGATACTGTTGAAGGCCGTCAGCAAAACACTGTTGTGTTCCCGCAAATTAATGGAAGAACACGCATTCTTTTAAACAATCTCGTGAGACTTGCGAAGTAGATAAGTGATAATAAATATTGCGCGAATTGAAGCTATCACAGTATATTTGTTGAAATAAGATACAATTGTTGATGTGTTTTGTGTAATGATGTGCAGTTAGTTCTGCTGAATATTTCTGAAAGAATGATAGCCAGTAATGTTTAATAAGACTTGAAAGTCTAGATGTCGTGAGTCTGAAGGATGTAACTTAACTGACTTTTTTGGCATCTTTAAAACTATCCGCGAAGATTGTAGTGAAATTAGGAAAGGGAATAAAAAGGACGGAGTTGAAGTATGATCTGAGCATGGAAAGGGAAGGAATAGATGCCCATTGGTCGAGGGTGGGTCAGGATAGTTCATTGAAATGTTTAAACATTCCATGTGTGCCGCTTTGTTTTAGTGATCGTGTAGACTAGAAAGTGTCAATGGATATTTCAAGACTAGGCAACAGACAATCCTTGGCTCGTCGCGCCTAGGCGTCTACTTTCACTATTTATTTATTGCCCGTCTCGACACATTATTGAAAATTAGGTTCTTGACTAAAAATGCCTAAGCTCGGACAAAGGTGGCAATGTGTTTTTTGTCTATGTATTTTCTTAGCGAGTATCCAATAAGTTCCCAAGGAAGATATTTCTAATAGTGATATATGACCCTTAGGGGAAAGTACTGTGAACAATTGAGGGACGCATGTGTGCGCCAAAACTAATCGTAAACTATCATCCGAGTTAGTTAAAAGATATAAGCATTAAAATGATGATTGTTGTGAAGGATAAGAAGCCAATATATCAAAGAGCTTGACAACTATCGCATTTAAAGAAAGACAAGGTAAATAAGCAAATAAACTTGTAGACAAAAATAGGTATTACGGAAAACGGAAGTATATGTCTGTACATAAATTATAGAAAACTGAATAAGAAAATTATACGCAGTCGATATCCGCTTTCAAAAATAGGGAATTTACTAAATTTATTATAGAGTGAGAGAATTTGTAGTACATTGGATTTGAAAAGCGGGTTTTTCACTTTCTGATAAAAGAGAATAAACAAAAGTATACAGCTTTTATATTACTTGACGGCCATTTCGAATTCCTGAAAGTTCCTTTTGACTTATGCAACTCGCCATTAATCTTTCAGTGATTTATAAATGCGTTTTTTAGGGATTTAATACGCGGCAAAAATAATATGAGTTGTATTAGTATATATACATGATTTAATATTGTCTGTTAAAGATGTTGACACTTGAATAAAGAACCTTCAAATCGTTTTAAAGGAAGCTAATGAAGCCGAATTAATGATAAATTGGGAAAAATTGTAGTTTTTTGTAAAATGAAGTAGAATTTCTTGGTTCTGTATTAAAATATGGAAGTGTGACTCTTTCTACGCATAAAATTTTCAAGAATCTACTAAAGTAAGATAGATTCAAAGTTTTTTGGGACCAAGTGATTATTTCCGAAAATTTATGCCCAAATATTCAATTATTGTACATACATTGAGTTTATTAAAAGGGTAATATAAATTTTCAATTTATGGGAAAATAAAGAGAAGCATTTATCTAGTTAAAATAAATGCTATATGACAAATCAATGTTGCATTTATATGGAATAGATGTAGAAACTAAATTACATAGGGCTAATGAATACGGGGCGACCATATAATAGAAGTGCGAAAAAGATGGTGCATGACATCCGACATATTATTCTAACGATAAAACTATTCTGGCAGAACTGACGTTACGACAGTTAGGAGTTAAAGCTGCTTGCCATAATCTAAAGCTTTGATTATGTCCCGCGTTTACCTATTAGGAATTTCATTCAAGATCATAACAGACTGCCGTGCTTTTACATTGATGATGAATATGAAAGACCTATGTGTACCCATAGCTCGTTTGGCTTTGCTTGTGGAAGAATACAATTACATTATTGAACACCGACAGAGTAGAGCTGTGAACCGTGAACGCGTTCAATCGAAAATCGCTTTTGTATGTTTATTGACACACGCAGTATTTATGTTTGTTGACGAATATAACATTATAATTCCTAAATTTAAAAAAACGCAATAAGAAGACAAAGATATTAAAAAACACTTTCTATATTTTATTAAAAAAAAAAAAAAAAAGAAAGACAAAAGAAATTGATAAAAGAAAATTAATGGTTATGCAATCATGAACAGTCTTCTTTTTAAAAAATATAATGGTGACCGTCTCTTGTCATTCCAAGATCGATGCGATCGTCAGATCATTAAGCGGACACAGAAAAGAGGGTATTCTTCCATTATAAAAATCGAGGCGCTACTCTTAAAGATATATTGGATACCAAGCGCGAGACACCATATCGAAAAAATTATAAAGAATTGTGTAGCTTGTATTCTTGCGAAAATAAAAAAAGGCAAACAAGGTTATTTGAATGCAATATAAAAAGATGAAATGCCGTTAGATATCTTTCATACTGACTATCTATCTAAGACTCTTATCCCTCGATGAGAAAAAATTATGAACATATTTTTATTATTGTTGGATGCGTTCACAAAATTTGTATAACTTTACGCAACGAAAATTACGAATACTGTGAAAATAAAAAACAGATTTAAAAAAAACAATGCGATATCTTTGATAATCCGCGTAGGATAACTTCAAAAGAAAACACAGATTTTCCTATCCAAGAATTTCACAGACTATTGTACGAATGAAAAAATTAAATATATTTTAACTATGACTAGAGTGCCAAGAACGAACAGCCAAGCTGAATCCGTTAATCGAGTGTTTATTTCGTTACTAGTGAATCCTAAATGAGAAGAATGGTTCAAATTTTTAGATTTAACATAGCAATGTTTGAATTATTCTTCTACCGAAATAAAAAGTATCGGTATTATATTATTATTTTCTGGTTGTACCATCATAAAAATCGAAATACGAGAATACCGATATGATGTCATCAATTTGTTACCGGTATTATATTAAAATACATATTAGTACTATTATAAATACATATTATTACTATGTACATATACATACTAAATACATACTATTGCACACTATCATAATATAATTTATTTCACAATATTCTTAACGATTTATGTATATTGATATTATCACAGAATATTAATATTAATGATACATTATTTATATAATATTAATATAATATTAATAAACAATATCATTTATAATTATTATTATTGATAGTACATTATATAGAAGCATTGGTACAACGCTGTTTAATTTATTGTTTGGTGACCCATAAATTCGTGGTGACCCATAAATTCGTGAATTATTAGAATAGGAACTGGACTGAAGATTTTCAAAATAGCCAAGACGAGTTACGAAAGCAAGCGGCCGAGAATACTACGAAAATTTACCGTGAAAACCGAACAGAATTTTAATAAACGGCAAAAGAATGTTACTGTATATCGCAAAAATGATTTACTAGCAATTAAGCTTACGCAACTAAATCTTGGTCTAATATTAGCGAATAAGTATCTTGGGCCATACGTTGTAACAAAAGCTTTACGTAATAGTAAATATCTTGTACAAAGATTGAGTGAACAACGAATGGTTCGATAAATATAATACATCTACCACTGCCGATCGTATAAAATTTTGGGTGGATAATCTGAGCGACGATTCTGGAAATAATAATGAAATCAAATTCAAAGGCGAATAGTGTGGTTGATGTTGATAGTAACGATGACTATCATTGCAGAATAGCCGAGTGTCGGATGGATTGGTGGTATGTTAATAATGTTGTTGAGTTGCGTCTTTCGATGTGATAGTGCGTTACTTTAGCTGAATGTATTTTGTTTGAGAAAGGGGAGAGACAGACAGAGAGAAAGAGAAAGAGAAAGAGAAAGAGAAAGAAAAAGAGATTAACCAAAAGTAAAGTGGTGTGAATGTTTGATGCATGATCTGTCAAGTGAGTTGCTATCGAATGCTTGTGAAAAGTAATTATATGTAAAAATACATCTGGAATTAGAACGAAAATAGTAGCTCAAGACAAAGCTTGAGGCGAAAGAAAAAAATGTATGAATTTATTAAAAAGTCGAGAGAGCAGCGTGTATGAGAAATATAGCGAGTAATGTGAAAGAGTAGACGGTCGTTGAATTTGAAAGAAGTAACGTCGAGAGTTATTAAAATAAAATCTTACTTCGTTTGTTAACAAAGAGATTTATTTTTTTTTTTTTTTACTTTCTCAACTCAAAGCTCTGATACCGTAAGTATCCGATACAGAACTATTAAATACAATAGAGTACAAGTGCGTACAAAGGGTGGAAATATCTCAATTAACCCAATGGAAACAGTAGACAATAGAGAAATTTTGCAAATATATATAAAAAGTGAGAAAACTGATGAAATAGATGTATCACATATTTCAAATGAGAAACATCGTACTTTGATAGAAAATAGAGATAATAATTGTCATAATACTTGTGCACATAATTCTCATAAGATTAGAGAGAGAAAAGTTTAAATGATGATAATTTTAGAAGACGAAGTATCTGTATATCTAACAGTGTTGGCACTTGTACCCTAAATTCTTGTTCTTTATATCTTGATAAGTTTTATTATGATCATATAAATTAACAGTTTGTTACTTACGTTTAATTTAAAATTTTGTACTATGAGCTATAAAATTTATTTTCTAGTCGTTCATATTTATTTGATTTTTTTCTCATATGTATATCTTCTAATTTAATTTGTTACTTAAACAAAGTCCAATATACTTAACTTAACGAAATTTTCAAACTTTGAAAGAAGATTTTAGAAGACAGATTTTTATTGTGTGTAAAGGTAATGTATGCACGCTTTGAGTTAATTTTAATTTTATTGGCTTCTGTCCAGCTTTCTATTTTACTTAGTTGACTTTGTGGGTTTGTTGTTGCTATTTCAATGGTTTTGTGTTTAGATAATATAACTGCGTCATCTGCAAACATATATATTTTAGTATTCGGTCCAGTTAATATATTCGCAATCAGAAAGTGGGTAACCATTAGTTCACGGGTCACACTTGGCCCTTGTTCCTATGCGTTTGCATCGGTAAGTAATACCATCGTACCTCGTCAACTGCATTATTTTGATTTTTAAGCATGGACTGATGACTAGTGGGGGAACGGATTGATTGATGGTACTTGTGACCCGCGTTGGAGAAGAAATATGAATGAATAAGAAGTATAATATAAAGAATTCATATTAGTGGTCTGGAATTAAGCATTTGGAGTTAATATCGTGCATTAGTTTTTTTCGTGAATAGTTTCTCCATTATTTCGAAAATAATTTGGAAATGAGATATTGGCCTATAGGAGGATGCTAATTTAGGATTTTCGCCAAATTTTTACAATAGTATTATTTCCGCACATTTTCAAAGTTGTGGAAAATATCCTACTCTAAAAACTATTTAGTTAATTAGGATTGTTACATTTTTCACTCCTTTTTTCAGAATCTTTTTTAGTATTCAGACTGTTAAAAGATCATAATTCGGTGTTTTACTCTTCAGATTTTTAAATTATTGCATAGATTCTATTTTAATTACTTTAATAATTTTTGCACTGATTCTTTTTTAATTACTTTATAGTTTTATTAGTTATTATCATTGTTAAATGAGAAAATTTGTAAATCATTTATGAATATTTCTTGCAAATAGTCTCCTATGGTTTCTACTTGATCTTATATAGATTTTGTCGAACTTCCATTTTGTATTTCATATTTTGTCTTAAAGTTATACAAGCTTTGAGTTAATGATAATGAATAGCTTAAATAGGAATTCTTTCGATCTTATTAGTTTTGAGTGTTTCTAAAAATGGATCTAAGTTTTAAACTAGTATAATGATAGGAGGTTGTTATTGTCACTTATTGAATCTTGATCTAATACATTCCATATACCTCATACCTATTTGCTAGTTATAAATTTTCTAAAACCTAAGATAAACACGAAGTCTAATACGTCAAGCGTCACGAATCAGCAAAGTTTAAGATGTTACGACTGTGAACAAACAAACTATACGACCCATCTTTATTACGCTTCGAGATGACATCCGAAATGGAAGGAGGGGCATCTCTCATACATATGCCCATCCCAAAAATAACCTCGACGAATCAGAGATTCCGAAAGGCTCTTCAACTTGCACGACAACGATAGAAGAGTGATGAGTATTAAGGGATACACATCAAAAATATTTTAAGATTGCCAAAATAAATAATATATCTATACCGTGTTATGTGGATTTGGGAAGTAGTATAGTGACAAGACGTAGCTTGCGAATTGGAATTTATATATCACGAAACCGCGCTGAGTACATTGATTAGGTATAATCAAGAGCAGGTAAAACTTATCGGAATACTGAAAGCGGAAATTAATATCGATGACTATCGATTCAAATTCACGTGGTTCCTAACGGTAGTCAGACCGTTTCCCTATTAGTGAGACATCCATATGGTAAGTACCCCGATGTGTGTAGAAGTGAACAGAGCTGGTGGCTTAAGAATCACGACCGTGCCAGGCAAGGACCCGTTTACCTCATCCACCACACCAATGCAGTCCATATTCCGCTTCAGACACATCACGTGATACCAGACCATTACCTAGGACACATTACAACCACCGTCGATGCAGCAAACCATGGAAGACGGACTAAGGACGAAGGGGTCGACCTTACCCCACTGTATCGTAGACATTAACGAGGAAGGACGGACCGTTCTACCTGTTCTGAATGTCATGGGTCACCAACTGTTATCAACTGGGTCATCAACCCAGGCGATGTGATCACTAGGGCGTATGACTGCGAGAAGGGTTCAACTACAAGAGAAGTAAATACAGAACCGATAATGGAAGACCAAATCGACACGTTTCTCAAGGGGAGGAGAAATTAAAGTTCCTAAAGACGTTTGGTGACAATTGAGATCTTGTGACATACAACATCCGGCAGCAATTGAAGAATATAATTGCTGACTTGAAGACATAGGATATGGTTAAAAATTGCAATTCACCGTTCGAAAACCCAATTCTACTCGTTCGGGAAAGGAAGAGAAAGATCAGAATGTGTGTAAATTACAGAAGGATCGATGAAGCCATCGTTAAAGACAGACAATTCGATAGTAAAACATTATATAAGCTTAGACTTATTTAGTGACTATTATTAGATCGAGTTCGAGTCTAATTCCAGGGACAAAACGTCACACCCGACAGTCACTATCGTTTCAAATGACTGCTGTTCGGTCTCTATTATGCTCTTTTCAGCATTTAGTCAATGTCATGTTAGGTATAATGTGATATAATTTATCTATAATATACATTAACGATTTTGTCATGTAATATGCTTAAAGCCGTGAGATTCGCGATAAATTTAAAGAAATATCATTTCTTAGAAAAGAAAAAATCGAATATCGTGGATACAAAATAAATAAAGACGGAATACAGTAAGCAAGACAAAACTGAAGAATATTGAAACTTTTCTCGAGTCGAAAGACGTATGGGATATATAGAAAGTTTCATAGGACTAACAAGTTATTACCGTAGGTTTGTGAGGAATTTTGCGGTTATCGCACGACCACAGGATCTATTGAAAGAGAGTAGTCCGAAGAAACAAGTCTTTGAACGATTGAAGAAGTTATTAGTAAAGAAACTGCTCCTGCGCTTTTACGACTCCAAGACAGAAACAGAACTTCATAGTGACGCGTGTGTACAAAGTTTGGTTTAGTGCAATATTACTTCAAAAACAATCCGAAGGCACATGGCATCCAATTAACTATTACAGTTGAAAAACGACAACGAAGGAAACCAAATACCAAGCGTATGAGCTGTAAGTACTTGCAATCATGTACTCTCTCGAAAAATTGTATTTACTTGGGATTCACTTCATGATAAATACCTATTGTAATAAAAGTTTGAAAGCGTTAACAAATAAAAAGGATTTAAATCAGAGAATGGAACGATGATCAATTCGATTATAAACACGCAAATCGTACATCATAATATTGAATATAATACGGTAATGGATGTATTAAGGATGTGTCAAATAAGATTCACAAAACTCTCGCCTATCGCTTCTAAGGTCTATGATTTCAATGGTAATAAATTTCATATTTAATTTAAATATTCGATGTGAAAGGTCTTTTCAAGAACATGTTATTACACATGTCTGAGAGCATTTAAATGTCAATTACAATATGCAAGGGAACAAAATATCCAGTTATACGTAAAATAACATCAGTGATCTTGAAAACTCTGAAAAAAATTGGCATAAGAATATATATATATATATATATATATATATATATATATATATTTTTTACTTTAATTTCCATGACTTCGTAGTACGAAACGTTGCCAGTAGGAACTCAAATGTAAGACGGTCTTGTTCCTTGGAAACTAACAAGACGTTTCAACCAAGCTCTATTCGAGACACAAGATACGGTGTCCAACATTTCCGTCTCTTACAAGATAATGTATCTTCAAAGACATCCTACATACATACATGTATCCAATCTCTACCTTTCGTTACTCTCTACTCTTCTACCATTCACTGCATCTATTTGTTAATATTCTTGAATTTGTTTATCAAATTTTATACTTTCCGCACGAATCAATAATGTCCTTGGAAATAAACTCCAAGAGCTCAAACAGTTCGAAGAAAATAAAACAAACAAAAAAAAGAATTTATACAATCATGTTCACTCGTGCAAAGTTTTAACCGTAACTTTAAGTGATACTATTTTTACTATTTAGTAAAAAAAATCGAGAAAAAATACTTCCATAGATATTCGCAAAGAGTCATCTCTAAATTGACAAACTGGCAGAAGCATGAAGCAGTAGTTACCAATCAAAACGATTAACTCGTCAGTGTTGGTGAAAAAATAAAAGAGAGTATAGAACGAAAAATGCGCCAAGTTATCCGCTACGTATCTTTATATCAAATGAGAGGGAAAAAAAATGAACGGGTAAACGACGAGAATTAGAAGAGAGAGAGAGAGAGAGAGAGAGAGAGAGAGAGAGAGAGAGAGAGAGAGAGAGAGAGAGAGAGAGAGAGAGAGAGAGAGAGAGAGGGAGAGAAAAGCTCAGCTTAGAAAGTGAAAGAGAGAACGAACGATACGTACAAGCGCATATACGTAGGACTCAGCACGAATCTGCAATAAAAAAATATATTTACCGTCCTAGTTTGCTCCGGTTGGCATGGTACGGCGAAAGCTCTTCAGTAAATCCAGCTTAAAGCAGCTGTGTAAACGTTGACCTATATTACAATCACGGCACCCAGAGTGCCCACCAGCGGCAACGGCAGCATTTGGTGGTAGCTCGAGGGGAGAGAAGAAGTCGGAGGGTTGAGGTGGTAGTGGTGGCGGCACCACGGCTGACACTGTCACTAACACTACTGTCGTGTCTCCTACAAAGTAACTTCTACCTAGATGGGCGAGTACACGACGAGCAAATCCCTGTGCGTCGATGATACAAGACCGTGCTACCACTTACTAAAACGTAAATACGTCTAAAGCTGCGCTTCTTACGATTACTTCTTACGCGCTTTGCCTTTAAAAAAGCTTGAACGTAGCTTTGCCGTTCGGCGACCTGCAACGAGAGACTCTTTCCATTTCGCTTTAGCAATCGTTTAGCGAAATCCGATTTTACCTGGCTCTCTCTCTTTCTCTCTCTCTCTCACACACACACATACATTCCCTCTGGCGTTCACAACGCTCCTTCAATTAACGAGAAAAAGAAAAAGAACGAACGAAGCTATGTAGCTTAAATTATCCCCATTGCTACCGGATGCTTATTTAGAATACGAGTTATATACGGAATAAAATGCTTTTTCTAATTGTTATACATGCAGACGGGATAAGAATAGAATGTCTAATAAAAATTGGAAACATCTGTGAGATTAAGAAAACTATCTTTTACTTAACCAAAAATAGTGATTTAAAAAGAAATACTTATAGTAATTTTTATACAACAAAGCTTAGATACTTTTCTTATTATATTTACAGATAATTACTTATAGATAATTATTAAAGATAATTGCCATCGTATTAAAAATATTATATCATCAATGAAAAAGCGATAAACGAAATTGGCATAATGAATTAGCTTTGAATGATATTTAACATCTTAAACGGTCTTCTATCAACCTTTCTATCGTCACCACAAATTTAAAGATATTTTAAGGATATTTCAGTTCGAAGTTATCAAAGTTTCCACATTTTCAAAGAGAGATTAAAACACGTTTCGCATTTAAAAGGGAAACGCCGCGCATCACGGTCGACGAATCTTGGTAAGATTATTTTCTAGAACGTAAGCGAAGATTTCGCTAGCGACGCTCTCCTCGAACTTCATCGCAAAGATGAGTATCATCTAATCTTCTGAGAGGTCGACTATCCCGACTAAGGGAGGATGGAAATACGAGGGAGGATGGAGAAAGCAGACGCACGCGAAGAAAAATGGTACACACAACCACCGTGCAAATATACCAGTTCTCGATCTGCCGAGTGTATCCCATGGTCCAACATGGCTAGCTAGTAAAAGCAGGGAGACACTTAAAGGATTTACGGCCTTGAGAACTCGAGAGCGCTTTCTTGGATCGGCACGAATACACCGACAAAACTAAGTGCAAGCTCTATAGTAAAGAGGAAGAAAGGAAAAATAAAAATAAAAAAAAGAAAAAAGTAAAACAACAAAACACATAGATACATCAGAAGTACGTTGTTGTCATTGCTTTTTTTTATCGTTTTAGATATAAATAATTTCACCGTGTATACAAAGATAAGAGTGAGAAAGTGAGAAAGAGAAAAAGAGAGAAAGAGAAAGAGAGAGAGAAAATAATTTTAATTACTTTTGAACGAGATATAATGATATAAATGGTATATTATTTTATACAAATAAATCACGTAGAAAAGGACGAAGCTGAGAAGTTTACCGGCGGAGATCAAATATTTGGACACTCAATGTGCACGGCGAGTGTCGTTATTTTGAAAGTGGAATGATAAAAGGCCGATAAAGTGCACCCCATTGTGGAGAGTCAGCTTGACTATCGCTCGAAAGAGCGGCTCCTGCACCATCGGCATTGTTGTGGGCTCGAGCACAAAGCTTTCTCTCCCTCTTTTTCTTTCTTTCTCTTTTTTTTTTTACTCCCCACGCCTTGCTTCCCTTCTCATTTTCTCTCATCCCCGGAGTATTTCCTTTGCGAAGGGGACGAATAGCTCTAGCCAAAAAAACATTTCTTCATACTAAAATTCTAATCATTTCCAAGGCAAAAGAACGAATTCGAAGGCAAAGTTGATGTTATAAATTAATTGGGCGAATATTTTCTTTATATATCGGCGACTTTGTTACGACTTTGTTTCTGAAATGGGACGTGGAAAGAGACAACAACGGTTGACCCAGACAAGAGAAGAGAAGGGTGAACCTTGATACTTGGTGAAACAACGAACAGGACTGAATACTAAACACGGCTAGTCGGTTACACGTGGTCGAGACCCAGCTTCTTAATGAAAACGAACAACGTGGAAATGTCGAGTTTTGCCTGCTATGAAATTGGTGACACGGTTCAGTAAAGGAGAATGGGAACGTACAAAAGACATGTCGAAATGAGCAAAAACAAATTTGACCGAGCATTATAATCGCGACGATTCTATGTCTTGTGAATTTTGCTTAGGAAGTCTATTGTATCTCTCGAGGGCAAACGATAAAGTCACATTATTTGTATACATAGATATGTACGTAAGTAATTGGCTAAATCTACAATATTTTAATGATTCTTTTAACCGGAATAACGAAAGAAAAAAGAAAATGAAAGAATTATATCCGTCTATTCTCTATATACTTACTTTTGCGATATTAAAAAGAAGAAAAGATATTTTTAACAAGTTGATTTGACAGATATCTTAAAATTCACTTTATACGATCACTTTATGTTAATTAAGCTATGAAACTGATGTTAAAATACTGATCGAAAATTCGATAATATCACGCAACAGTGATTCGTCGATAGAAAAATAAAGATCGCAGAGGACCAACGAGAAAACCAAAGAGAGGGAGAGCGAAGCGACCTCGCGTAGCCAGTAGACGGAGTGTTCGCGTATTGGCGCAGGTGTATGTCGGCGTGCGTTATCGACCAGCGATAAACGAGCCAGTGATATATATCGAAGCGATGCCACAAAAGCAGAGGATAAGTCGTCCAGTGCGATACGAGCGCGATTGCCGGTGGCGAGGGGTGGCATGGCTGTGGCCTCCCGTTGAAATGAATGTTCGTGTCGATAGCGCCACCCACTACCCTTCTTTCACCCTCTTACTAACCCTCTGCCACCCTCCATCCAACGTCGACTCAAAAGCGATTAACATTATCCACCTTCGACCGTACCAATGAAATCGAAGGAGAGAAAGGCTATAACTATTAATCGACGTGAAACCGCACATTCGACAAAGTCCGCGAGATACGCGCGCTGTTAAGTTACATGTTTGTGTACAACGGATATTTTCCTAAAGTGACGCGCGAGAACGATCACGAAGGAAATTTATTATTAAAACTCAATCAAACTTATGTATGGCACGTAGAAAAAAATTAATAGAGAATGGTTGTGATAAAATATCTAATACATGATTGCAAGCAATGTTATGTTTATATAGTTGAAAGAAAGAAATAAAGTATAAAAGAGAACACATAAAATATGTTTAGTGATATACAGTTGATTAACTAGTGTATCTATATTTGTCGTCGTCGATTGAGTGATTTGATATTTCTAATACCTATAGTATCCTCATAATTCATATTATATTTATATATAATAAATATATTTTAATATAGAAAATCTTTATGTTATTCGTATTGCTATGCGTGTCCCTTGAATTTCATTCATTTCTTATTTTTCCTTATTATTGATACAATCTTTTAAAATATTCCTAAACTTGTGTCATAATAAAAATTTTGAACTCATAGATATTTGAACATTGGTTCCTCTGCCGATTTTCTCTTTGATCGATCGATCTGTGCAGCCTACAATGTATAAAACATATTGCTACGCCGA
The DNA here is from genome assembly GCF_910589235.1 of Vespa crabro. Taxonomy (NCBI): domain Eukaryota; kingdom Metazoa; phylum Arthropoda; class Insecta; order Hymenoptera; family Vespidae; genus Vespa; species Vespa crabro. Next base: position 15,580,304 of record NC_060956.1, on the reverse strand, counting down.
AGACAAGTACATTATAGTTATCAACTTCTGTATTTTATCAAAATAAATTTCTGTTTTTTACGAAACTTTCAGCTTAATACATTGTATTTTTATGGTCGATTCTGTTACAGTTTCGATCTGATCAATTTGAAAGATCGGTGATAACGACGACGATAATTCGATCCTCGAAAAGAATAATGATAGAAATTCTTACCAAGGTCGCCATGAAGAGGTCAAGGGCGGCTTGGACGGCGGTAGTTGTGGCTTCACTACGCGAGCCATCGCCAACCGAAGCTTCTGTTGCCTTTTGACATCCTGCAACAAACTTAGGCGATTATTCCTGCTATAACAATAGTAACGACAACAATATTGGTAATATATAGAGGATTAATATATAAAAAAATCCACATATACGAATGACATCGTTATATATTGTATTTCATTATTTACTACTTGCAAATTTACCTTAGATACGTTCAGAAACTTAGCCTAAATATTTGCGTTTCGCGACAAGGTACCATTCCGTCTTTTTAATGCAAATTACAGAACGAGCAAGTTTTCTCGTATATATATTGTGACTCACCAAGCTTGACAACACAACAAATGACTTTCGCATATTTGCTGAAAGATCAATATGTCTTTTTATGACGTTACGAAGATTTTGTTTCGAATGAATAAATTTCTATTTCCAGTTTAATGAGTCGACGTAACACTACTGTCCTATAGTTCAACATGATATTCAAATGACCCTATACATACATACATATTTATCAAAAATCTGTAGGCGGCTTATTTCATTGTATCTGTTCTTCATTTTGTCGATTTAGACCTTCGAATGGAACAACAAAATCCATATAATTCCCTATGAATCATTATAATCACAATGTTCGATTCGCTTGAAATTTCGTTTAAAGATGAAGTTAAATTTTGAAAATTTTCAACGTAACGAGTGAAGATCGGGGGACCACGTTAAAAAGTAATAGTAAACTAATTGGAACTAAATTCCTCTGACGTAATTGCACGTTTTAATTTGAAGCCACACGAAGTGCTCTCTTTCGGCTATACTGGTCGTCGAAGTCGGGCACTCATAGTGCGCGCACCCCTTCATTTACCACGCGCTTAAAGAGAGCTATATTTTAGGTAACCCCGTAATTAAAAGAGTTACGTCTTCGTTTGGGCATGCAACGAGTCTCTACTCCACCTACGCAATTTCACTATAACGATTAAACCAAATAAAGAGTTTATTTCTTCGATGTGAAGCATTTTTCCATCTAAACGCTAACAAAATGAAGAGAGCGAGGAAGAAGGAGAGCGAGAGGGAAGGAGAGAGAGAGAGAGAGAGAGAGAGAGAGAGAGAGAGAGAGAGAGAGAGAGAGAGAGAGAGAATAAAGTTGCTGACATCAATGTGAAGTAAACAAAAAAAAAAAGAAAAATAAAATGGAAGTTAAATAAAAGATACGTATGTCATATAAATTCTGTCACTTACCGTAATACGAACGAAACGCGTACTTTGCACGCTCTCGCAAAGTAGACAAAGTTTCGCGTGCTACAGCAAAACTTGATACCTTCAGCCCAGCCAATCAAACTTTGAGTTCCGGTAATCCTGACGCCAAATATCCCGTTTACACGTAACAGGTTATGGTTAAGACAGATCGTTTCCTTCGAGTTTCCTCGCAGGTTAATCCTAGAGAGTTCCTTCCAAGTCGTCGGCCATGTCATACCAACGACGTGCGGTCAAGACAACGTCGTAACGTTGGTGAAACGAAGGGAAGTCCGACGCAGTTATTTCTCCCTCAAAGTATCTTGACATTTTGCTAACCTTCAAAATTCGTGAGTCCGGAAGAACTCTCGTTGTTCGTTGCTCTTCTTCTCTCCTAACTTTCAACATCGTGTTGAACTACCCTCTTTCCGTTTTCGCTCACTCCATCCTTCTCATCCTTTTTCATACCCCACCTAGTCTCGCATCTAGCATCCTCGTACGGTTACATGCATATGCAAATTTATTCGGAGACGCATTAGTGTACGTGTTACGTGGTTGCGCAACTATGTGCCTATATCCACCAAGGCAACGATATCGCAGGTGTACTCGTACGTGTGTACGTGCACGATCGTACGAATCTCACTGGTCGCGGCAGAGAGAGGGTCATAAATTAAATGATGTAAATGCTGTCCACCCTCCGTCGCGAACCATAGAGACGAGGCATGAGAGTTTCCTCCCTTCCGAGCCCCATCAAACTCCCTTTCGAGTCCCTTCCCAAGCCTTGACAACTCGTCGTACCATCAGCCTAACATCGACCATCTCCCTTCGCTTCCTCTCTCTCTCTCTCTCTCCCTCTCTCTCTCTCTCTCTCTCTCTCTCTCTCTCTCTCTCTCTTTCTCTCTCTTGATAGTTACATCGTCGTCATTACGATATCCTTCTCTAGCACAATTACAAATATCGGTCAATGTTCCATATTATATATTATCTCTCCTATCGACAATGTCATCAAACTTCTCCGGAATTTTGTCTTTTCCATTTTCGTCGAGTAAAATCGAGCCATAGGTAAACTTTCGATTCGATAGAATCCGACAATTACACGAAATAATCCTTTGGAATAAGATTTTCTAGTGGGCGATCAATAAGATTCGCGATCTGACCTGATTTCTCGATGTTAACTTAGGCAAAGCAGACATTCGGTTACATCGCGACCGTAACGAGGACTCCTTGGATCGTTAAGTCGAGCTTTCAATCAAATCCGACGGTTTGTCTATTTGAACAGTCATTGACGAGCCCAACGACGAATTCGTCCTCAAGCTTACATTTGACTGTGTGAACGTACAAGTAAGAGAACGTGCGATTACGACCTTCCGTCTTTCTTCTTTCTCTCCGTTTTCTTTCTCTTATTCTCCTTTTGGTCTTTCGATCTTCTCACGAATTCTCAAAATCGAGGAATAGATTCGGATGTTCAATTCGATTCCGCAAAGATAAGGGGGAACGTTAATGCTCGCGATTACGAGATATCCTGCCTCCGTTCCGATAGTGTTTACACCGACAAAACACACGCTCCTACGCGTTCCTATCCATGGTTCGCAGAGCGAGGTGAACCTCTCGAGGATGACGCTATACCATGGCCGAGCACACTGATGAAAATGACGCCTGTATCCGATTGAAACCACGTGCAGCCCGAATACAGCTCGCGAATTGAACGTAGAATAACAAACCATCGCGTATCGTGAATCTATTGATCAAAGCATCGATTGGTCGATCGATTCACAGAATTAAACTCGAAAAGTGTTTTCTCTACTATCTACGTGTAAGCGTCAAGTTACTCGAATTAAAAGCGTTATCAAATATTTCACAAAAAATAAAACGAAGCTGAAACAACAAAATAAATACGAATTTAATGTATAACTTGACACAGACATACGCACACTATATGTACGTATACATATGTACTATAAAACATTATTAAACAAGTATTATGATAGTATCTTAAACAACTATTATAGCAGTATAGATATAAGTTTTACTTATATACAATTGTGTTCTAGCCGTTCGGTATCAGAACATCGTTCGAACGTTAATACGTCAATATTTATATATAATCATGCCGTGCTCGTTCCGTATCCGAACATTTATATACGATTGGAAACCATCCGTGTATGTGCCGATCAGTTTGAAGTCAAACGTTATAGCATTATAACGCACATATAATATAAAGCACAAATAAGATACGTTTAGACACATTTATACAAGTCCGCGCCTCTACGTATTGAGACTAGGAAACAAGGAAACTATCGATGGCTATCAAATGTAATCAGAGGACATGGATGATGATGGACACAACACAATTGTATATAAACGGATATATAAAATGATATGTAAAAAAATGATATATAAACTGTTGCATATAAAACTATAATAACCAATTCGAGTCCGATGCATGGAACGGTCATGGCATGGTTATATATGTTTAGACCTATAATCATAAAATGAATGTCTAAATTCTCCCTCCCTCTCTCTCTCTCTCTCCCTCTCTCTCTCTCTCGTTATTTTAAAAATCGATCGGAAACAAAAACAACGGATAAGAGACTCTGTATGGAAAATGGAAAAACTTAGAGAAGGTTGAAGAAACATTAGGATATGTCAAGGGAAGTAAAATATTCATTCGAATAAGCTTGAATTCTATCTATATTTCTATCTGATTCGAAAGGTAAGAAAGAGAGAGAGAGAGAGAAAACCAATAGTAAAAGAACATGTTAGCATCAATCTGCTTACGTATTCGATCATGTTAAGTACATGCGAGAGAAAAAGAAGCAGAAGAAGAAAAGTTGAAAATAAATCGTAAGAATTCGTCTTAAGAGCGAATTTTTCCATAGGTCTTAAAAAGCGATCAAAGTCATTCAATAGCATCGATTCGAGTACATTTTCGAAATTCAAAAAAGCACTTCGCTATCTTTTAGAGCAGGGTTGAACAACTTCTCTGCTGCGAGCCATATAGTCTATATTATCAATCAATCCGTCCCTTCCCCCTACTACTTAAATTCACTCTCAATATTCCAACCAATTATTCAAATAGAGAGAAACAAAAGCCGTCCAATTCACTAGAAATGGCAATGTCAAATAGTGTGGCTCGTTTCCCACCTTAATGGAACAGACACAAATGGAAAGAAGCCTCATGCCGCCCGCGAACCGTCAGTTACTCACCTCTGTCCTAGAGGACAATAACAATAGTCAGACTTCGTAACGTCTAAAAAGAAAAAAGAAAAAAGAAGCGAAATATTTTTGCTTCTCATATGCACGCCAAGTACATGTGTATAAGTTTCGATACCTACCACGGTTTTGTTTTCGCGCTTTGGAAAGAAGTGATATCACGTTTTTTCCGAAAAAAAAAAAAGTAGAAAAACATGAGAATAGCGCGGCACAAAGCGAATGCACGTTTCAAATAAAAGAGCACAAAGAGAAGGGGATGTAAAAACGCGCAACAAAGTTGATTATTATTAACGTAGAAAATGGCTCGCGTATGTGGGCTTGTCGTAAATTTTTTTCAATCTTTTCATATTTATGTTTCGCTTGCTTAACCATTTAAAGAAATCTATTCGTTGTCGATCGTAAAGACGAAAGGCTTTAAAAGTGCCGATATATATATATATATATATATATATATATATATTTTTTTTTTCTGAACGAAAATGATGGAATAAAAAAGAATAAAATTGCAGGGTCCATAATATATTGGAGAGATGTATAGGAAGGATAGTAGGATCATTGAAATGCAGCTTCGGTATTGATATGCCGAATTGGCTATTGCCCCGCAGCGTTGGCAGCTCGCATCGATGTGAAACGGAGGATGTACATAGATAGATCTATATGTACATAATAGCTATACAACGAAACGTAGAGAACACGCACACACGACAAAGAAATAAAAAGATAGAAATAAATTCTATGAAGCGTGAGAGTGATCGAGCGAAATTGAGCAAGATACATTACTATACGTTTCTATTTGATCCTACCAAAACGAATATAAAGAAAGAAGGACAAATGTAAGTTAGCTTTAACTCTGGTCGCATTCGTGGTTGGTACTATCATGGTATGCATAAAAAATTAAAGGACCAAGTTTGCCCGTTTTTCTACGTAGTATCATTCACAATATCTTTAACGAATGGAAAGTTCATATGTTCATTTTTATGAGTCGCAGTCAGAAACTGAAAGAGAGAGAGAGAGAGAGAGAGAGAGAGAGAAAGAGACTGAAAGAGACAGAAAAAGACTGAAAAAGAGAGATACAGAAAGAGAGAGAGAGAGAGAGAGAGAGAGAGAGAGAGAGAGAGAGAGAGAGTACTTAAGAAAAAGGGGAAAGAAACAGCAAGTGAAATGAAGGGTGAAAAAGGATGACAAAACCGCAAAGGGAATTCGTTTGCTTGCGGTACCAAGTCCAACGTTTGCTCTTCGTTATACTGTGTCTACGACGTACGACGTACATATAAAAGAAATTAGAAGAACCAACTCGAGAAAAATGCAGTATAGGCTCCTTCGAGAATGTCGCTACTTATGCAAATAAATGGTGGTACATTCGATCTTTATCTAAAAGAAAATAGATGCATGTCATCGTTTTTCTTATTCCTAGTAATAATCGCCATCATCGTAATTTTATATAGAAATCAAGTTCACGAAGATATCTCTCTAGTGTAATTAACGCTCGAGATCAACGTTCCAATTTCAAAGTGCAAGCGTTATCGTCTGTAATGCACAACGAGATTACGTTATCCTATGTGTCAGCGCAGTAAGACGACGTAAAGGTTGAAGGAAGATAGTATATAGCAGAAGAGATAATAAGTCGTAGTTCTCCTGTAAAATTTAGTGGTTACGAGAGCGTAATCAGAATGAAAGAGAGAGAGAGAGAGAGAGAGAGAGAGAAGCTGGTATTCCATGGGCTAGATTGACTGACAGTTGGTGGTCCATGACGCGACCACCTGACATTCTTGTCCGATCGAGCTGACGTGCCCCTGGGATCATATATGCGTGTTTCGTGCTCGCCTAGCAAAATGTCTACCCGGATTGTCTGCCGTACATCGAGTGTCTGTTGGAAACGTTAAGGATGGCAGCGACGAAGATAACGCTATTGCATAGAAATAAAGTATTAGAACATGAAAAAAGAAATTTGTTGGTACAGTTAGAATATCGACAACCATGATGATAAAAATATTTTATTCAAGGACGAACGAGTTTACCGACTGTTTTTCTTGCATTCTCTCGCTTGCGTATTTGTATATTGTTATCAGATGTCTAATGTCTTTTTTTAAGAACTATCGACTAATGTTTCAATGACATAACAACAACAAACGATTGATAAAAATAGAAATAGAAATTTCTCAGATCTAAATTCCACTGCCATTTTTGTAATTCTCTATGGATTGTAATTTCCGACGTTGATTTTGTAAAACGAGCGAAATGCTCTTTAACGGTACAAAAGAGAAACGAAAAATAAAGTTATCGAGTCGATGGGTAAGATATAATTTCATTAGGACGTGCATTCGAAATATTATTAGCCGACGCGTGACACGAACGGATCGACGTTATCGCTATACGGGTATATACAGGCACGTATTCGCACATTGAAATAGCGCGCGAGGTGACCCGACTCGTTTATAAATCGGTAAAACGTCCAGAATATCGAACAATATGATGTCATCAGCAACAGAATGTTATACGCACATGTATTTCGAGAACCGATCTTCGAAAGTGAACCAAAATCAATTTGGAATGGTCGCTGAGTTGCAGAGAGATATCATCGAGGCGTGAAGCGACACATCAAACTTTTGACAAAATTTTGTTTATATTGACAACACCGGAAAGCCAGGGAAATTTCGTAAAAGAGCGATGAACGTTAGTTACGAAAAGGAATAATCTTCCAACGAGAATATTCGACGAGCTACTAAAACATAGAGGTATCTATTTATACCCGTATATGTACGGTATATGTATATCCAACTGTAGAAAATTGAATTGCTACCGAAAACAATGAATATTAATAAAGAGGAAATCAGAAATCGTTGTTCTACATTGATAGAATAGAAACGATAGAATCAAATAACATTTACATGACTCATCTAAGTTGATTAAATATTCGATTAATGAATAAGAGAGTCTGAGCGATGAATAGCCGAAAGTTAAAAGCTCGATTCTATCTAAAGTAAAACTCCGTTTTAGAATAATGATGGCTCTAAGGGGTTGCTTCCCGTGGCTTGGCTACTAAACTCTTTTTACGAGATAAAACAACGGAGTGGTATGCAATTAAATATGCAAACTACTTTTCGGTTAGATAGATAACATCTGTTTGTGGAATCCTTTGACCATTGGTACCAAAGTAATATACACTCTTTATAGAAAATAACAATCAATAAGATTACAACCATTCAATTCGTTATCTATAAAACATACAGATCGTATCTTTAAAATTTACTGTATATATTGTTTTAAAAATATTCGAAATCAATTGAAAACGAATGAGGAAGAGTTAAGAAAAATTCTTAGAAAAATTATTACACAAATTTCAAAATTTTTGTGATTTGCATCAATCGACATTTGTATCTTTAATGATGAAAATACTTTGATTGTTCGAAAAATATTTATATTATAATTATATTATATGATTATTTATTACGATATTTTCTCATAAAAAATTATTTCGGCGTTTTTTTCAAAAACACATGAATCAAGTGATTCTTACGATAACGAAACAATTTAAAGGAAAACTAGAAACAGTCCTTATGAACGATTATCTTAAGTTAGATAGATAAACAATCTTGTATATGTCCACCCACGATTCGGATGCGTGTAAACGCTTGTACAGTTGTATCCGCAGATGCTACATACCTTCTCTTTGCATTGTAACGATCGAACATATCGTACGAGATAATATATCTTACTAGGACGCGTGTATTCACACAAGCATCCGATCATTTGCTTACGATGTCTATAATTTCAGCAATAATTATGGTACAGAAATCTGTCTTAATTAACGAGAGGATGTCAATAAAAGAGGGAAAATTTGAGGGAACACATAGAGATAGAATAGTATTCGTTGTTCCCGAGAAAAGGAATTGTAGTATCTTTCATGATCTCGCCGCAGGGTTTCCAATTTCGAATTGAAACGGTAAAATGAGCGGAATCTATCGAACTGCAACAGGAGATCCAAAAGATTGAATGCTTTTTTTCAGTCTTCTTCGCGTTAGTGAGAACGTCGCGTGGTCGGTTGCAGATGTACCTAACTGCACTACGGGACGTATTCATTATCGGCTCGCAGAAGGCCAGCTTGCTGAGACGATTAAACAGGGAATGGGAGGATCCTCCAATGATTGGCTACATGGAACCGAGCGTTGTGCACGTCGCATTTCTCTCTTTCTCTCCCCCCCCCCCTCTCTCTCTCTCAGATAGACAGTGCTCATTCTCTTCCCCTTTCTGTCTTGCACATTGCACGCCATCTCTCAACTAGCAATTTTGCAAAGCTACGAGAGAAGTAATGAAACGCAAAAAAAAAGTTCAAAGATGAGACGAAAAGAACGCATTGTATAAACAATTGTAGAAAAGACATTTCAAAATTGTCTGATATAAAAAATGTGGGACGTCGCACATTGCGGCTAAATGGACAAAAATTGAAATTCAATAATAAAGCTATTTAGTAATTATTTAAAGCTTTATTAAGTAAAGCTTATTCACAGAAAATAAAATTAATAGATCATTACTATTTTACAAATTTCGTCAAATCATTTACTTTTTCAATCGATCAATTGATTTGCAAATTATCCAAAATGCTTGATTCCTTTAATTCTCCTTATGGATCATTTTATACGTTGACTTTAAGTATTATACGTTTATAATGATTAAAATCTCAACTAAATTGTCGTATAGATACAAAATAAATATAAAATGAAATGTATATATCTTGGCGATTTATAATGAAGCTATAACATTCTTTATAAAGTATATCTTCTATTATAAAGAATGTTTATAAATATATTTAATAATGGATATAAATGTAAACACTAATAATATTATCCAATAAAGCAGAAATATTGAGTTCCTGATTTTTATGTTAAATTTCTAATGGGATTTTTTCAATTCAACAATTATTATAATATTTAACTCGTTTTTTACTTTCTCTCTCTCTCTCTCTCTCTCTCTCTCTCTTTCTCTCTCTTTCTCTCTCTCTCTCTTTCTCTCTCTCTCTCTCTCTTTCATCTACACTATCTCAAAAACCCTATGAAACTCTTTCATCGAAAACTAACGCTTGTATCTTACTCTTAACTCTATAACATTTTTGATTAACTAATTCTTGTTTTCTTTAACAGTCTATGAACAATGCATTTATTTGTCTATTTATATCAATTCCTTCTCTTCTGTCAAACATTTCTCAAAGACCAACTCTCAGAACCACAAACCATTCCACATCTTCTTTATCGCTATTAATTGCTCGGACATAATAACACTTGTCTTTCACAGCATTCACAGTTTCTTCTCAAATAATCTTAATCTATTCTCAAATATTTCAACAGATATAAACTCTTCAACGTATATAAAACTAACAAGAAATAATTAAGTATGTACTTATAGTATATATACAATAATGTTATATATACAAATATCTTATATTTTTGTCTATCTATGTCATACGAAACACGACTGCGCGGCGAATAGTGCGATCGACGTACGATATAGGAACTTACGTAAAAGATATCCATCGTATATGCATCGAGAATACGTAGACAATAATCCAAGGGTGCTCGAGCAAAACGCAGATATCCGTGCATCACGAGGAATGTAATTGTTGATTCACGTCAGTCAGGTGTTCGCTGAGCGTACACATCGTACTTCAAGCTTACAGGTAGCAGCTTATAGGCTTAGAGTTCTATTTTCCGATGTATCGGAAGGGAGAATTCAGATGCTGCTTTGACGTCATAGAACGAATAGAACGAATAGAAAATAATATAGGAAAAGCATAAGGAAATTTCTACTACAAAGAATGTATCCGAAAGTTCGAAACGTTCGTTCATTTTAATTGGATTAATCCTAAATCCATGCCGCAACTTAAGCATAACAATAAATACCCGTTCTCTGTTCATTATCAATACAACGCCTTGTATTCGAAACACTAATGCAATCTAAATCGCGTTAAGCCGGTTACACTAACTTCTCCGTTGATTCGCGTTAAACGAAGAGACAAGCAAACGCGTTTAAACAATGCCAGAGCAATCGCATATGCATAAACGCTCATGTGGATATATCCAATCCTAATACATATATTCACACGACGACAAAGTGGAGATTCATGAGTAAACATATTCCTGACATTCGACTATAACAACGACCATTACGCATTTTGAACAAGCTCAAAAAAAAAGAAAGAAAAAAAAAATTATAAACGATAATGAAAATAAAAAAGAAAATCACAAAACCAAAAATTTCGAAAACTTGAATTATTCTATGTTCTTGTAAATCATCGAAGTTTCCCGCGCGAACGTTGCCAGTAAACGGAAAAGCAAGCGACTGTTTGCGGCTGAAGCGTAATTAAGACCGACGGAAAGAGAAAGCAATTTGAAAGTCGATCGCGGAGAGAACTTGCGGACTTTTCTGCGGCACTTCGGATGGATGAGAGCGTAGCCGGTGACAGAAAATCGACACTGCTGTGTGTGCGAGACCGAATGAATCGAGAAAAACCGACGAAAAGAATAGATAGACAAAGAAAAACAGAGAGAAAGAGAGAAAGAGAGAGAGAGAGAAATGGGAAGAAAGAAGAGACAAGCGAAAGCTCGAAATAAATTAACGGCCAGAGTCCGAACGAAATGGTTTTCCCTCTCTTTCCACCTCCCCCTCTCTCTCTCTTTCTTTCATTCTGTCTGTTCTCTTTTTCTTTTTCTTCATCGCGATCGAGCGTCGTTAGCTTCGTTCTTTTTGTCCCAAGACCTTCGTAGTCACGGGGCCATTTACATGTAAATGCCCCTTACGAGCTAACATTTCCTTGAGCCTCTCTTGGCTTTGGAATCGGGCCTCTTCTTACCCCTCTTCACTACTTCTTTTCTTTTCCATCTCTTACTCTACTTCTAACATGCGCTCTCGCCTCGTTTCGCTCACAAAAGCTTCGGCAATTAAGTAGATATCGCGCTTGAACGTTAATCCAAGGAGAGATAGTGAAAGAGAGAGAAAAAAAGAGAGAGAGAAAGAGAAGGCGTCTATGCTATTTCTTTTGGAGCAAATGACGTGAAAAAATTGCACTATCGACGTAAAAAAAATTTGCCGGAAGAAAAACTCCGTTAAAAGCGTTCAATACTCTTACTTTCTTAAATTTAAGCATAATCGTTTCGTTTCGAAAAAAATTAACAGAGTTAGGATGAAAAGGAATCGGAAAAAAGAGAGAGAGAGAGAGAGAGAGAGAGAGAGAGAGAGAGAGAGAGAGAAAGAGAGAGAGTTACGAAGACGGATGGTGTAATGTCCGAAAGGATCGACGATCGACGTGAAAGGTGCTCGCATGCGTGCCTGCAAACTACCATTCGTGAAAAATATATGAAAGTACGCGGAACGAAATGTTAGAGAGATGCACGTTCGTGTCTGTATTGACGTCGAATTTACGAAGACTTGCTCAGGGTCACGTATCGTTCCCTCGCACCCTTCCAGTAAAAAAAGGACGAGAAAGTAAGGGGCAGAAAGCATGCTTGCTATATCCATGACTATCCGATTCATTTTTCACCGAGCAATTCGCCCGTAGATTCCCGACTTACTGGACGTCCGATCGACCTCTCGAAATTCTCTAAAGCCTACGTTCTTTAAAGAAAATCTTTAGAAGGTTTAGTTTTCTTAGGGTTAACTTGTATATATCTCGTATATAACTCATGCATATATTGGGCATAGACGATATACCTGTTAATTCTATCTCTTCGTTTTTATTTTAATTAATCTACATTGATATCAGTGAAATCATTAATAGTGATAAATAACGATAAAAAAATGATTTATTAAGATAGTTTGCTATTATTAATGATTTCGATATTATTCCAGATTTACCAAATATATATATATATATATATATATATATATATATATATATATATATATATATATATATTATATTAGGGGGACCGGAAAGTAATGTCGCTTTCTTAAATTAAATTCAAACGAATAAATTTTTAACAATTTTTAACAATTTTTAACAATCAAATATCGACATGCACAGAAACGACATATATATATATATATATATAAATATATATGTCTACGTATATGGCTATGTATGTTCGGATACAGACAATGCAAAAACATAGAAAGACAAATAAATATATCCGAATGGCAAAGCTATGATAACGAATAGGGAAAATCGCCTCTCACCTTCTACTCGTGTTGCAGACACGTTTTACATACGCGCGAAAAATATGCCAGTGTTGGCCAAATATACCAGCAAAGACATTTCGCGAACATATGCCATGCCAGAAACGTGTTCGTAGAATCTAAATAAAAAGGAAAGAGAGAGAGAGAAAAAAAATTGCGAGGGTGGTAAACCGAAGACCGCCATACTATCTCGAAGTATCATACTTCGTCTCTTGTTGATTTATTTGAGATATAGAGGGTGGTGAATCATATAACCTGTTACAAGTCTGTACTTTCGATAAGGAAACTAACCCACGTCAATGCAATATGTTTAGATGCAAAACTAATAATTTATTTGCCGTTTCGAAGAAATAACCAAAATCGTTCCTTCGACTTTTTCGAATCTTCTTGATATCTCGAATAACCTATAGAAATTCGTAAAAAGTTAAATGGTTCACTTTATATATATATATATATATATATATATATATATATATATATATATCATTCCGTCTTCAACATTTTTATCAATATAATATGTATTTAGAAATGCGACTCCCCGACAAAGATTTCATCGTAATAATAGAACCTACGATTGAAAGTTAGTGTCCTATTTCCTGCTATTTCGATGAGTCATCTTAACTCTTTTACAAATGTTATCAAACTCGCAGAAACCTATATTGTTATATAGTACATTTCATGAATCGATCAAATAATCATTGGTAGTCAGTAGCATCGTTCACTATTTTTATAGATTCCGAATAAAATTTTTTTTATATAGCTTTGGTATCTTCTGTTGTTAATATTAATTGCACTCATAATTTCGATGTAAAACATCAATGAACAGATTTATATATTTCTTTTGTTATAACAGTAAAAAGATCAACTTGGCTCTCTTCTTAACATATATTTAGGTTACATATATCTAGAAAGTTCAAAAAAATCGGCTTTTAAAAAATATTTTTATTCAATAATATTATCCTTCAAAAATATTTTCTGAAAATTTCATTAGAAACTTCAAATAATTTATAAAGTTATAGCCGTTTAAAATTAACATTTGCCGGGTTCTGAAACTAAGATAATTGCAAAAAAATACTGCCAATAAAGACTTTACGAATGCTACTACATTGAAAGAAGGTTTATGTATGTATAAAAAAAATTTTCATCTCGCATTTATATGTACCTTAAACTTTAAACGCTGTTTGCTCCAAATTATATTTTATATCGGTGCCCATGATATTTTGAAAACTATTGAAGAGTTTGAATGAAATTTGGCACAATTATTTCTGATATCATCTAGTCTTTGTTATATGGAAATTTTTTTGGCAATTATTTTTTTATTTTTAAAAAGTAATGGAATTTTTTATCGAAAATCGCATGTTAAATTTAATCACTCATAATTTTTTATTAAATAAAAACGTTAAAAAAAAATTGAATTGAAAAATTAGTTTTTTAATGTACTTTTTAAGAATTTTTTATTTAATTAATTTTTTTTTTTTTCTGAAGAGACATTATTGGCATTACAAATTCCGTCATACAAATAATTTTATTTGATTCGACAATGATAACCCCCAAAAGATAACAGACTATTTTCATTTTTTTATCGAAAAATGTTCTTCGAAATACACACTAGTACACATATTTAATGACTTTTTATTAACAAAATTAATTACATGTAAAAAAAAAGAAAAAGAAATTAAAAAGATTGCATTTTTGAAACTTTTTAGGTATATGCAACCCTTTAGAATGATTAAAAATCCTGAGTTTTTTACGGATGGCAGTGACGTAGATCTACATACGTCAGAGTTACGACGGCCGAGCATTCAGAGTGCGATCAATCAGAAATTAGATACTCGAATACATAAGCTCGAGGGAGGCGATGGTTGCAAAACTTTCTTCTATTAAAGAGATGAGATTTCACTGAAGAGAATCCACGTCCCTTTCCGTTGATCTCTCTCGTCCTCTCTCCCTTTCTTCTTGCCATTCGAAATCCACAAAGGACGCAAGCGTTGTGCAAAGTACACACACACACACATATATATATACACACACGAGCGTGTACGCACACTCACTCGAAGGATTTCCGTTTTGTTTTTCCGCTCGATCCCTCTTTATTTCACCAGCAAGGAAGCCGCGGGCGGGATTAAATACCCACGTTAATCCGATTCACCGTAAATGTTTTTGAGCGACTCTCTCTCTCTCTCTCTCTCTCTCTCTTACTCTTTCTTCCCTTTCCCCTCTTATACTATACTCGTTACGTCACGAAGCTTTCGAGAGCTTGCATGAACACTTTACACCACCACTCATACGACTGAACTTCGTTCTAACTTCTATGCTGTAATCTGCACTTCCCTTACGATTTCACATCATTGCCGTTATTATAGTCACTTACTATGAATCACAAAAAGAGATATCTACGTTACATTATGGATACAAACGGAAAACATCTTTTTATTTCTTCTCCCTTTTAAGAAAAGGATCATTCACCCTCGGTCTTTCTACGCTTTATATAATCTCGCTCGTTCGCGTTAAATTTATTCATAGCTTGGCTAACACTGTTACAATGTATTTTGCCTACCGCGAGAAGCAACAGGAGTCATTTATCGTAGGAATCGCCTCGAATTTTTGAATATCCAACGATTGCGATTTAGTTTATCCTCAAATCGAGAAGCAAGGGGGACCATATATGAAAGAAGACAAAAATAAAAAAGAAGAAAAGGAAAAAGAAAAAAAAAAGAAGAATATAAGAAGGAGAAATAATATTCTTACGTTTTTATGCACCCCACAACGAACGTCTGTAACTCTCGATGTGTGTAGATAAGTGCACGCACGCACGACACTCTTCGTCCTGTAAACTCCCGATGACGTCAATGCATCCAATTCACATCGAAAGCGATTCCTATAACACATATAATGAAAAATACCATTAAGCAATTTTTTGCAAATAGAAATGGCTTATGACATATAAGGTTTTATGAGTTGGTAATAATGAATACGAGAAAAAAGATCGCGTATATCAATTTTTTGAAAAATCCTGAGTGATATTATATATAAACGTTTGTTGAACGCACGACTAGACACAAATAAAACAAAGGCGAAAGAATGTTAGAGAAAAAAGAACAATAGGTCTAAGTAGATGTATATGAGAAAATATGCAGGTGTTGGGATACCTTTCGGATATATTCGCGAATGGATATAGGTACGGATGCGCACGTGCTCCATGCCGCGTGTCAAGTTGTATACTCGCTGTAAAAGATATACATTATTCAGGTCGACACTCGGGCATTGCCTACGGAGGTGGATTCGACGACGACTGGGAGATTCGAGAAAAATAAAAATCTACGAGAAGGAGGATACAATGTGACAGTTTGCGATTCCAACGAAAGAAGATGGCGACACGTCGGCTGGTTACCGACATAAACTCCAACGATGTTTGCTGCTTTTTAAAAATATCAAGAGATAACCAACCTGACGCATGTATATATATATATACTTAACACATTCGATGTCCTTTGATGTGTGTTTATGAAACCTAAAAATAATCAGAATTAAAATATAATGATATCCATTCGAAAACAATTCTGATCTATAAAGAAATATATATATATATATATGATGATATGTATGATTTCTATGTAATAATAAACGATAAATCTACATACGGAAAACTCGTATGATTAGATTTTATTTTTACGGAACGTACTTTTCCATTTCCTTAGATAACTATAATAAAATAAAGAAATATAAAACAATTCGAGAGGCGTTCTACGGTCGATATCTAATATCTATTTGCTAATATTTCACACATAGTTGGCAGAAAACCTCCGACCTCTCTTTGAATTCAATAGCAAAGCTGCGAACAAACGGTTCACGAAAATAGAGGAAAAAAAATGGAAAAGCAAGGGATCTTTTCGAATCCATTTACCAAGAGGCGAATTCGTAGACGTCCGAGTCTTTTCGGAAACTTCATCGATTCGACAAGCAAACAAGCTGAGAACGTCGTGTCGTTCGCGTCGCGCGGTTTACGGATTAAAGTGGATTTTCTGAGCTTTGAGATAACATCCCTCCGATGTTCTTCCTTCTTCTTCTTTCTCTTCTTCTTCTGTCTCTTCTTCTTCTTCTTATTCTCCTCTCCCATCTTTTTCTTGCCATCAGCCCCATCGCTCGCTCGTTCTCGCTTTCGAAAGTAAGCAAGAACAAAGGTCGAGAATCGCACGATAAGGCGAGCAAGTTCCACCCTTCAACCAATATTTCTCGCTACCTTTCCTTCTTCCTTCCTTCTTTGCCCACGGCCTTTTCATCCTTTACTCTACTACGTTCGGATTTTATCTTCGTAATTCTCCTCTTTTCCCCTTTCCACCCCAACTCTTACTTCCGTTATCTAATGTTTATGGACGAACTGATCCGGCCTGTAGCGTCGATCGCTCTTTAAACGAGTCTTTCGAGATTAACCTCGTACCTCTTCCATTTCTACTTTCAATGCTTCCAGTCTGACAATCCTACATAACACGAAAATTACGTAAAATGGAAGAAGATTGAACATAAGGAGAATATTATCGTCGTTTGCCAGAGGAAATACAACGATCAGCGAGAATACGCATCGGAACGTAAATCGATTTGTATCGTTTCAAAAGACGAAACAAGTAAGACAGAGGAAAAGAAGAGAAAAGAAGAAAGAAGTAGCAAGTCAGTAGATGAAAAAGAAAAAAAGAAAAGAAATAAGAGAAATGTCGGGACGACGTTCGAAGTGGTAGAAGATGGGAAAGCCGCGGCCCGTTTAGCGGACGGAGATGGAATTTCGTTTCCAAGGAACACAACCCCTATTTAACCACGTCGGTAAGAAAGTTAGATAGCTTAGGCTAGCGCGTAACTAAATAACAAGCAAGAAGAGATATAGTTGCAGTGTAGAGGCCGTAATTAAAACCGGCCGGTATTTACCCGGGGGTAATGAAGGGGCAAACACACAGTTTGTCTCCGTTAGTCGTACCTATCTCGGTATCCTACTCCTTCCCATTAACCATAGGTAGAGCTATAGCATCGGAGAAGCGGATACGAACTGTGCAGACTCCTACACAGACTTATCGGTGACGATTCGTCCCCGAGCTATACGACAAGTAACGAAATGTTGCCGGGAATTTTTTAGTAAGTTTCTTCCATATTGGATTTCCATTCGGAACAACGCCGAGGCTAACCCCTTTCTCTCCTTTTTAAGAAACATTTCGCCATACATGAATGATGACGTGTACAATCTCTCTTCGCGAAGCTTCTTTTCGAGCTAAGCGATAAACTCAAAGATAAAAATGATCCGAACTCTTACGAGCCTCACGAGGATCAGGATCGAGTGACAAATAAGAGCTAGAAACGAGCCAGCCGATTTCCTTATTTTCTAAGCAGCGAAAGATTGATATCGGTCGAATAGAACGATCCTACTTTCTCTGGATAGTTCGTATTCCCTAACTGTGGGGTTTGCTTTCATCTAAGCATCACGATAAATCTTCCAAGGTCGATCCTACATCCGATATTTCCTCCCGTAGCTCTTCTTTTTCTCTTCTACTCTCTTCTAATTCTCATCAAATCCGAAAGTCAGTCATGCGATCTGTTATAATCGAGAAAAAAATTGACGAGCGTGCAAAAAAAACACGATTAGATGTGCGAAATACGTTCGAAGAGAGAGAGAGAGAGATATAGAATGGATTGGATCTAAAAGGAATTTGGAGGCAACAATGTCTCCAATTTTGCCATAGGTTCGACGGCTTTAAGAGCAAAACCACGAAGTTGGCTCGGTCGAGGAGACAATTGGACGTCGGCCATAGTCTTGAGCGACAGCACAGATGCGGCAAAAATATTCACAATTACGTACCGCTTAACATCCAACTCGTCTCTGCCGTGAATAATAGACGGGCCATCCGGCGATCCTCTTACCTCCCCTTTTTCCTCTCACTCCTTTACGGAACAGTCACCACGCTCTTTCTGTTTCTCTCCGCCTCTTTTCGTCTTTCGTTCGTCAGCGACGTACTTCTTAGAAATTCGGTTGGCCTAGAAATTGGCACAAGGTTCCAACGGCCATCTTATATCACGGACGCCATATGAATTTTTCTATTTTCGCAGTTAGTAGCCGTCACTCTACGTGGTCACGATTTCCAAAAATGAACGCGGAAGCCACACACATCATCAAGACGACGTACGCTCTTTTAAGAGAGAGAGAGAGAGAGAGAAAGAAAGAGAGCAAGAAAGAATGAGAATAAATGAAACACAAATAGAGAAAGAGAGAGAAAGAGAGAGAATGTAAGGAGATTAATGCTTCGACCACTTTAATAAATTTACTGAGGCGATCTCAACAGAAAAGTTTTTCCCAATTAACTTGCTTAATACAAGTACTCGGCAAAAATCTTCGACAGATGGTATTTTTTGCAACATACATGGGTGAATTTAACTATCTCGATCCGACAAAAAAACATTTTCCATAAAAATAAGAATTTAAAAGACTTATTTATGAAATAATATAAATGCTGTAGAATAATTGAAAGTAACATTGAAACGTTCTTAATTCTTGGATCTTTAAAAGACATTTAACAACTTTCTCGGAAAAATATAAAGAAAGAGAAGATTCGCGAGATAAACTCAGTCTTGAATAGAGCTCGATGAGGAGAGACGGCTTTGGCCGATTCCCTTGACGAGAGACAACAACGTCCTCCTCCAACTGTGTGCAAGAACTCGTGTCGTTCGAAATTCCTCGGCGAACCTATTATCGGGAAGCACTAGCGTTTTAAAATATACCCCCGGCGTGTGGCATTTGCAATTCCGACGAGGAGCGGCGAGTTTGCAATTCGTTGGAGAGAGCCTCGGCCGACTCTCCTCCTCTACCGCAACTTGCATAAACACGTTCGAGCTCCGTGCGAGTGTGCGCAGCTGTACTAGCCGAGTGCACCTTCAACGCTCCTCCGAAGCTTCTCCTCTGGCGCTTTTGACGTTTATCCACCTCCACTTTCACCGATCGACCGATCATCTCCATTTCGATTACGATTACGACTCTACGATATAAAGGAATAAGCCTTCGAACTAACTCAGACCGGTTATTCGAATGGAATAATCTATAATAAAATTCAAAATCAAACGAGATTGCCCCCTTTCCACTTATATCCACGAACGAACCTACCAGAGTTTACCCGACTTTCTCTATGTAAAATCGTAATTCTATCTTACTAACTTTGTTCCTAACTATCTAGAAAATACTTTTTATAATATAATAATAAAGGAACGATTAACAATTTCGTGTTGTTAAATACAAGAGAGAAGTATTCGCCCGATGAAATTTTAATGAATGGGAAAACTCTTTTTCTTTTCGCATGGACAGATGTCCTTTTAAACGAAGGACTCGCTTTACTCGACGATAATATCTCTTTTTCGTGACTCTTCCTTTTCGTACAGGAAAAGAATACGATGCTCGGGCGTGAACGGTGAAACTCTCTCTCTTTCTCTCTCTCTCTTTCTTTGTGTTACATTCTTTCCTATCTTTTTTCACACCCTCCCACTTACACAGCATCAAAAATTGGAAAAGAGCCAAAAACAGCAAACCGCCTTTCTTTCTCTCGACCCAAGCGTATTTCTCCTTCTTTTCCCGTCTCCTTATTTTCCCACATCAATTTATCCCTTCGTTCTTCTGTCTCCGTTCTTTTTCTTCCTCTTCTTCCGCTTCCACTTTGGCTTTCGTTTTGCCTCAAACTGAACGAGCGACCACGGATAAATTATTGTTTATCTTTCCTCGCACACCGTTCCTCATTTTGTCCTTCGTTCGCTTTCATTGTTTGTTATTGATAAAAATTAATCGGCACGTACGGCGAGCTACCTCGAAAAATCCAAACGATTCTTGGAAGATACATATAAAAAATTAATCTGGAAGGTAGAAAAAAGAGAGAGAGAGAGAGAGAAAGAGAGAGAGAGAGAGAGAAGAAAAGAGGGAACGGCAGGCAATAGGGGCATTCACGAGGGAATAGATGAGCGAAAATCGTTCCGAGAGTAAGTAAATAATCCGGAGAGCTAACGGAAATTCGATAAAAAAATAAGTATGCAAACGGTAACCTAGTCTCCCCTTTCCCTCTACTTCTACCTCCTCCCCTACCCGTCCCCCATTTACTCGAAAAAAAAGCGCAGAATTCAATTTTCCTTGACGTCGGGATCAGGATCGAAGACGATTGCTTTCTTTTCTCTCGACTTACGATCGTATCGATGTCGCGAATTCGCGAGAATATATTTTAACGCAGAGTCAAGGTAGTGAAGCCAAAGAGAAATACGTTGACCGAAAGTAAAATGTCCTGGCAAATCGGCGTCGCGGAAAATAGAATTTCCAATACGTCACCCGGGGCGAATTTCGACGGCAGCAAATTGTGTATCAATTCAGTCCATTTCATCGGCTTTTCTTACGCGGCGAACCGATGCTTCTTTCGAAAAACTATCCAACTACTATCTTCGAATTTACAACTCTCTACTCATCGTTGAGTTTTGTATCATGAAATAATTTTTTTGTTCTCCCCTTTTGCACAAAATCCTCCCCCTCCGCTTTAACGAATTTCAGCCGGCTATTTCCGTCAGTTCAACGCAGCTACTACTTTTTATCACATCGTTGCCACAATAACGACGCAGTTAAATTTTCGAAACAACCACGAGAAAACAATGTGCGGATGCAACGACTTTTATTCATAATAAAATAATAAGTCATCTCGCGAATAAAAACGAAAAGAAAAAATGAAAAATAATAAGAAAAAGAGAGAACTCGTATTATTGGTCGTTTAGCACTTTATATCATCAAATTTCTATCTTGAAAATAATTACTTTATCTCAATACATATATTAAATGTTATACGTTTAGTTTCTTTTCTTTCTTATACCATACCATGACTTATAAATCAGCATAATTCGTTTGTACGTAAAAACATTTTAACGAAAAATATTCCGAGAAATATGATAGACTGCAAACAAATTGTCGAGCTAGTCGGACGAGCTAATCGAGCGAGTTAATCGTTGATGAAAAACAGAAAAAATGATAGGCTTACGTAACTAATGGTATAATATACAATACATATTACGATACATATATAGATTGAAAAGATTTGTACGAAATACCTTACTTGAAAATAAATGCGCGCATGTACGCGCAACTATTACGATCACTGTAGATAGCACCTGTTATCTTTATTTCGGCATTTCCAACCCGTTGCTTTTATGGTTCGTTCCATTTCATGCTCTTCTAAATACTCGAGCATCGTCCTTAC
The DNA here is from genome assembly GCF_910589235.1 of Vespa crabro. Taxonomy (NCBI): domain Eukaryota; kingdom Metazoa; phylum Arthropoda; class Insecta; order Hymenoptera; family Vespidae; genus Vespa; species Vespa crabro. Next base: position 15,558,218 of record NC_060956.1, on the reverse strand, counting down.
ATCTCTCAACGTACATTCAATGCCACCTTCAACAAAATCTCGACGATATCTTCGACTCGACAATGACTCGAGCTGATTCCGCGCATAATCCGCAATGTTCTCATTTTTGTCATAAATTTGGACAAAGGAATTTCATATTTCCTTGCAAATGAAATAATCGAGGAAATAACAAAGGAAAACAGCTTGAAAATAATTTCTTTGTATCTCCGTGAATTATCGAGGTTATCAGGTATGTCAGAAAACTAACTGAGCTATAGAATGAATGTAAACGTAAAAAGGAGAGGGGAGAGAGAGAGAGAGAGAGAGAGAGAGAGAAAGAGAAAAAGAGTTTACCTTGTGCGTATCGGTCGCATTTAAATTGCTAACCACGAGTGCCAGCTAACGCGAGCTTGTTTCAAAAAGGAAGAAAGTCAAAGTAAATGCAGACCGAAACGATATCATTATCTAGATTTATCGTTCTACTTTTCTACACATAACTTTTGGCTCACTTTTTATCTTTCATCCTTTACACCATAAGTGGTTTATTCACTTCGACTCGACGATCGAAAATCGCGCTTAGTTAAAAATAAGCTTTGAAATACACGCTGATGATAAATTTGTGAGACTGTTATGATAACACGAATATAAACCTAAATTAGAAACTTGTCTACTTTTTTGTACCTTATATATTACATAATATCGTTTAAATACACGTGGGCAACTTTTTGCCATACGATTCCCGCCATCAATCAATCCATTCTCCTACTACTTAAATTCACTAGCCATCACTTCATGTTTAAAAACAAAAACAATGGAGATTACGAAGAGGTCTTCTTCTCACGTCTTATCCAATTATGTAATGAAGACAGGTAGAATATAGACATATCCTGTAGTTGTATAAGGACAATGCCGCATTTTACGTTTTTTACTTTCGAGATATTATCATTTAAAAGTTCTAAAGAACAATTCTTCTTATTATCAATGTTTCCTTATTTTCTATTTAATATATAAATGTAAATAACGATACAAAACTGATTACTTATAAAAAAAAAATAAATAACAAAAAACGGAAACAAAACCTTTACCGCTTCAGGAGGCACGGCGGTATCAAATAGTGAGAATCGTTTATTTCCAACTTAACGGAGCATACGAGTAGGGACACGGTTCGCTAGATACCCACCAATGCTTTACATGATAAAATGTAATATACAAAACATGAGAACTTCGTTGGGTTATCAGTTTGTATGGATATTTGTAAAGTAATTGTAAGGGTCTCGAAAACTTGTCATCAACTTGTATTTCAAAGCTCATTGTTAAATGACGCAAGATGACGCGCGATTTTCGATCGAATCACCTTCAAAGCCAGAAAGAAAGAGAAACACAGAGAGAGCCAGAAATTCGAAGTTCTTTTTTCGAAAAGAGAAGGATATCTTTTCAATTTCTCGGCACTGTGTATGAAGCCCGAGGCTTTACGAGGATTGGAGGGTGCCAACGCGGCAAATCGATATCTGACCTCGAGCTCTGCTTCTTTCTCTCTTGGCAAAGAAAAGTACGGAGAACGTAGTGGTTCGAGCTCAACAACCACTAACCGTAGAAAAATTTATCTACATATACAGCCACGAAAGAAGAAATAGAAATAGACGAACGAGAAACTACTTTTGTTTACTATAACACGAATTAATCCATCCAACTACGAAAGAACTACATGACAACTTTCCGATAAATCGCTTTGCTAACACTAACAAGTTGGATATAAATTTTAGGAATGTTTTAAATCGAATCAATATCGACACGAGACAGCTTCAAAAAGTACTTACTTTAAATAAATGAGAAATTATAAATTTCAAGACTAACAAATAAATTATGTATAGTGAGTTCTGAAAAGGGGACAACGAAAAAGAATACTAGAAAAATCTTTCTTGTTGGATCGATGACAAAAACAACGTAAACGAGCTTATGGAAAACGTGGAACGTCCGGTGGTTGAGGATGGTTGTGTAAGGACCAACAGTATGTAGTAGAAGTTGCCAGGAACGAAAAACTTTTCGTGGATTAGCTCCGTATGTAAAAACGTCGCATTTATCATTTCGTTGACGACATTGAGCTTGGAATTTCCTTGGTTTTCGTTATACTCTGCCGAAACGACAGATAAATTTTTCCGTAGAAAAATAATTCCGCTCTTTTCCTATGTGCATGTACGAAAAGACTTTGGATAGAGAAACTAAGTTAGTTACAGCGAGCATTCGAATTCTGGCGATAGGATGAAAAGTGCTTGGAAGAGAAGGCGGCGGGTAATCCGTTTTGAGAAGTAGAAGATGGAAAGAGAAAGTAAGATCAAAAAGCGAGAAATCGTGCTCGTAGACTCCGTATCTCCGTTCCAGCTCGAAAGAAAATCTTCTTCAACGAAATGCTGAACTTACAAGTTGTTAGTCCGAGCGGGTCTGCGATTCTCGAAAAACGCTTAAGGAGAAAGAAATCGCAACCGCGGAAGGAAATGGCTGCCTTTCGTTGGATGCGAATCTAAATGGATACCAAAGCGAGCTAAAGAGACGTATTACTCGACTGAAAATAAAGCTTTGCTTCTAGCTCACTATGCGTTTTATCTCAGGCGTATAATCTAAAACAGGCCGTAAAACCGACTATACGAATACGGGTCGCTTCATCCACCTCATCCGCGAACGTGCTAGGAAAGGAGCCAGGAACTGAGCCGGAAGAAGGAAAGGAAAAGAGAGATAACCACGAAGAAACCACGAAGAAAAGAGAGCCATACCATAGCCGCGAATAATGTATCTTTCGTGCATTTATATTCTTAAGATGTAAGTGAATATTTAGATATAAAAGTTATTACGCTTCATAGATACAATGTCTGTTTCCTCTTCATAATAGATATTTCAATATTTGTTAAATTAAAAATCATTGATATCAAAATATGACGATACGTCGTAAAATTTATAATAAGTACATATGTATAAATGCATCTATAGTGAAACGAGCCGCAACGAGTCACTAGTTGTGGAAATTCAAGCCACGTAGGAACCTTCACTTAACTACCCATTAAATACGAGCGACCGTTGCTATCCACTGTATGACTTTTGGCCAAGCTCTTACGGACGAAATCCACAGTAATCTAGAGAAAATTTCATGGCCGGTAAAAACTGAAAAGCTCGAGTAACGATCGATATCCGAGGTAATAAAAGTTGGACCTGATCTTTGCCACGAGCCAACGAAATTCTATCTTTTAAATCAATCGTTTATTTATTTATTTATTTTTTTTTTTTTTTTTTTTTTTAAGCGATACTTTTAATTCATTGTTTTCGCATTAATATCATGTCATTGTTTTACGAGTACGATCAAATAAAATTTTTAAATACGCGATGTTATTAATCGTCTACGATTTAGAGACCGAGAAGAGATCGATCAAATCGATCACCGATACAAAATACGGAATCGAGATAAGATGATCTATGAGTTTTATGAATCGATGATCGAACCTGTGGGTAATTCTACCTGATCTATGAACCGAACGAATTATCGTTGGTGGTACGAAATTACGAGTAGATGGATATCGATATTGATGACAAATTAGCCGTCTCCGTACGATTAAACGACCCTCCTTCTTTTGACGCAAATTGCCTCGTTAATCTGGTATTAAATCGGGGTATAAACGATCGCGGCAGGTTCTACCTTTTCCTTCGAAGGCTCATATTTTTGCTAGAAAATGGAAAGACCTTGTTGGAGTCTTCTACGAGAGAAAATGTACATTAAAAATTTCGTCATGATCTTCGACTTTTAGAAAAATTCATCAAGAAACGAAAGTAGAAATTCAGATTATTCATCGGATTTGAAATAAATGAAATCAATTTACGTTAATCACTTCACGGTTCACTCGAAACTCTTTTCATAATTAATAAGAACTACACGACGAGAAATTAAATCTAAAAATAAAAAATGAAAAGAAATATGTTTCTTTAATAGACTACTCGTAATTCTCTGAAGAAGTTTCAAAGCGCAGACGTATTTGACGATTAAATATCAAATTTCTTTAGGATAGCGCAACCAATAAATTAATTGTCAAATTAATCGTTCATGTTCCGAATCGAAAAAAGTTCTTAACCAACAACTCGAATCTATCGAGAACAATACTCAAGTATGTTATATATCGACGTTGTTACGGTACTGATTGAAATTCACCAGCACGATAAGATGTTAGTAGTCAAGTTCTGGAACAATAAAACGGTGAATGTCGATAATTAATGAGATCACGTTGCAAGTTATTACTCAAAAAATAATAAACGATCAACTACGCGACGTACACAAAGCATTGTTTATATTTCGAGTTTGAAATAATTTTAATCTTAGTTATTTCTAACTTCGAAATGAGAACAAGAGAGCACTTTTTGAGTGCATTTTAACTGTTTTGCAATTACCATAAAAAGTTTTTAATCACGATAGAAGACGAAAAGTAATCGTCGTAAAATTCATTCCAGATTAAAGTTAATAGAGATTAGCTACGTATATTTGGAAAAATAACGATACACTTTAAAAATTAGCTTTTCGTTTGTACGAAGAAAGTTAACTATCCATGGTAACGTTCTTTTGTCGTTAATTACGAGCAGCTTTCGAAGATAAGTTCTCGGAGATATCGAAATCAGTAGAAGAGACCGAGGACTGAGAAACAAGAGAAGAGAAGAGAAGAGAAGAGAAGAGAAGAGAAGAGAAGAGAAGACGAGAAGCAGAAGGAGAATCGATTGGACGAGAAAGGCGAAAGGAGATACTAAGACAGATTGGCACAATCGGTCTGTATCACGTTGCTACTTGTCTAACCGAGTGTAATCCAAGTTTGGCGCGACTCCACGATGATGTACGCATACATGCGTCAGCTTGGAACGCAAAGCTTGTCGGAAACGACAGGACGAAGGAGCGGTGGTCCGTGAAAGACACGGTAATAATGCGAACTATGCAGAAACTGGATAGATTGTCCGCACAAAGAGCGATTTCACGAAACTAGCGAAACTGGATCGCGGCTTTGTATCAGCAGCATTCAAAACACTTATGAATTCGTGTTTAGGTAGAACATGAAACGACGTTAACGTTAACGTTAACGTATAAAGCATTTCTCCTTTGGCCGATTATTTCTCGAAGAATCATTTCGAAAGGAAGAGAACGCGATTGCCATACCACCGAGAAATCTCAGAGAAATTTTCCGTTTCTCAGCTAATTTAATCCGAGCGTTAACCTGATGATGGGTCGAGTGATCTTCTCCGTCTCTCTCTCTCTCTCTCTCTCTCTCTCTCTCTCTCTCTTTCTCTCATTCTTTCTCCATCTCTAAAATCTCCGTTGAAATTTTCAAAGAACATTTACCAAAAGCGATAATAATTCCTCACAACCACAACCTTTATTATGAGCTTATTAAGAAGATTCTCAGAGTATTGCAAAATGTAAAAAGAAATATATAGATAGATAGATAGATAGATAGATAGATAGATAGATAGATAGATAGATAGATAGATAGATAGATAGATAGATAGATAGATAGATAGATAGATAAAGAGAAAAAGAGAGAAAGAGAGGAAATGAAAAAACGCGGGAATTTCGGTCGTTACATCGGCCGCAACGTGCGAGAGGTTGATGCTGAGTAATGGAGCAATTAATTTGGGAAGTGCCTTCTCTTCTCTCTCTCTCCTCTCCCCATTCCTTTTCTCTCCGACCGTGAAACAAGGGACTTGCGTTGAGGGTGGAAGTAAAAGGAAGAGAAGCACGCTCCGTCGATACGAGGCATTAAGCACACGCGAAAATGTTTGGTGCGCGAACCTCGATGGGAAAAGCCGGATAAAGAGGTGCGCGTGTTACGGGCGCCCGCCTAGAGAGGATCTATTTTCCTTGCTGAAGATAAATCCGCGCTGGCAGGTAAATCAATTTCCTGTTCCGTGGCAGCGAAACCTGCTGGAGACAGGACGAATCGTTATACTTTTTATAACATTTTTCCAAGTCAATTTCCTCTTCGCATCGTCGACGAAACTTTTGCGATATGTATCGTTCTATGAGAAATTTTTTTCTCTATCTCTTTCTTTTTCTCTTTTATTTCTTTTTTTCTGTCTTTATCTAGTTTTTTGAACGTACACGCAATAACATGGAATAAATAATGCGTGTATCGAAAAAATCAATGTTTATAAATGAGATGTATTCTATTCCTAAAACGATCGAAATTATATTCTACGTTTAAAATCTAATTTATCAAAATTCAAATTCTAAATATACCGACATAAATTCAAATCCATAAGCTGAGCACTCAATTATTGAAATATCAATGTATTTGTCGCTTTCAAAATAACTGCATTCATCGAATGTAATGAATCATAATACAATTCATATACGTATATCATCATTATATATCAAATATTATATAACGATGTATATATATATATATAAAATAATTTCACGACACGGAGATTATTGAAATTATTTTCGTTTCACTATCAAAATACATTAGTGCAACAAAAATTGTATTCTCGCTCGCCAATTATAAATCCAAAGAAAGATAAGGAGTTTGGATTAACAAAAGAAAAAAAAAAAGTTACAAATAAACAAGCCAAGATCTTGAAACGTGTTGATGTTGGAAAATAGAAGAATAATATTAATTTGTAAATCAGATCAAACTAATAAGACGATAAATATCATATTAGTCACTCCATATGATCGATTCATCTGGCATAGACGTCGAGAGAACTATGATTATTACCGATGATCTCTCGATGCTCGAACACCGCCAAGAAGAGAGAGATAGATGTTGGTGCATAGTTGTTCGTGTATCGTCGAGCAACGCCTCGAATATCGCGACAAGGATGCAGCGATAAAGGGACAACGTTGAGCCTGATGAGACCGAACGACGTCGATGGAGAGAACATGGGTGGTCCACGACGACGGGAGTCTGACGAGCGCAACGTTAACCGGCAACGCTCTGTTTCTCTTCTCTGCCTCTCTTGCTCTCTCTCTCTCTCTCTCTCTCCCTCTCTCCCTCTCTCTCTCTCTCTCTCTCTCTCTCTCTCTCTCTCTCTTTGGTGGCATTGTTCGTTCAACCTACGGGGTCCCGCATGTCCAGTTCACGCGTGATAACACGGCATTCATACGTGAAGAGCCAATGTTACGCTATTTACCGTTGCGCTGGAACGGGTATTGGAGCTGCACCTGCATTTCGACGATGTTACGCGTCCATCCCTTCGACCCTTCGGTAGGGTACGTTCGCGCGATACAAGCATAGGGTACGTTTATAGGGTACGTCCATAGGGTATGTCCATACGGTTTACGCACCGCGAACCGCCATTGTCTGTGACACCAATGTGTACATAGAAATGGTAGAGACCGAAAATTTTGTCGATCGAACGACGATTCTTCGCTCAGTTGGAACTTTCGCCTATTGAGTCACGAGACCCGTTACTTTATGGATATACGCTTCTCTTTCTCTTCGTTCACCCAAACACGGTGTTTAAATTAAAGCGGTAGTCAGTAACTACTAATAGAAAATAAATGTGAAACACAAAGACGACGAAATAAATAGTTGGACGACAGATTTCTTTCTTTTTTTTTACAACTAAAGAAACATTTTTCCGCTATCTCCCTCGTCGATTATGATGATGATGATGTAATAATAATAATGACGATAATAATAATAATAATAATAATAATAATAATAATAATAATAATAATAATAATAATAATAATAATAACAAGAAAAATAACAAAAAAACAATCGAAGTGTAAGAAAAGGGGAGAACACGCTGACGACAATCGCGGACAATTGATCGTTAGAAAAGAACATTTCCATCGTGGAGGGTCCAAGGATCGAAACGTTCGCGTAGGTGCTTTTGGCATTCGCTTCGGCGCGCATCGCGGGGCGAACGCGTCGAACGAGGCGAACGGGCTGGAAGGGATGGACTGGAAAGGGGGTGTACGTTGGACAATGGAGGGACTAACAAAGCCCAGCGTGAGGCGAGCGTCGAGACAATACGCCATGGCTCCGAGCACCCCCGTCGAGATCCCTAAATCAACGTTCACCGTATAATAAAATACTATCACGCCGGCGAGGACTTTAATGAATAACGATTTTCTTTCCGAGAAGAATTCTCTCACTTTTCTTTTTTATACTCACACGATCTCCTCGATCTTCTCATATCCCGTCGATTCTTCGAAATATTATTGCATTTTTCTTTATTTTCTTTTTCCTTTCTTATTATCTTTTTTTATTTTTTTATTTTTTTATTTTTTTTTATTTTTTTTATTTTTTTCTTCTAAAAACGCGTTATTTTCTTCGTTTATGCATGTTCATAAAAGTTGAGCGCGTCGAGCTTATCGCTTCTACTTTCTTTAACAAGACTTTCATTAGGCAATAATCGTTAAAGAGCGACGAAAGAGCTGCTCCGATGGGTACTTTTACCAGCTTCCTGCCGATCGTAAACGCTCCGCTGGTAACTCGAACTTTGATGTTTGATGGCATTAGACGAAAGACAGTCGCAGTCTAAGCAAATAAGATACTTTCATAAAATCCCGGAAAAGCGTTGACTAATTGTAAGCTAAAGAGTACACGAGAAATGAACATAAAATCATAAACGTTTTATCAAAGTTCAATTATCGTGCATACAGTTATAGATACGCATCCTATAAGTTTACATGTAGATAGAGTTATTTACGTATTAAAAATTCCTATATCTATTACTCGTCAATGATACAATATTTACTTGGTGAATTATACGGAATGATAAAGATTTAATTAAGACGTTGGATTTATTTCTTTCTTCGCGTTTTATAAGTTTCTATGAGATTCGATGATCCTATTATATTACATGTTACTATTCATGTCAAAGTAATAATCTCGATTTTCGAATTGCATAACGGATCCTGAGTTGTCATTGTTTCATATATGGAACAACGACCGGTCAGATTAATGCATACCACCCTATTGGTTTAATATATATAGTTCAAACGAGAATGCATGGTTTCGAGAGATAAAGGGAAGCCTGTAATAGTCAAGAGTAAGCAGCACTTAACTGAGTAACCAGTACTTAACGAAGAACGTTGACGTAGCGTAACGAAATAATTCGAAATGAAGTACGAAATAATACGTATTAACGACCTATTAAGCAATCGTCTTTCATTATATGAAAGGACAATATCGTTAACGGGAAAGTCCGAAAGAATTACGAGAACGATTCGTTCTCCCAATAGAAAAGGATCTCTTTCAACGTTTCCTTCGAACGGTCGACTCTCACGACTTTACGAGAAGAGCTATATACTTGATCCTTTGAGTGGACGAACATTCGTACTCTGTCAGATCCATGATGAAATGAAAGCGAATCGGCTTTGTCAAAAAGGATTTCATGGAATTCGAATTAAAAACGAAATGTCACGAGAATTTTCGAGCACCAAATGGTTGCCTTCGACGCTATTGACTTTATCGGGTATAGGGCGAACGAGGAAATGTTTCAGGAGAGCTTAAAACGGTATCCCGTGCTTGGAATATTAATGCGTGCGTGTTGCAGCATTATACGAATTCAAGAAATTGCTGGGACACGACACACGTCAACGTTCTAATGGGAAACATGGGCGATACGTATACACATATACATAGCTACTTATGTAAATGCGTGAATACATATGCAAGGCTGTACCTTGTTCAACTCTCATACGCTAACTCATTTTATATACGAAATACCTATTACGTCGTGCATGTATACTATATATAATAATATTTACGTTGCCGTCGTAATATCTCCAGAAGTGTTATAAGGTGTTGGAGACACATAAGAAAATTCTATCGACGAAATCTCATTAAAGAAGGAATCCGGTTGATGGATTTGGAAATACCTCGTACGCGCAGCTTCCATCAACATGATTGTCGCACTGGGAGTTGAGCGGGTGAGTCTACCGAGCCAAGTCTTCGCGTGATATCGGTGTCACCGTGTTTTCGTTCGTTCAAAAGAGAAAGACACGGAAGGAGGAGAAACGAGCTTTGGTACAAGGAAAGAGAAAAGATGTCGGCCGAGTAAAAAGCCGAAGAAAAAAGGTCGACGGATGAAGGGCAGGCAAATTGACGTAAAAATAGAAGATCCCGTAGAATGTAATAAAAAAAAAGAGAGAGACAGAGAATAAAGGCCAGTACCATGAGGCGAAAACATGTTCATAAAAAAGAGAGAGAGAGAGAGAAAGAGAAAATAAATAAAAAGAAAAAAGAAAAGAAAGCTTGCCATCCGCTTTTCTTTTCATAACGAATGGAACGATATTCAATAGAACGATAGAAGAGGTGAAATATTTAAATGAACTGATCTAAACATCTTTATTGTTTATGAATTATTTTATCATGAATAAATTTTCATTCTATATTTATAATTAATCGAGATAGTTAAGTGTTTTAATTTAAATGCTCGACGGTAAAAAAATATTTGAAAAAATAGTACCATCGTAAAATTGTTTTAACTTTGTATAATAAGTAAAACAAAAACGAATATATACATTTATTTCTTTACATGCACTGTGTCGAAATCATGAGTAAAGCGTACGTAATTCAGTTAGAGGCCTACACAGGAAACGGGAACGGAGTCGTGTGCCATAGAAATGAATGAGATTGTTCCATATAGTCATGAATGACGCTCGCTATTACTACCTACCACTACTAACATATTACTCTCTCACTACACGAGCACGCTTTAAGCCTCATCTTAGCTGGATATCGTACAACGACAAAATCGTACGACCGATGTCAGTCGGTCGGACACAATGAAGAGCGTATCCATATACGACCGATACTATTTACGATCGATTAATCCTCCATATACTGTGTCGGAGTCCGACCGGACTTATTGTCTCGAAAGCGATAACGCACACAGTAACGAAACTGCCTACGTAGATAGACGTAAACGATAAAACGACGCGATTTATTTCGCATCGCACTATCATAAATCCGCAGCGAAAAATATGGGGATAAAAGGACACGATTTAGTTTCTTCACTTTGAGAAAGAAAGACGGTGAGGTTGAATTCATGTGACCATCTCAATTTTTGGTATGATATTCGTAAGAAGTTTGAGTTATCGTCGATATATGTTTAGTAGTGAAATATTGACGTGAATCAGAATGATTTCTGCAAAATATTGTAATATTTTCTCTGTCACATCGACGTGTCGAAATTCAAACATTACGACCGATAAATATAACATTATCATATTGAATTTGGATGCGACCATAGAATGATCTATTTGCTGTTGTACGATATCCAACAAAGATTAGGTCTTAGGAGGGAAAGAGCGCACTTGACGCAACGAATATCGTATTACGATGTAAACAAAGAAAGTGTTAACCTCGGCGTGCAGGTGTCCTTGAGGATAAACGAGTAACGGAGCATTCTACATTGACGCTGGTCGAGTGGTGGTCGTTGAGATGGGAAGGCTGATGGCACGAGTCATACTGGATAGAAGGGGAAAGGAAGAGAGAGAGAGAGAGAGAGAGAGAGAGAGAGAGAGAGAGAGAGAGAGAGAGGGAAGGTGAGAGAGAGAGAAAAAGAGAAAGAGAGAGAGGGGGAAGGAGAGAGAGAGAGAAAGAGAGTAAGAGGAAGTTAAACGAGCGAGGGGAATGTCGACGAAAGAGAACGAGTGAAAGGAAAAGAGAAAGAGAATGAGCAAAATAGAGGGTTCACGTACTACGCTTCCGTATGTTTGATATTATCTAAAGAAGTTACTCAACATTATCGACCGTACTTTCTTTGTATATCAATTTTTTCAAGTTAACATATACATTACTCGTTGAGTATATTACATTCAATGCATTATACGTTTTCGACAATGCAAACATTTTTTATAAAATAACTTAACGAAAGAATTAAATCGATTGGTCGAATGGTCGTATAGAAGATCCAAATGTGATGCTTGCAAAAGAGTCAGAGAATTGGATACGTGACGTATGTAAAAGACAGAGCCACGAATGTAGATTTTCAAGCGAATTCCCCTCGTATTCCTCCTTGATACCTGGCATTCCTGAATTTAGAACGAAGCTTACAGTATAGCGTACCTATCACAAACTTCAACGGCGAGCGGAGTGCACTCTCCATTGTTTGACTTGTTGGGCCAGTAATAACAGAAGTTAAACCTCCCGGTATAACAACTGCCGTATAGAATTCACAGTAGCTTCACTCGCAGTTCCTACGCACTGACAACTTACGAATGCGTTTCATCGATTTTAAACCGACCGTTGTCTGAATTCTACGCAAATCAGGACTGCCCAGAAAAGATAGAGAACATTGAAAATCGTACAATCGAATTTTTATTGCGGATTTTAAATGCATTTCCATAATTAAATTAAAAATTTATCTATAAATATTTTTCGATAAATAGAAATCAAGAAGAAATTTATAATAATTAAAGAAATTAAACTAACGTGATTCGAAAAACGAACTACAAATACATCAAATATGGATATACAATTCTTGATAACGTTTAATACACGATATACGGCGAGTGTAAAGGGGTACTAGTAATAAGGATAAAGACGGATGTAGCTTGTTAGGGGATGAATGAAAGTTGTCAAGAAGGTCCAATTAATGTCAACTCTTCGAGCTAAGCTTACAATAGTTTACAACCGATTCTAACTATTCCAATTCCCTCTCTACTCTTGTATATCCGAACTTTTTATACCTTTCGATGAATTCCAACTCCCTTTTATTTTTAAAAAATCATTATCACTCAATGATCCACATTCTTTCTAATATATTACCTATGTTTTTATCGTGAATTAAAAAGCTTATTGTAATTATCGATATTATCGTAATTATTGATATTATATCTCTTTATTATAACGTTAATGATAATATTTTTTCGATGCCCTTATCAATAATAACTATAATTCCGAATGAATAACTATAAACGTTCAGAGAAAGCAAAGAGATATCTAAGACATTTAGTTCTAACGATATTGGCAAGAAGCAAGATTCTCTGCTCGTGAGAAATCGTCTCGCGAATGGAAGGAAGGTCTTTACGATCTCGCTGAGTCAGACAGGACGCATAAACGAGATGGGCGGTACCCAACAAGCAGATATACTACCTTCCTCCCTTAAATCCTATACTAACAAAGGGTGAGAGAGAGAGAAAGACAAACGGATAAAGGAGAAGAGGATGGGCATAAAGAAGGCCAGAAAAAACATTGACGAAGAAAAAAGAAGGACAGGGTGAAGACATCTCAATGCATATCGTAAAAAAAAAAAAAGAATAAAAATGTTCTTGCGTGCAAGTACCAGATGGACCAAAAATACATAAAACACGGGGACACTCGAATGATACGTAAGCAGTTTCTTCCAAGCATTTTATCGATCGACTGCATGCTATTTCTTCGAAATTACTCCACGTGTGGTTTATTTTACTGGTGTAAGCGTATAAAAAAAGCGTAAAAAAAAAAGAAAAAAAAAAGAAAAAATAAAAGAGTCAGAGACACGCTCGATCGTTTTTCCAATTGGCACCGAAGGAAAAAAAAATACAAAGGAAAGAAAGGAAAGGGGGAAAAAATATCGTATACCTGCCTCTGGATTAATTTCCATTTTACTGAATGCGAGCTCCGAGCTCGTCCATCCCGAGTTACGTTTAATCGTTCCAATTCCGCTTCAGCCTGCTATCTAACCACCGCGGCGAAAGAATTTATCGGCATACCACGATGCCCACAACTAAATTTGTGTTCACGTTTGGCCATATAAATGCGGCGATGCAGCCACCCTTTTGTTGGCCTACAGAATAATATATAGGAGCGCGTGCTCGCGTGCGTCCATACAAGGTAGATGCTATACGCTGATGATATCTGCTTGTGGATCATTTACATATTCCGTGTAAAGTGCACGAGCACGCACGCGCGCAAAGCATACGTATTATCGGACGATTTCCTCGATGCGGGAGAAACAACTGTCGTCGCGCATCGTTTTGCGATCGGTATCGCGAACAATTGAAAAGAAAAAAGACAGGAGAGGATGATCGACATTAGAAAATCGAGAATAAAGATGAATGATCAACGAGATGTATATCGGATGGATCAAAAAATGTTTGGATATAATCAAATATCTCGTAAATGATGTAATTTTAAAAAGAAAGTTTCAAAGAGAAATTGTAAAGTTTACAAAGACACATTGAACAATAATATCGATTTGATCTTTGGTAGTATTACTGAAATGAGGTCAAGATAAACTTAATTTCTTTTTAATGGAATTAATTTCTTTTAATGGAATTAATTTCTTTTAATGGAATTAATTCCTTTTTAATGGTTTGCATATTATTATAGCTGAATTTATAAAATCAAACTTCGAAATGTAGACATCACGATAACATTAAGTGGCATTAATTAATTTCGAAACGTTGAAAAATGTTAATAACAATTTTTATGATCGACTGGAACACTATCAAACTGTACAAGTACAACAGTTCAAACATTTATTAGTGTAAATGCATATTCATTCAAGCGATCACTCATTCGATTTTTTACATACATACGTGTACGCTCACATACACATGAAATGTACGTGAATGTGCAATCTTCACAAGGTACACTTTATATAAACCTCATGTCACTGGTATTTGAAATTTGTCAAGCAATAATTCAAAAAATATTTAATGAAATTGAGATTTATCATATACTTTAATTTATTTGATCAATATTTTATTAATTAATGATAAATAATTGTAATTAGTATAAATAAATGACAAGATTACATGAGACTTGTATCATTTATATTACGTACCGATACTTTATTATAAATATTGAACATTTATTTAAAATACTCATTAAATGTTTAAAAATACTGACTTAATAAATAGGAATCTTTATTATATCATAATGAAAAGGTCTCGACGTTAACTACAATAATATGTAATAAATTGTAGGAGATTTCATTAAACTTGGTAATACCTAAACTTGGTAATGCCACCAAACATCAAATGGATATTATCATTCAATTTGATTTTAACGTTATAACTTCGGCCTGAAACTTTCTTTTCAAAATTGCATTGTTTACAAAATATCTATATATGTATGTATTTATTTTATATTATTGTATTATTATTCATTGATCAGAAAGTCTTATTCAATACGAATTTCGATCGCTGATATTATCATCACAGTGATTTTTAAGGTAAATATAGCTCCGTTTAACGTTGGTATGTTACAAGTTATAGAATAATATTATGCACCATTATATCGGTGTGACATCCATTATGTTATCCAACATTTATGAAATGTTTGAAATATATACATGATATTCTATTCAGCGTTATCTAACAAACATGCATTTTTTTTGTTTTTATATAAAAGCAAAAACATAGAAAAAGTGAAATGAAAAAGCCACTGAGAAAACATTTACTTAGAATTGTTCTTTTGATTCTTTTTTAATTATTTTTGTTTTATTTTTTTATTTTTCTTCTTTTTTTTTTTAAGAATCACGTAATACGATAGCGTCTTCCTCGGTCTACTGCTTTTTAAAAAAACACATCAGTATTCGTTCTCAACATTCGCCTCTTGCGGAACATAAACGCGCGGAAAAGTGCATCCGACGTAACACACGCGAGTACTCTCTCTAACTCCTTTACACACATATCTTCGGACACATGCAACCACGTACAGGAAAGTTAGCAAGCGTGAAATTCAAGGGACACGACAGCAACGTCCCCTCGAGTTGAAGCTTCCCACCGCTATCGGCCTTGGCTCCTCGTATCTTAGAAATCTCGGTCTCTACTTAGCATTTATCTCTGGAATTAGGTTAGAACCGAGAATTCTCTCTCTCTCTCTCTCTCTCTCTCTCTCTCACTCTCTCTCTCTCTCACTCTCTCTCTCTCTCTCTCTCTCTCATACACACACTCACTCACTTACTCTCACTTACTCTCTACTTTAACTTGGTTTTTCCTTTACCTTTTTCTTATCCTATGAGAAAACTTGAAATGAGCATAAACCCCTCGACCTTCTAAAATTCGTACATAAGTGAACGCCCTTTTATTTTTCAAACTTTACTTCGCCTGAGTAAAGTCTACAAAAGTATTCGAAACAAAATCTAGAATACTTTGTTCTAACTACGCGTAAAGGGACGGCGTGTGAGAACATCAAAATAAATAATTCGCAAGTGCGTAACGATAATACTTGGAAACCACGTTTTCGAGTTTCCACTTCGCCTTTGAGAAGCCAAACTACTATTATATTCTTTGAATTACGAGAGTGTATATACGAGAAGAGCACGCTGTAATCTAAAAGTTCGTTGTATCGCGCTACTTATAGCGAGTACCTCGTTTTACTCATCAACTATGCGAAAACTGCGATTAAGTCGGTAAGAGAAAACGGAAAATGCCCTAGTGCAAGAAAGAGAAACTGGCGGAAGAAACGTATGAGTTCCTTACACCTCTGGGACCAAAGTTTAATTCGGTAAACGCATAAAAAGTTTAACCAAGAACGTAGAAGATAATATTATGCGGTTGAAAGTTGGATATCAGGCAAGGACGATGCAAATTGAAGGGACTGAGAGGAGCAGAAAATTGAAGATGAATTCCAAGACTAAGGGAAATCCACATATACAGGATGGGCCATTTAAATCGGAACGCCTAAATATCTCCGTTATTTATGGTTATGTAAAAGAAATATTTAAGGCTAAGTTACACTATTTGAAGGGGCATATGTAGCGGTAATATAATTGTTTTCCATGATTGTTTTTACGAGATTTTAAGCTCAAAGGTATAAATTTTTAAACGGTATATTACAATTATTTTTTTACATGAATTAATTTCTCGTGCCATTCTAAATAAAAAAGTATTAGAGTACAATGTCGAAATGTTCACGAGATACTTTGCAAAAGTATATGATGATTCACGCAACTGTAAAAAGCTACGTTTTTTTTTACGCTATATCATCAGTGTAAAGACATAGTCCACCTTGCATTATTCATGTTTTTCGTCTAACATTTTGTTCTAAATTCAATCAAAGGAAAGATATAGTCCGTTACAATTGCGTGAATCACCAGACATTTTTTAAAAATATCTCATGAACTAATCATCTTTTAACATTGTACTCTAATAATTTCTTATTCAGAGTACCATGAAGAATCAATTCATGGAAAAAATGGTAGTATCATTTAAAAAAAAAATTCTAATGATCTTGAAATTTCATAAAAAACGACTATGAAAAAAAAATTATCTTATTGCTACATATGTCCCTACCAATAGTGTAATTGTATCCTAAGGACTTTTTTCCTAAATAGGTGTTCTATAAATAACGGAGACATAAAAGTTGTTTCAATTTAAATGCCCTATCCTATATACGCGATGAAAATCAACGAATGTTATCGCGCATTCTCATGAGAACCATAACTAGAACACTGAAATACATTCTTATATTTACGTACTTCTTAATAAATATATTTATATATTTCGTCTAGACAATGAGTAGATGGATGATTTCCGCAATACTCGGAAGATGCAAATGTAATTATCGCGAACATACATAACTATAAAATTAAATAAGAGAGAAAAAATTACATAAAATTACAAGTTGTATATGCGTTAAAAGTAATTTCAAAATTCTTATTTTCTTGGTTAGAAAATGTCAACGTACGATCACATAGACCTCCCTATACTATAATAGACATTGACGTTGGTAACAGCTGTTTTCTCCCCGAAAAAGTAAACGAAAAAAGAATGAGGGAGAAAGCTACGTCTGTGTCAGCTGTATTTTATGCGTCCGCATTAACATAGAAAATACAAATCGTAGCGACTAGCATCTCTCTGTCTCCAAGGATTCTAACGATTATGCAAGCATTTCCGCGCACGAATTACTACAACAAATCGTGGAGTACAGATCTATAGCGATGGCACCTTCTCTTCCATTTCTAATAACCTTCGTGCTTTCTTTTAACATAAACATAAAGATAGAAGGAAATAGCGAAGAAAATCTGGAAAGCTCGTTACGTCAAGAGCTATGCGCTCTTTCGTTCCAGTGGTACGATGTTTAAACGTCTCTTTCGATCTTCGTATTCTTATCGTCTCGTTCGATCATTAAGAACGAAGTAGCAGAAAAGGCGAAGATAAATCTTGCGAAAGGGTCGAACTCTATGAGAGTAGAATAATAGCTGATATCCACAAAAGTTCTCCAATTCCAATATCTATAACCAACCTCTCTTTCTCTCTCTTTCTCTCTCTCTCTCTCTCTCTCTCTCTCTCTCTTTCTCTCTCTCTATTTATCTATCTATCTATCTATCTCTCTTTTATAAATAGCTTTAATCATTGCCTGAACGTTATATATTCACGGACTTAAATTTGATACGTGTAACTGATTCAATTCTTATAAAAATACCGGTAAAACCTCAATCAGATTATATACGTTCGGAAGTCTAAATAAACGAGAAAAACTTTCAAACTAGTAATCCAATTCAAAGTGCATCACCGATACCACGGCAGCGTATTCTAGTCTCCATAATGCCTTAACTTCCGTTTAGATTTTCGAAAGCAAGAAATCGCGTTTCAAATAAAATACTTCGTCCGTCGATTTCCTCTTGGGATCTCTTCACTCGGCGCATTTAGAGAATAAGGGAGGAGCGACGAGAATGGAAAATGGAAAGAGAAAAGGGGAGACAGTGGATGGGAATATCGCGAATCGATAAGAAATCACGGCCCGGCCGCTCGCCCGAATATTTCTGCATTTGCATGCAATTTTCGAGCTGTTCCGCGTGAACAGAAAAGAGGAATGAATTTACGATTCGATTAAACGCGTATGGCCCTCTCGTTTCCCCGATTCCCACCTCACCGTCTATATTCCAACGAAGAGAAATCTGCAAAACGATTGGCTGATTGCCTCGACAACGATTCGCGAGAAACTATTGGTCGATTTTGCGGAGGCGCCGGCGACAACCGCGAGAAAATTAATTTAGAACGCTGACGTGATCGATTCTTTTCATTCGCTCCTCGCATATCGGATTTACCGTGCTATCGTGCATTGTAAACCGCGCGATAGGCGCATTTGCTATTGAGATACCTATTCCTCGTACTCGTGAATCGATCAAGAGTGAATGACATGAAAAACCAGAGATCAATTGATTGTCGTGTGAATAAATGTATTATGTATATCTGCACCCGGAATAGAAGGACGTCAAAATTGAACAGAGAAATGAAAGAAAGATAAAGTTGGGATAGACCGAAAACGAAGAAAGAAAGGTAGGAAAAGAAATCTAGTGGTAAAGCTGCGGATAAGAGTCTGCGGTACTGCCTTTGAAAGAATGGCGAACTAAAAGACTTAACGAAGAGAGAAAGAGAAAGAGAAAGAGAGAGAGAGAGAGAGAGAGAGAGAGAGAGAGAGAGAAAGAGAGAGATGAGGGAAAAAACGGAGAAAAAAGGAAAAAGAGTTAGTGAAAGAAGGGAAAAAAAAGGAAACGTAGACATAAAGTAAAAAAGGAGGGAGGACGGTAAGGGTAGTTTCTTTCGGATCGAATCGATCCGCAAAACTTTCTAGCTCCCTAACGATTGCGGGTACTTCTCCGTGACGAAGGTGTGCTGCTTCTGCCGTGGTATATAAGCTACGAAAAAGAAGAAGCGAAAGAGAATGAAAGAAAGGAATAAATGGAGGTGGGGGAAACAGGGTAAAGAGGAATCGGAGTCCGCGCAAACTTGACCGTACCGAAAAATTGGACGGCTTGTTCGGAACGCTTACGAGTTCTGAACGTGTGCGGATTACGAACGGTTTGGTTCGTACACACAGGTCTTCAGGACGCATTCAGCCGCACGAACATTCATATACGTACACACGTACAAGGTCGACGAGGTCACAGTCGAAACGTGCACGGCAAATGGAACCAAGAACGTCGAGATCGAGCTCTGATATGAATTTAAAACTTCTTCGGAAAATACAAAAGGTGCAGCTACTGAGAACGACAAACTTGAGAAGAGGAACTAGTCCGCTATCGATCGTTTTATGATTTTGACCCATATTCAGATTTTATTTCAGACCAGGTATAATAGATTAGTTTTACCGATTATGTTCGAACTATTATTAGAAAGCTCAGAAACACGTTGGAAGGATACGAGCAAAGATAGAAAATAGAAAAAGTTTGAAGTTGTGAACGTCCAATTAAACGCGCTGACGTTAATCCGAGAGAGAGGATACATGTTTCAATACGAGTAACAAGAACATGAGAATCAACGATGGACCGGAGAACATCCTGGGACAGAGCTAACCGGACGAAGATCGGCTTATCCGTAAACTCTGAAAGCTCGATTGGCTCTTTCTCGTATAGGAATAAGAAGACACGAGCTTCTCTCATCTGCAGTGCAATGAATTTCGATCCAGTTGCGCGCGCACAGATCGAAAACAAAGAGGAAGCCACGAACAATTGCAAGCTTTAATCGTCAACCGAACAATTAATTACAATAATATACCAGAATGAAGCATTTAAACGAATTAGGATTAATGCATTCGATCGTTCAAAAAATTCATGTCGAATTATCTACGATTCGTAAGATCGTTTGTAAAAAAATACTCGAGAACTCGGCAGCTTCTTCGATTCTTCTTTGTGGTAAATAGGAAAAACGTGAGATAAATCGAAGGTGAGGCTGAAAAGGAAACACGAGGGAAAAGATAGAGATGAAGACGATATAGAAAACGTGGAAGAACAGTCGAATAGTGTAAAATCTAAGGAAAAGTGAATCCTTCGTAAGCCATATCTTCGTCTTCCTTTCGTCTCTTTCGAATCTTCACGAGGTCGTCCAAGAAGAGGAAAAAGAGAACCTTTCTTTTCCTTCTCTCTCTTTCTCTTTCTCTCCTCCCTCTCTATCTCTCGTTTACTTTGATCCCTTCAGGAGACCCGTTCGTGCCATCCGCTTTCACGTTCTGTAACTCCGCGATCGCACCTACCCTTCTTAGCATCGGGCTCTACGAGAAGACTCGTCGTCTATCTCGCGCCTTGTTCCTTGCTCCCATCTTCCAACTCATCCCCCTATATTTCAGCGGGCAGCATCGTCGATGATGGTGATGGTGGTGGTGGAGGTGATGGTAGCTATAGCTTGTACCCTACGTTGGCGAGAGCGACGGGGATTATGGAAGTTTCCTTGCTGCGAAGGTAAAGCTCTGAGCTTCCACCTTTCTACCCTTCCTCCTACCCACCGCCGTCAGCCTTCAACTCACTCACCTCATCCCCGTTAGTCCTCGTTGAACCCTGCTAGAAAAGGAAACTCACCGAGCGCTCAAACGAGCTGAAACTACGAGGATCCATTATTCCCTTTAGATTCTCGCTCCTTCTGTCGGATGTACTGCGCACACGAATCAAAGATGCACTTACGTGCTATTCTATCTACTTCCTCATTCTTTCTCTTTCTCTTTTTCTTTCGGTCGTCATCGTGGACAAGAAAAGCAACTCGATCGCATTTAAGCTCGAAAATTGCGGGAGCAAAGCTAAAGGTGCGTGCTTATGTATACGTAAAGATAAACATAAAGTACGAAGCTTTGCAGAGCCTTGTGTGCGAAGCTTAAACTTTGTTTGAAGAAACGAAAATATTTTTAGAAAGAAAAGGGGGAAACGTCAGTCAAACGTAAGAACAAGGTTAAATAACGCGATATGAAATATATATGATTCCTTGCATGTAAAGATAAAAAAATCGTATAATATTAATTATCATAAAGAGTCACGAAATATAAGTAAAAAAACAGAGAGAAAAAGTTGACTGTTTCGAAGGAATAATTTTATAGCAACGCGTCAACCATGGAAATCGAAGAAGCCAAAGTATAAATAGTCAATTGATTGTATCCACCCATTTCCGCTCACATATTGTTATATTACAAGAATGAAAGATAGTAGACAATATGGTCAACAATCGAGAGTATAAAAACACGAGAATAGAGCGCACCTGTATATAACGGCAAGGCTTTAAGTACCTACGGAATTGAGAAGAAACGAGTCCAGATGTTATTGGTCGGTCGAGATATACGCGAATATATCGAAAGTCCTCTCGAGTGCCAGTACTTCGAGATATCGTCGATATCGATGGTAGTATTGAAGATGGCACGGGATACGGATACGGATGTAGCCAGACGTATCAAGGATATGCGAAGGAGAAAACGTTGGAAAAGAAATGGAAAGAAAGACTCAGACTCCAGAGCGGTTTCCAATGCATGATACTTTCGATAGAGTTACCCTCCCATATGAAGACGTATACAGCATATATAAATACACGTTCATGTATTTGCGGTTATATACAGTGATGACGGTCCTCGTGATGCAGTCGCTTTTCGATACAAAGAAAAAAAGGGAGAATGCATCAACGACGTTTCTCCTAAAACAATGGATTTCTAAAATGACGGCGCATAAAGAAAACGGAACCATGGAAGATGAAAGATAGAAGTCGCTCCCGTGGCATTACTTTTTATTGTTGAAAGTATCGTTATTGATCTTCCTTCCAGAAAATTCTCTTTCTCCGTAATTATCGATCGACGTTGGTATATAAAGAACGAATTTCTTTCTTTTTTATTATTGTTGTTCTTGTTGTTGTTATTGTTGTTGTTGCTGTAATACGTATTCTACGGAAAAAGTAAGACGTAAAATCGAATGATTTGCATTCACGAGAAAAGAAAATTCCAGGATAATGGATCGAAAGAGAAGAAAACGGAAAGAGAGGATGGACTAGGAAAGAATAAAAAGAAGCTCGGATGACGTAGAAAGAGAAAGGAAAAAAAAAGAAAAAAAGAATTAGAGCGAAGGAGAGAAAAAAGCGAAACGGTTAAAGGATCGTAGGATCTCTAAGGAGGAAAAAGGACAAAGAAGAGGTCGTAGACTTTTTAGGTTAATCGCTGCACGGTAAACGAGGCATCCGAGCGTTTCGCGCTCATAAAAAGGCCTCTCTATCTTGCCGGTTCGCTCGCTTCGTCATACCGTCTTATCCTAGGGGATTAATTTCTCCAAGTTTATGTTGTCGGAGAGGGTTGTCGCCAGGTAAATCCACCTGCACGAAATTTGCGTCCTAACGGAAAGCAAAAAAAAAAGAATAGAAAAGAAAAAAAAGAGAAACGAGATTTTGTCCCTTTTTACCTCTCAATTCGAACTCGTCGGTCTATCATGTAGGTACTACGTGTTCACATACGAAGGATGATCCTAGCTTTTCCTAGCTCGAGTATTCTTCATGCTGACGATCAAACGAGAAACAAAAGCTCGAATGTGGAAGCATGGAAAAGAAAAGAAAAGAACTAGAACTATTCTCATCGAATTCGGAACGTACATTGACAATTCGAAATAGTCATGGCAAAATCGAAAGGGAGAGAGGGAGAGAGAAAGAGAGAGAGAGAGAAACGGATGAAGTGAACCAAAAGAAAAAAGAAAAACGGCCAACTGATGAACGGTCGATGGAGCTTGTCCCAAAGGAACAAGGTACGCCGATATTGAGTTATTCGCTCGTAGCTATACCTCCGTTTTGTAGAGACTCGAGTGCCATTGGCCTTCTCTCTCTCTCTCTCTCTCTCTCTCTCTCTTTCCCCCTCTCTCTCTTCTCTGTATCTGTTTTTATCTCTCTTGCATTCTCACTCTATCTTCCTCTCTCACCTCTTCGCTTTGTTCACGAAACTCGCTTCTCCACGTCTCTGCCTGTTAGCCAAATGAATATCAGTGGCACCCTAGAGACGGAATTAACAACAATCGTGCTTCTCGTCCACGTACGTCCAACCGCAGACAAAATACGCGAATCCATAAAGGTAGCAAAAACTTATGTTTTCCAATTCGTCCGTTCGTTGGACAATACTTTTCCGATATACAATAAATATATCAGCAAACATATCTACCAAATATATGCAGCCAATATATCTTGTTCATCGCTGCTAAAAGTAGAAATATTCTTTCTCGTAGTAAAGCCGTAATTGTTGCAAAAAATCACTTTCACAGAGAACAAGGTAATATCTCTTTTACTTACTCTTCTTCAATTCGTAAAGAATCGTTAAAATGAGAACGTACTTAAAATGACACCCAATAAAAATCATCGATTCAAGAATTGCGTATTCTTTCTCTTTCTCCTTCTTTCTTTCTCCTGCTTATATCGTTTTTCCTTTCAAAAGGAGTCACGCAATCTCTATTTATTTCACGAAGGCTTATAGAATTGCGAAAAATTGGAAACTCCAGCTTTAAATAACAGGAAATAAACAAGACACATGATGCGCCGCGTTGCAACGACATAAAACCAGAAAGCTCGCCTGCAAAATAAGCTCATGGGTTGTTCACAACAATACGAGGGTGTTTATTTTAGTGGCCATATCCGAGGATACTCTTACATAGTTTCGACGCTCAGATCGTATCCGTACGCACGCATACACGTATGATATGTAAATATTTATGTATATATACATATATATATATATATATATATATATGTATATATATGTAGGTATATATATATATGTATATATGCATATATATATGTAGGTATATGTATATGTATATATGTACATATAGTTACTTTTACATACGGTTATATGCGCCCAACGAGCGTACCACCTTGTTGACGTTACTCTCGTGGTAGATCGATCGATACACGATGCGTGTAATAACACAAAAAAGAAAAAACTGTCTATGTTAACTGTAGAATCGTCGGAAAAATTAATATATTGCAATTTAGAAATGTAATTTTATTTTTCTCTCAACATTTGACGAGTGATTAAAAAACGATCCTTGTATAAATCGAACCTTTTCCATTATTGGAATACACGTAAAGTCAAGGGAATCGATAAAAGAGAAGTAACTTTTAAGGGTAACAAAAATCGTCTTTTTAAAACAACCCTGTGATACTAGGAATGGAAGAACGCAAAAAGACGAGTAGACAACTACATCGTGTGACTCTGTTTACGATTCGGGAGTTAATTTACGCGAAAGCTAAACGGCCGAGTACACGCGGCTACACTAGAGTATACAGTTGGATAAAGTACGAGCGCATGCAACGAGACTGTATCGCAGCTCCTCGTAAAACTTTTACGCGGCAACCTTTTTTTTCTGTTCTCTTCTGATTTTTCTTCTTTGCTCTTCTTCTCTCTCTCTCTCTCTCTCCCTCTCTCTCTCTCTCTCTCTCTCTCTCTCTCTCTATCTATCTATCTATCTATCTCTATCTCTATCTCTCTCGCTTTCTTTCTTTCTTTCTCTCTCTTACGAACATATATCTTTTTTTTGACCTTTTATTACGCGAGAGCACTTGATTATTAAGCTTTATCATTCTCTCATTTTACTTATCCAGACGTCTCCTATCAATCGAACGATGAACGTAGAAGAAAAAAATTATCTAATGTAAGAAAGAAAAAAATCTTGCGAGATGAGGATTAAATCGACACACGTGCAGAAACTTGGTGACTTAAAGATAAAAGAAAATGGACGGAGAGTGAAAAAGAAGAACATGCGACTAATGTAAGTGTGTGCAAGGCGGACCGAGCTGGAGTAGTTGCTTTTATAGAGAAAAACAGAAAGAGAGAGAGAGAGAGAGAGAGAGAGAGAGAGAGAGAAAGAGGGAGATAAAAAATGAGGTCAATCTGCGCCGGAGTAATCACGAATCAGAAGGAAGAATATGAAAGCCGCTCTTCGAAAGGTGAACATCGACCGGCGTCATCTTCCGCTTTTAAAATCCATCGATTCATTACCGCGCTTCGACGAACGATCGTCTTCAGTGCGTCCTACTTTTTCTTTCGATCGGTATCTCGTTACGAAGTACGCTTTGAATTTCGTTGGAAAATTAAAATCATACCGTGCATTTATATTTAGATATGATGACGTGATAGTTACTGTAATACTTTGCGAGGAATATTATTTTGCTCAACTTGCTCTATTTCGACGTTGAAATAAAAAAATAAAGAATAAAAAAAAAGTAAAAAGAAAAAAATAGGATATGGATCGTCTGTATTTTAAAGCCCCGTGTATGCAGAACTTGTAATGAATCTTGTAACGTAACTCCGTCATATATCTTCATTCCGAGCAAGAATCCACATCGCTTTTTCATGAATCATAAAAAAAAAACAAAAAAAATATAACGATCATGGCAATGACACGCATCTTATTCGTATCCACCTACGTATATACATAGAATGTGTTTCCTTGACGATGTTACGTGTTAGAATAAAATTTTCGATAAATATTTTGCACAAGAAAAAAGAGATAAATTGATAAGAAAAGAGATTAAAAGATATCGAAAAATTATTAGAAGTGTTACGTAGAAGCAGGTAATCGATTTACTGGAAATCGTTTAAAACTAGCTAGCTCATAATCATAATCGATATAAAGCGTCGATTAGATGTATGAGTCATTTGTACATTATAAAAAATGCAAGATCGCAAAGAATAGTTTGCGTGCATGGAACTTTTCAAGTCCTAGCATTCTTTTTCTTATGACGAGTAAGCACGCCACGAACGTTGACTACTCACGTACAACGATTATCCTTTCGTTTTTGCTCCATTATCGCTAAAACGCAGTCGTTTCACGGCCATTCGTTCGGTAAACGGTCTCATTACAATAATTCTATTTTAATAATGGAGTATTTAAAAGGATCGTCTTAAAGTGCGAACTACGTAAGATAATTAATTTTTTGTTCATTCTTTTATGTTAATTAAAATAACATGGCTGCATGTTCTTTAACTACTAAGAAAGAGAAATGATTTCTCTTAATGTATTATCGATTAACATTATTTTTTTTGTTTTCGTGAACTTAGGTTAAATGCGTATCTTAGTTTACGAATGACTTATTATTCGATAAACGAGAAAACAAGTGGCAGAAACTAAATAGCGTCGTATAAACTTATTTACAATAGTTTTCTTTCGCGTGGACGCTCGTAGCGATACGTCGTATCCCGAGCTACCGACAAAATCGATATCCATGCATTAACCATCGAATGGCTAAGTGGAAAAGCGCCGCGGATTATTGTATTAGTAATGAATGGGCCGTTACTTTATGCCGGGAGAGCTCGTTTAATAAACCAGGGAACTGCTGAGCGTAATAGACGACATACGTTGTTATTCCTTCATTTCTTTCTTTTTTTTCTACCCACTCAATATAATCAATCGTACGTAATATTGTACATGACTTTCTAGCGATCTCAAAATATACCGATAAACGGATAGAAAGTTCAATACCGTTAAACGTTTCTATATATCTACATTAAAAAATCATTAGAAGTTAAAGAAGAGGTAATACGAATAGAGGAATAAAATTACGCCCTTTTCTTATTTAAATATCCTCTCCTATCGCAACGGTCTTAACGACTCTATCCTTTTCTGTCTTGGGAGACAATCGGCCGGTGTGAAAAGGCAAGATAC
Organism: Vespa crabro; assembly: GCF_910589235.1. Taxonomy (NCBI): domain Eukaryota; kingdom Metazoa; phylum Arthropoda; class Insecta; order Hymenoptera; family Vespidae; genus Vespa; species Vespa crabro. The sequence continues at coordinate 15,530,939 of NC_060956.1, read as the reverse complement.
AACCCTTGCAAAGAGATACGTGTTTAAGCTTTACGAAGCTCTCAAGAAAATTGGACATCCTCCGGAATGGGACGTAATTTTCTTCACTCGCAGGAGACAGATTGGTAATCGTCCTCCGTAAGATATAAAGCACGGTACGCCGTTTCGTCGTGTCAGCTACGCTGAGAGGAAGAAAAAGAATAAGAAAAATAAGAAAAAAAAAGAAAGAAAGAGAAAGAAAAAAGAAAAAAGAAAAAAGAAAAAAAGAAGAAAAAGAAAGAAGAGGAAAGGATAAGAAAGGAGTGAGAGCAGAAGAAAGGATGAAGGAGATCGGGAAAAGGGAAAGAAAAAAAGGAGAGAGAAAAGTTTGGCGAACGTTTGACGGTAGAAGGAAAAGAAATCAGAACGTGTTTTGAAAGGTCTTTGATAGAGAGACCACGCTAAATCACAGCTCGACGTGGACGTGAAAAAAAAAATGGGTGCAGGATATCGAGAGAACAAGCAATTCCATCAACGTCGAGTGAAATATAACGGCGCGAAACTCAAATTAAATATCTCATAATGCCGGTCACTCGTTCGCGTTCGTGTTTGTATAGGAGCACACGTGCAAATGTTTTACCGCGACGAAGGCTTTCTCTCTCTCTCTCTCTCTCTCTCTCTCTCTCTCTCTCTCTCTCTCTCTCTCTCTTCTCCCTCTATTTCTCTTTCTCTCACACTTTTCGACCTGGCTAACAGCCAAACTTTGCCAACACGCCAGGTTTGATGCCTAAAAAGGACCGTAAATTTATCTCTCAGCGCGTCCGCCGCTCTACATTTGGCTTCGCGTGGCGAATAATTAATAATTTTCGAGATTCACGATAACAAGTGAAAGTATAATAAATCTTCGTCGTCGTCTTTATAACGCAAAAGACTTTTTTGTTGAAGATTCGACATGTATTAACATACGCAAGATGTTAATAAGCGACTTTTTTTAAATCTACGCGTTTACAATATTATGCCTCGTTCCTACCTATACAGTTAATTATCGGAAGTTATAACGCAATGGCGCATACGGCCGTTAGCAGCCCACCGCAGTTCGCTCATTTATAATAGAAATGTTATTAACGGTCGATCGTATCAGAAATGTTATCGGTAATCGGTACGCGATTACGCATTCGCGAACACACTCGCGCCAAACAAATCGTTTACGAGAACCGTGCAACCTTTTATACTAATTACGCGTTTATCGACGCGTCACGGCAATGGCGTCGAAAATAATCCACAAAAATGAGATAAAGCGGTATTCCGCTTTACCCGTATTCGAATCGCTCGAAGAAACGAGCGTGCTAAATTGCCATCGTTCCGGATGCGAATTGATAGATTAAATCCTTCGATCATCCATCTAGATCCATCTATCTATACAAAAATAAAGTGCAAATTTTTTCTTTTAAGTGCTATTCGAAAAGTCTTCTCTTCAAAACATTATCTAAATTTATATATATATTCCTATATATATAGGAACACATAAATGGAATTTGTTTTCTAAGCGAATCATTGTATCGATTCAATTGAAATCCGGAAACGATTATCGACGTAAAATTATGGAACGTTTGCGTTTGCGTTTGCATTTACGTCGATTCGCGGTAACAGAAATTTTCCAGAAACAATTGAGCTCGTAGAGCGTTTACTACGACGGATTTGCACATTCAATACAGTTACCATTCCGCGCGGTCACGGTCCTTTGCTCCAACCACCCACGCGAATTCGAATATCTGCTAAAATCAATCGATAGCGCAAACGAATCGCGTATCACGGTGTCGAATATGTGAACGTTGAAAACGTTTGTAAATGCAGCACGCCTTAAAAATGATTCTTCATGGAACTATCCTCGTTATTTTTAGTAAAACACAGCTGCCATGTCGTTTTCTCTCTCCTTCTCTTTCAACCCAATGCGTCAAGGGTATTCGACGATGTTTTACACGGATAAAATAAATCGTATTTTACGTTAAAAGAAATAGAAATATAGTTGAAACCCGTCGAAATGACAAACTGCTAATTTCGCTTCTGCCATGACTGTCCCAAATGATATATCGATAATCCCACTTACAATTAGAGCTTTTGAACAAATATGAAACTTCTAAAGTAACGGATGAGATAAAAATATATATTCCATGACTTTCACGGTTTGTAGAATTAATGTAAAACTTACTGCGCATCGATTTACATACAACCCTCTTTAACAACTTACTACACGCGGTACATTGTTTCTTCCTTTTCATTTGTTTCGATAGAATTGGTATTCCTATAATTTATGTATACGATACGCCTCCACTGATAATAAATTATACGCTCGTTAATTTGGGAAAAAGTGAATCGCAATTGCTTTGGTAGGAATATTATACACGAATAATTTTCTCGTTCAACCGCGAAGTAGGATCAATGAGTGGAAGGTGTGGTAAGTTAACGTACAATTCATTGGAAAC